>NC_140089.1:38046309-38630346 GCF_964237585.1 Gallinula chloropus
TATGGATTTTAGCCAAGATAAGAACAATTCTTTGTAATACCTTTGCATACTTGATTGTGAATGCACTCCTGACACATTTCAGGGCAGTGTTTGCAGATGCCTTCAGAGGCAAAATGCTTCTCTGAACAGGTGGGTATACATTTCCACTCCTCCAGAAGCAAAGGACTTTCACAGGAAAGGCATTTGATTGCACTTCCCATACATGTCTTACAAGATCCACTGCATTCCTTGCAAGTCCCAGAATCATTAAAATAGCCCCTATTGAATGGAAACAAAGAAAAGTGACGGTCAATGTGCAGTTATCAAATAGTCCAGGCTATAAGAATCATGAGTATATATGTGGCTTTCGCAGCACACACATTTCACTGGATGAAATGGATTTGCACATGATTTGTTGCCCATCCTACACTTCCATTCCCTCTGTCTGCCAGCAGAAAATGTGCATGGCTAGTGCTATGAAGGGAGTCTGGGCCTTCCTTGGTTCTTGTGCCTACTGTCCAAGGGATACTGAACTTACTTTCTCATTCATTTCTTGGTTTGCCTCTTACATAATATTGGAAGCTCTATAATGTTCAGGAAAAGACAGGAATATCAGGGAAAGAAAGAGAAGTATAACCCCAGTAGCCCTAAAGGGCAGAAAGAGAAGAGAAAAACCTGGAAGTGAGAAGGCTGGGAAGAAAAGAATCATAGAATTGTCATAGAATGGTTTAGGTTGGAAGGGACCTCAAAGATCATCTAGTTACATCCCCCTGCCATGGGCAAAACCAGCCCACCACTAGATAAGGTTACACAAAGCCCCATCCAACCTCGCCTTCAACACTGCCAGGGAAGGGGCATCTACAGCTTCTCTGGGCAATTTGTTCCAGTGCCTCACCACTCTTACAGTGAAATACTTTTTTTTTCTAATGTTTAATATAAATCTACCCTCTTTCAGTTGAAGGACCCTTTGTCCTATTACTGCATGCCCTTGTAAACAGTCCCTCTCTAGCTTTCCTTTAGGCCTGTTTTGTGTGGCTGGGTTCTGGTGGAGGAGGGGGGCTGCAGGGGTGGCTTCTGCAAGAGGCAGCCAGAACCTCTCTGCAGGCCCCACAGAGCAAACACCAGCTGGCTCAAGGCCGGAGTTGTTGTTGACCAAGACCCATCAGAAACGGTCACAGCGCCTCTGGGAATCACATTTAGGAGAAAAAAAAACCTGCAAGCAGATGCTTTTTTGCCCCCAGAGAAGCGAGTGAGAAGATGTAAGAAACTCTACAGGCACCAAGGTCAGGGAAGAAGGAGATGGGGGGGACGAGGCGCTCCAGGCACCAGAGGAGAGATTCCCCTACAGCCCGTGGAGAAGACCATGGTGGAGCAGGCTGTCCCCCTGCAGCCCATGGATAATGATGGGGAGCAGAGATCCCATCTACAGCCTGTGGAAGACCCCACACTGGAGCCGGTGGAGACACCTGAAGGACACTGTGACTCTGTGGGAAGCCTGTGTTGGAGCAAGCTCCTGGCAGCGAAACCTGCAGCCCATGGGGAGACCAACCCACGGTGGAGCAGGTTTGCTGGGGGACTTGTGACTGTGTGGGGGACAAGGCTGGAACAGTCTGGGCCTGAAGGTCAGCACCCCATGGAAGGGAGCTATGCTGAGGCAATTGGTGAGGAGCTGAAGTCCTGACAGAAAGGATTCATGAATAAGATCATGGAGGACTGTCTCCTGTGGGTGGGACCCCATGGTGCAGCAGAGGAGGCGTGTGCGGAATGTCCCCCTCTGCCAAGAAGGAAAACAATTCAGGAGGAACTGACCGAAACCCCCATTCCCTGCCCCTCCCTGTGTCCCAATAGCGGGGGAAGATGGGAGAGAAATTCTGACTAAAGGGAAGTCTGCTAAGAAGGGAGAGGTGGAGGGAGGTGATTTAAGATCTGGCTGCACTTCTCATTACCTGACTCTGATTTCACTCTGTGTGTGTAGTGCAGTGTAATAAATGAGTTTTCTTTCCCTTATTCCATGTTGAGTCTGTTTTGCCCGTGACACTAATTGCATAATGATCCCTCCCTGCCCTTATCTCAACTCCGAAACCTCCCAATAATTATATTCTCCCCTGTCCAGCTGAAAAGGGGAATGGAGTGATAGAATGACTTTGGTGGGCATCTGGCCTCCAGCCAGTGTCGAGCCACCACAGCCTGTATCCTGGGCTGCATCAAAACAAGTGTGACCACCAGGTCAAGGGAGATGATTCTGTCCCTCTGCTCCACTCTTGTGAGACTGCACCTGGAATACTGCCTCACCTCTGAGGTCTCCAGTACAAGAAAGATACTGAGCTGTTGGAGCCAGTTCAGAGGAGGGCCACAAAGATGATCAGAGGGCTGGAGCACCTCTTCTGTGAGGACAGGCTGAGAGAGTTCAGCTTGTTCAGCCTGGAGAAGAGAAGGCTTGGGGGATGCCTTATTGCAGCCTTCCAGTTTCTAAAGGTGGCCTACAGGAAAGATGGAAGGGGAATATTTACCTGGGAGTGTAGTGATAGGGCATGGGGTAAAAGAAGGTAGGTTTAGATCACACTTTAGGAAAAAAATTCTCTATGAGGGTGGTGAGGCGCTGGCACAGTTTGCCCAGAGAAGCTGTGGCTGCCCTCTCTCTGACAGCACTGAAGACCAGGTTGGAAGGGGCTCTGAGCAACCTAGACTTGTGGAGGGTGTACCTGCCCATGGTAGTGGGATGGAACTAATGATCTTTGAGGTCTTTTGCAACCCAAACCATTCTATGAAGTAACAAGTTCGGAGAATGAATATAGGCTTATGTCCAGTCACCCTAAAGAACCATCCTAAAGTAGCATAGTCTTACTGAAGTCAAGGGGAGATGTACCAGCTGTCGTAAGATTTCATGTCTAGTTTCACTTTTGATTTTTCATTTCTTCTCTAAGCAAGAGAAAATGCTGGGTTTTTTTCAGGCCAGCTGAAAATTGCTTTTTCCTTGTGTCAGTCTCTGGTAGATTAGGCCACATTAAAGTCTCCATTGTAAGCTTTAAAATGGATCTGAACTTTAAAGAGAAGGAGCAGAGTGAGCAAATAAGGAGCAGTCATCCAAGAGGAGTTACTTACTCAGGGCATTCCTGTAAACATCTGCCATTGTGGAGGAAAAGTGGCTGGTCCTGTTCCACCTGACACTTCTGACAGTGTGACTGGTCAGAGCACACCTCACAGCCATCCGTACACTTTTCACACTTTCCACTTACAGTGTTGCCGTAAGTTTTTTGAGGGCATGGAGAAATGCAGCTGTCATGGATAAGAAATTTTCCTGGCAAAAGAGCAACAAAGGTTGAGAAGGGCAACAATTAGAAATGTATTTACAAGATTCTTGATGTGGATGGCTGTAAGGAAAACCTTTCAACTTTCTTAAGATGTAACTTTTTTGATGCTTAAAGATATGAATAAGCCATTTTCCAAAGCAGTCTATTCAGCCTTCACTGGAATTTAAGGTCTGAAGGAATCATTGTGATTATCTAGTACACCTTCCTAAATAAATCCTTATTCAGTAATTCCTGCATCATGCCTATAACTTTTGATTTAAAGGAAGAAAAAGAACAACATCTGCCTAACAGTTTTTTACCCATACTGCCAAGGGTATGTTCTTAATTCCTACCTGATGCTTAATTTCAGTTGATGAGTACCTGCCTATGCTTTAAGCTGTCAAAGAACTTTCTGGTGACCATTGATGAAAATATTCCCTGGAAGTATGTAGGATAGAGAATATGTTAGCTTTTTGCAAAACTTACCCAAAGAAGGTGAAGTGTCTTACCTTCTGGACATGAAGTACATATGTTAGCAGATTTCTCACAGGTCCTACATGAAGGTTCACAGGACTCTAATAGTTTTTGTGCCTCTGAGGTGAAAGGAAAAAAAAATCAATTTTTTACTTCTTCTAGACTGATTTTGTTCATTTCCCCTCCCTTTGGGAGGCCATCTCCTATGGCTTTTTCTAAGCTGTTTTGAAAATGTACCTCTGTGATTTTTTTAATTTGCACAGTTGAAGATCTTCATTATTTGTGTTCATCTCCACTCTCTTAAATATTAGGAGTTGTAATATAGGAAACATAAGCATTATCCTGAGATTCACTAAGGCACAGTTCAGAACTGCTCACCACAAATGAGAACAATAATCTAGTTTACAAATATTAGTTTCAAAGTAGTGCTTCAAACCCAAATCCAGATCTGCAATCCTAATAGATTGAAAAGAGGAAGAGAAAGGAAGTGTCTAAATTTGTGAGACTTAGTGTAGTGAGGTATTTTCATGGAGATTTTTGTACTAGCTGGTTCCAGAATATCATTACCCTGCAACCAAGGGAGAAAACTCAGAGTAGAAAGGAGAGAGGAATGAGTGTTTGGAAAGAAGATAATTCTCCCCAAAGCCATTTCCTGCCATTTCCCACCAAAAGGAAGAATCTGATGTGTGTTAAATGGAGTTTTTATGCCTGTGGGTTTGCACAGACCAATCTGTTCAATCTGTTAACTCCAAAATGGCAAGGAGATTTGAGGATCATACTTAATACAAAGTCTGGTGTGCAATGTGATAGTTCCAGCATGCAGCTCTGTATTTTGATACAAGCAACTATAAAAACAGGTGAATATGTGTCTTACAAAAAAGAAATTGTGGGTCAGTGGATAGAAGACAGTAGCCTCTCAACATGTAATTTTTCCCCGCCCAGCCTGTTCCAGCACCTCACCACTCTCTCTGTAAAAACATCCCCCTAATATCTAATCTAAACCTTCCTTCCTTTAGTTTTAATCCATTCCCTCTTGTCCTGCCATTATCTAACCTTTTAAAAAGTTGATTCCCCTCCTGTTTTTATGTTCCCTTCAGGTACTGGAAGGCTGCAATGAGGTCCCCCCACAGCCTTCTCTTCTCTAGGCTGAACAAGCCCAGCTGCCCCAGCTTCTCTTTGTAGGGGAGGTGCTCCAGCCCTGTAATCATCTTTGTGGCCCTCCTCTGGACCCCCTCCAAGAGTTCTACATCTTTCTTGTATTGGGGGGCCCAGACCCGGACACAGTACTCCAGATGGGGCCTCACGAGGGCAGAGTAGAGAGGGACAATCACCTCCCTGTCCCTGCTGGCCACCCCTCTTCTGATGGAGCCCAAGATACCATTGGCCTTGTGAGCTGCAAGAGCACACTGCTGGCTCATGTTAAGTTTCTCATCTACCAGAATCCTCAAGTCCTTCTCAGCAGGGCTACTCTCCAGGAGCTCTTCTCCCAGTCTGTGTCTATGTCTGGGATTTTTCCGGCCCAAGTGCAACACCTTACACTCTGCAGTGTTGAACCTCATTAGGTTCACCTGGGCCCAGCTTTCCAGCCTGTCAAGATCCCTCTGGATGGCTTCCTGTCCTTCTGTTGTGTCAACCACACCACTCAGCTTGGTGTCATCTGCAGACTTGCTGAGGTATTGGTGAAGGGTTGGAGACAAACAAGGAGACCTCAATGTGTGAAATGAATTCAGTGATCCCAAAAGCAGCAATGAAGTGCCCCACCTTCTGTTACCAGCAGTGTAAATGGGGCAATGAGGTCCCTGCTGCTGGGGAGGCAGTTGTCAAATTCATTGAACATTGAGAGTGAGATTCTTTGAAACATTCTGATTAGGCTTTGTATTTTGCACTGTTACATAAACCTTACCAGTCATATAGTTTAGAGAGTGAAGAACTAGACTTACAAAGTATTTAAAAAATTCTGGTTTTAACTGGCTGTAAGTTTAACTCTTCTGGAGGAGAATGAGCATTCTGGTCTGCTTTTCATAGCCCTTTTTTCATGTATGATGTGGCCATATTCTAGGGCTTTCTGCAATAGCAGTCCTTGTGAGTTTAGATCCTTTCTCTCTCTTGCTGATATATTTTCTGTGGCTTTTTTCCCCACTGAAGACCTATTTTCTATATTTCAAGCTACAACATGCTGTTTCAAGAGGATTCTAGCTTGTTTAAGTGCTGTGAGTCTAGAGGGCAGTTCAAGCTTCTTTCAAGCGTCTGTACGTACCTAACCATATAGCACACAAGCATTTTCAGCTTGCTTATCCAAATAATCCTCAAAGTAACTTGCTGGTGAACATTGCTTAGTCTTGTGAGATGCAGAAATTCACTGTCATAATGTTTTTGGAGAGACTACTCCTTAGCTTCATGGTTTTTTCCTGAGTCTATTATCAAGCGAATGTATTATTTTTCAAGCAAATGTAAAGCAAATTTAAGTTGTTAATTTTAAAGAGTGCCTCTCCTGATGTCATCTGCAAGACTATAGGGAATACTCCACAAAATCTGGATGTTTGGTGTTAGTAGATTTTCTGTTCTTCTGTGCTTATGCAGACATTTTATCTTTTTCTGATCTTGAGAGAATATGCCCACTGGCCTGCAAATCCCAAGAGTTTTTACCCTTTGACTACTAGTCATGTGGCACACTCTGAAAAATAGCATTGAACAATTGATTATATATTGTGCAGACATGTAGGTTTTAGTTAATGTTTTTCACTTTGCTTCTAGAACCTTGGCTGAAAGAAAGGCCATCTGTTCCTGATGTCTGCCTGCAGTTGCACATCCTATGTTCCTCCATCAGTTGCTTTGATAAACCTTCAGAATTTGTCAAGGCAGAATTCTAACTTTCTCATTGAAAATGTCATTGGCCTCCTTCTAGATATGTAGTAAATAATGCAAATTTTCACTTCCTTTTTCAGCAGTTTTGCATACAGCTACCTTTCCCTGGCTTAAGGTTTTGGGTTTGTTTGGGGTTTTTTTAAACCCTACTAGGTAGTTTTAAGTGCTGCAATTCAATATCAGTTATGTGTATGAAGAAGCAAGCCAGAAATGTTACTGAACTATGTGTTGCCAAGGGAAAAGAACCTGGATCCTGGCAAGACAGTTGGTGTAATATAAAAAAATAAATAGGAGGAAGGTATGGCTAAGCACAGAAGTTGTTAACTACCACTGAAACATTTTTAAAGGAGCTCATAGTTTCAAAAACTTTTCAAGCTTTACAATTAAAGATCTTTTTTGGTAACTTTTATTCCCATATAATCCTTGCCCTTTTGGCAGCGTTTGTTGTTTTCTGTAATAATTGCTACTCGCCACCAGAGGGGAATGTACACAAGCAATTGGGCTTCTTGGTACTTGGCACAGGGGACAACGTTTAGCTTACCAGTCAATTGTAAGTGCTTAAAGGACCCAACTTTAGTATTGACAGAAGAAATCTTCCCCACCCCTCAAATTATGGACAGTTAAAACGAGTTTTTCCTCAAATAAAGCCCTTACTGACTGGAAGTAGGCTTTCATTTACTTAAAAATGTCACCCTCAACACACCCTTAGAATAATTGAAAGTTTTTTAAATCTTAATTTTCTTGCATAAAAAAAGTTCCACAAACAGACAAATGAGATGAAAGTGATTTGTTTACAGAAACTTGTGCATGCTAGTTTCAATAATTTAACCAGAGCTTTCCTAAGAACAGCCTTACAAAGCTGAAAAACGTCCATGCAAAGTATATTTCTTTGGTCTTTGGACTGACAATAAATGGAAAGTTGGAAATGACTGATTTTAGCAGTTGAGTTGTATTTTGCTTTCCCACAAAGGATGCCATTCTGTACTTGAGGATACAATGATCTTTCCTTTAAAATTTCAGTCTATACCTCTCATGGTTGCAAATGAAACATGAATGTAGAAGCTGTAGGTCTATGACGTGGAGTTGTAAACCACCCCCTTTTCTACAAGTAAGACATTGACTCTGAAAAAACTCTTTTCTATTATTATACTGTTCTACTCTTCCTTTTCTAAAGTCCAAAATGCATTACTTTTTCAGACCTGTTGAGCTGTTGCTATCCTTATGCTTATACTTTTGGGGTGGGGTTTTTTTGTTTGTTTGTTTTGTTTGCTCTTTTGGTGTTTTTTTTTTTTTTGTTTGTGTATTTTGGTTTGTGGGAATTTTTGGCACTTCCCCCCCAACTGCCTCAAAATGAAAATTCCTTCTATTTAAACTCTATTCAGGTCAGAATCTGACTCAATGTCATGTTGATTTTTGTGTCTTTGTCAGAATGAGTAACAACTTTGACATATATCAGTGAAGTCTCTCATATTCCTTTTTAAATATCAAGAAACTGAATCACACCATTCCATTTCTTGAGCTAAGGTTTATTGCTGCTCTGAAGTTGCCACAATGCTTTTGACCATTCATTCACTCTTGTCAAGGGATTATGAACTGGAAGTGTAGGGGACAACTGAAAAATATATTTTTTCTATTTTCTCATTTAGGCTTGTGCTGTATTAATGAGACAATGGGATAGTTTTTTGAAATATAGTACTGTAACACTTTAATTGTGACCCCAATCTGGATTAAGGGGAAAATGAATAACATTTAACTCCATTTGATGCAGTGTCCCTATATTTCCTTTCTTTTGCTTAAATGATCTTCCTTTGAACTCCCAGAATTTTTTAATATGCTTTTAGAGAAAAATTAAGTACGTAGCCAAAAATATTTGGGATGAAAAACATTTCCATGTGAAAAGACGTATGGTCCTCTTCATATGCTAACCATTTGTTCTGGAAAACATGAAGTTTATTAAAAAAAAAACCTACCACAAAATCCTTCACAAAACCTGAGGACGTACAAGCAGTACCTAAAGAGACATGCCTTTAAATATAATAGCATCTGAAGTACCTTATGGCCTCCTCCTCAGTTTCATTTAACTCTACAACTGTGTTATAAGAGTTCATAATGCTGTATACTCATACTCTTTGTGCTGTCCATCTTTCCCTCTCTACCTGCTTCTTATGGACAATGCATCTCTGTGGTGGGTAGTGAAAGCAGTAAGTGTTCAGAGTGAAAAAAGATGGTTTGTCATCTTCATTTAAAATTTCTTTGTTCTCTTCTATGAGTAAAAGAAGGACTTAAAAACTTGTATTTTTAAGTTGCTATTGAACTACTTCCCTATGTGCATTTTTTAAACCCTGAACTTCTAGACATTGACTTCTACAAGGAGTAGAATTTTTACAGTATATTTTATTGTCAGACCATGGCACAATTGTTGCAGTGAGAAATGCAGAAGGAAATTAAATGCAACGGCTGTTTGTAACTGCAAGTGTATTCCTTTTAGAAGGTGACCTGTCTAGCTTTTACATTGTGTAGCAAGATGTGACTTGAATGTGATCCAGCTGAGATGCTACTTAGTTTGTTAGATTTTATTCTGCATATGGCATTAGCCTTGCAAAACTGGTGCAGTCATGAATAAACCCACAAAACCAGGTTACCTATCTCCATGAGGTAATTACAATTACATAAACATGGTAAAACATAATGAAAACAATATACATATGTAATAAAATACTAGACCTATCCCATTTTGAAGACTTATGTGAACTGTAAATTTAGGGAAACTATAGCAGTGCTGAGAAGTAAATCAGAATCCCCAATAACCATTAATTCCCAATCTAGTTATCTTGTAACAACCATAGTATTACTTTACAAACAAATAGCTAGAATATGAAATTGGCATGCCTAAGAACATATGGGATAATGAATCATTTTGCCTGCCTCTAGCAACCTGAAATTTCACATATGGATGATGCTTAAAAAGGTCTCCCAACTCCTCCCATGATGCTCTAATTCTGCACGTTAAATGTCATAATATTTTCACATTTGGAAGACTATGACCTGTTCTCTGCTGATGATGGTTTTTTTACTACTCTTTTCTGCCCATTCCTTTATTTTTTCCTCCTTTCCATATTCTGAGACTTTTGTAGGTATATCTGCATAACTACATTAAAGTCCTTTCAAATAATACTTTTATAGCCTGAGTTATTGCTTTATTTCAACCAGTACATTTTTACTGGCTTTGTTTTATTCTGTTTTTAAGAAACGGAAAATAGGTAAGATGGATGTAGTTGGTCAATGGTTGCTTGTGGGAGGTTGCTCTTATTATAGGGGGTGGTATGTAATAGTAAACAGAACCAGCTGCTATTTAGCTACATGATTGACTACAGCTTATATTATCTGCATGTAAAGAAGCACATTTTCCATTTTGAGTTTACACCTGAAATAGAGCTCATTCCATACCCATTTTTTTCCTTTTGTACTTTGCAGAAGAAAATGGTAAACTAAACCTGTAACCAAGGAATGAATGAGTTTTTTAGAGTGTGGTATTTTCAGTGAACAGGCAAAATGAAGACCTGACCATAACTTGCAAAATGTCTAATCCAGTTGAAAGGGTGTTTGTATTCACTTGGTGAATCAAGCTTACACTAGTGTGTCTCCTGGCTTCCAAAGCCATTTCATCATCTAGTACATGAGATAAAATACAGATGTTTCAAGCTAGAAACACAGCTCAATTTTTTTTTTATTTTTTAAAATTTTTTATTTTTTTCCCTTTCTTGGCTTGCCCTGACTTTTTAAAAGCCTGGATAACAGACGTGGTCTGTTTCATTATTTCAGACTTGGATATGACTTATTAATGATTCCTGATATGAGTTGAACTGTTTGCCTAGCAGACTATACCCCCAAAGTAAATATAATCTAGAGAGAAGTTTTTTTATAGAATGTTTTGCTTGTTGGAGTATGTGCTCATAAAAATTCATAAGACTGGTCCATCATTTATCCTTGCTTAAGAAATAGAAGTGAAAGCTTAAACACGAGAAAAAAGTGTATTCCGTATTGACAAAATTTTTAATCCTCACCTAGATGGACTAGTCTCTCAAATTACCAAGTCAGGTTCTATATTGGTTTCTCTGTGCTGGGCTCTGATGTGTTGCCCTTTAATTTATGTAAGCCTTGGAACCAAACAAAACAAGTCTTTGTTTCCCAAAACTCGCACTGTCTGATATAGCATATCAATAGACACGAAACCCACAGTTGAACCCACTGAATCCATGTGACTGGAAGAGCCAAGGAGAAATGGCTTCATTATTTGTAAACACAGTTCAAGGTCTAATACCTTAACTCTCTGTTAATAACATTTCCAAAGGAAAAGAATAAATAGAAGACTAATGTGGTAAAAGCTGACGTAAATTACTGGATTTGGAAATTTTGGCGATTTTCCTAGTAGCATTGTCTTCCTGCATTGATTGGAGCTGGGCATATGCTGAGGATGAGCTTGGTGCAATCTCATCTTCATTCCCCTGACAGGGTGAGGTTGTTTATTTCATATTTTGACTCCACCCTACTCTCAATCCCCAAAAGTGGGAAGACTAATAAATGTCAGGCCTGTATTCTGTAATCAGATTTTTAAATTCAGGTCACTGAAGCTCAGAGACAGCTCTGTCATAATGCTGCACCAATGTAACTGTGTTGGGGACACCAAACACCCAGTAAAGAAGTATATGTTGATATATGTTGATATAGAGAAGATGTGAACCAAAAGTCAAATCTCAGCCACAGTCTTGCCCATGCTGGGCTGGTGAACAAACATGAAAGTATTCCAATATCCCCTGCATAATGGACAAGCTTCTTTTACCACGCCCATGCAGCATGGCAGGCTGCCCTTAGAAACTGAATTTGACAACACATAAGATGAAGGATCTGGAGAGGGGTCATTTTTTGAGGCATAGGGAGTTTTTCTACAGATATAAGAGCCAAAATCCTCACTGACAAGAAGTTTCAAGGAGCACAGATAGGTTTCCTTTTCGTCCATTCTTGTACTGAAACTACATCATTGTTGAACAAAGCAGTAAAAGTTTTTGGTTTTTTTTTTTGTTTGTTTTGTTTGTTTGTTTGTTTGGTTGGTTATTGTGGGGGTTTTTGGAGGGTTTTTTCTATTTTTTAAAAAAATTTACTGTCTATATATTTCAAAACATTAACAGAGTTTGAACTGTACTGCAGTTACTAACTAACTAGTAACTATCCTGTTGGTGTGAGGGACTGCTAGAGTTAAATGTGGGTTGGTTCTTCCTGAATCCTCTATTTTTCATCAGGATCAGTGTGGAATGAGAATATCAAATAAAGATGGCATAGTTGGAAATCTGGATCCAACTGATATCTGCTATTTGAAGGCATCATCAAAAGAAATGAGTGAAAGAGTGATACTCTAGCAAAAAAAAATCAACCATTTAGATTTTGTTGTTAATTAGCAAATGAAAATTACTTTTATGTCAACTAGATGATCCTACAGTATTTGAGCAAAAACCTTACAAACTGTTGATAAATGTAGTTATTTAGGGTGTAACTTCTGTAAAGTCAGTCACTAATTATTGAGCATTTTGACTTAAAGGTTACTACTATTTGGAAGCCTACCCTGGTGAGAAAAGGCTCATGTTATCTTTAAGTTCAACATCACTTTCTCAGCAGTCACATGGCACAGTTGCTGCCACATTGTGGGATTCCCAACAAGTCTATCCAAGAGAAAGTAAAGAGCCTCCAGCCAGGTTCCCTAGGGTCCTGTCACCATTTGCAGCAGGAGTCCTGTGACTTGGGAGCAGTCATTAAATTTAAACCAGTACAGCTGTGAGTGACATGTGTCTCACAGTTTGAAATCATAGAATCATAGAATAATAAAACAGTTTGGGTTGGAAGGCACCTCAGTGATCATCTATTTCTAACTCTCCTGCCACAGGCAAGGACATGTGCCACTAGACCAGGTTGCCCAAAGCCCCATCCAACCCGGCCTTCAACACTACCAGGGAGTGGACAACCACAACACTTCCAGGGAGGGGT
The DNA here is from genome assembly GCF_964237585.1 of Gallinula chloropus. Taxonomy (NCBI): domain Eukaryota; kingdom Metazoa; phylum Chordata; class Aves; order Gruiformes; family Rallidae; genus Gallinula; species Gallinula chloropus. The sequence goes on from NC_140089.1 coordinate 38,058,954, forward strand.
CATCTGGCAACCTGTTTCCCATGCCTCAAGACCCTTGTAATGAAGAATTTCTTCCTAATATCTAATGTAAGTCTATCTTTCTTCATCTTAAAGCCATCACCCCTTGTCCTATCATTCCATGCCCTTATAAACAGCCCCTCTCCAGCTTGCTTGTAGCCCCCCTTTAGGTCACAATAATGCCTCCGAGGTAAGATGTATTTTAACTACTGGAAGGAAAGAGAAATGGTGTGCAAGATGGAGAGAAAGAGGTTTCACAGTACAGCAGCACTGATGACACATGCAGAATTGTGTCAGCTGTCTGCTTAAAAGAAAAAAAAAAAAAAAAAAAGCTGCCAATGAGTTCCCTGTTAGACAGAGTGGGAAGTAGATAACTAGTAGACCAAAGCACAGATGTGCTCGTTCCATGGCACTGGTGTAGATAGTCTCAAATTGAAAAAAATGCTTACTCATACAGATGAAAACCAAGGAAATGAATGGAAGAGACCAACTTTCTACTGATATTTCTCCCTTTTAGGTGTCTCTGATCTTTTCTGAATTAAAGAAATGTTATTGCTTTTGCTACATTTCTCCATAGATAGACAATGAATACCAAGATCAATATTTTTCCTGAAAATATATGTTAGCATATTTTAATGTTTAATGTAAGGTCACATAGATCTAAAGACAGACATTCTTTGATGTGTTTGAGTCAAATAAAGACATAGGAATCAGAAGAAAAATTGTATTTGATAGAAAAATAAAACTGGAAGGGACCTTAAGTAATCTAGTCTCTTGTTCCGCTCAGTAAACATCCCTGTCAGATGCTTTTCTTGTGTTCTTAAAGATCCCTAGTGATGGAAATCCCCAAACTTCCTCAAAGATCCTACTATTACTCCATTATTGCATTTGAAAGTCCCCTTTTTTTCCAATGCCAAATCTAAAACTCCTTTGCATTTCAAGTCCTGTTTAGGGCGCTGACAAAGACCTGATCTATTCCATTCTTCTTTGTGATTGTGTTCTTCTTAGCTTGCTCATTTACTCCCAAACCTCTCATTTATCTCAACCTTTCATTGTAAATAATATTCCCCTAGATTTCTGGTAATCCTCACTGTTGCCTCTCTAATTGGCCCACTTATTTCTTTAAACACTGTGCCCAAAACGGAATGCATTATTGCAGCCGATGCTTTACAACTGTAAAGAGAGTGAAAGGATTAAATGACACTCGCTTTTCTCATTGTTTACAGAGATCAGCAAACAGTTTCAAAGCTATTGAAACTCTAGAGGAAATTTTACCCTTCGTTGGAGGGTATGGTGTACATGTAATTAAAAAGTGCCACTTGCACTCCCAACTTTTGGAATTCCACGTGCTGCACAGGCTTCACTTAAAAAGAATGAATATTCATAGCATGAGTTTTAATTTGTGTGCTGGGTGATAAATTCACTTTTAGTACTGCCTCGGCAACATAACCTATTCAATTGTACTTTATAAAAATGACATAATGGGAATGGCAAAATTTCTACTAAGTCCTTTTCATTTAACACTTTCTTAACTATAAATTTGTGACAGCACTGGGATGTATTTGAAGATGCTTATGAAATAAAAGAATTTAAAAATTAATGCAAAACAGTCCCTTTGAGAGCTTTTTAAATTTTAAAAGCATTTTCCTTACAATTTTTTTTTAAACAGAGAATCGTTTTTCCTGTGCTATAGATGAAGGAACCAAGAAAGAGCTGTTTATTTTGTGAAGGTTGTGGAAATGGCCAAAGTAAGACAAGGGCTCCAGAATGCAGTTCTACATCCTGTGAGAGTTTGCCTTTAAACACACACTGCACACACACATATGATAAATTCCTATTTCCTCCTATTTATGTTTGCCTCTGTGTAGAGAATCAATAGCCACAGAACTGGTCTACTAGTCTAAAACACAGCCTAGAAAGCTCCCACTACTTTAGTACTTTATTATCTCTCTGATATTTTTCATCTTTGTAATTTTTTTTCTTTATTTTTTAATCTTTTATCTATCCCGAGAAGATAACTTGCAGATGAGGAATACCTAAGTTCTATTAAAATGTTATGCTTTTTGCAGGAAGATGGATTTCCCTCTGTGAAACCAGTGTTACCGGTCAATATATTTTAAAAACGACAATAAATTTGACAAAAGTGCAGTTTCACTCAAGCTGCAAGATCTTGGTATCCTCTTTCTAAAACTTAGAGTAGTCTTCAGAGAAACACAAAAGGTGAAGATATCTCTTCCAACTTACCAATCCAGAACTTCCCACTGGGTGGAGAATTTCTTGGATTCAGACACTGCCCATGGGATAGCTGGAAACCGTTTTTGCACCCAGTACAGTTCTCATAGCTGTAGCCAACACATGTTGCACAGCTCCTGTGGCACGGTTCACATTCTCTAGAGATGTCATCAGTGAAGAATCCATCTCCACACTCACTTACACATATGCCACCTGCAACAGAAACAGAGTCTGGCATCATGGTATTTTTTGATCCCTGTCAATCCTGACAAGGAGGTACCTCACCAACAGCATCTCTGTCTACAGCAAGAAGCAGTTTAAGGAGAGAAAAAAAAAAAGAAAAAAGAAAAACCCTGAAACTTTTTGTAGCGATATAAACTCTATTTTTTTTTAGCATGAAACCTAAATTCAGCTGAGTTGCTTATGCAAACTTCACAAATGTCAAAGCAATCTGCTCTCAAATTTATATCTGGGTGGTTTTTCATCCATATCCCAAATCCTGGCACATATGAATCTTACTAAAGTCCAAATCTGCATAAAAATCTTATGTTTGAGACCCAATTATTATATTGGCCCAATATAAAATATAAATCCAGAATTCCATATGTTTTTTTAATATATATATATATATACATATACACACATGCAATTTCTGAGGATTGGATGAATCGCTTCTTTCTGGTGAGTATAAATCTCAATCCAGGTAAATCTGTTTCAGCGTAAGGGTTGTCACACTGCTGAAAATCCCTTAGAATTTGTTATATTGATAGGTTTTTGAGCTTGCTCCAATTTCAGTTAAAAAACCCCACAGTCCACCAGATCACCTCAGGTGGTGACCACAGTGTTTTTCATGAGTCTGATACTTTTGTACTCCATGACTGGGCACCTTTAGCAAGCAATGCATGGGAATGCCATACTCTCAGGATTTCCTGTAATCTGTGCTTGGCACCATGTCTGAAAAAGATCTGCCTGATTTATGGCTTCAAAATAAAACCAAGTGGTTCTGATCTTCTGTGAATCTGGTGCAGAATCTAGTGGGTATAACTGAACTTGTTTCAGAGTGTTTAAGGCTCGTTGTATTGTGTAGACCTGAAAGTCAAAGTAAAACTAGACTTGCAAATAGTAAGTTAAAACCGTGAGTTAAAACCACCTCCTTTCCCAAACTCTAAAACTAATTTATTTGCATTTGCCCAAAAGAGTGGAAATGCATTAAAAATCAAACTAAAGGGGAACCCTCCCCCCCAACAAAGTAGTATGTAGTATATGGAGGCTTTGAATCAAATAGCACAATTGGCTACCAAACCCCCTTTACATTAATGCGAAAGACCCAATTCTGCAAACTGCTAACTCCCCTCAGCCTCTACTGCCTGCCAGAGAATAGACACATGAATTTGAGAAACTGGGTCCAGAGTCTTTTTGTAAAGAAAAAGTCTGACATACTTTTGTATGAATGCCAGACCTAGTACTTTGCTTACCTGAGAGATAAAAGCCTTCCTTACACAAGTCACACTTGTCCTTGTCACAGCTATCACAGTTGCTAGAACATTCTCTACACTGCAGAGAACTTTCATCTCTGTAGGTGTTTTCTGGGCAGTATTTATAGCAATTCTGCTTATACCTGTAAGATAAAGTAGACTATTGTTAGTTTTCTTCTGAGGTCACCGAGTTTGTTTTCTGTCTGTTTCTAGGTAGGGCAATGATAAAGTTTTATTCTCATCCTAATGGACAGAAATTATTCCTCTAATGAAGGATTCAAAATGTATTTCTGGTTGTGTTATTTATTCAACTGGCAATTATTATTAAAAAGTCATGCTTTCCAAAGTCAGGATTCTTAAGTATAATCAATTTAATTGTCTTTGTTTTTTAGATGTAGGCACAAAAACAAATGTATGATTAATTAGAAATTATTATATTGTGGTTGTACACAGCTGATTGCTTGTAAAACTATATAATCCAATGTCATTGTTCATAGCTAGACTGAATTGATTTTTTATCAACATTTTCTTTTGTCATGGTAATTTTTACAGAGATCTCAACTGTCTCATCAAAAAGCAGTACAGTTCTTCTTTTTCTTCTGTTTAAGTTGAACTTTACATTAATCTATATATTTTTTTCCCTTGCTTCAATGTCCTCACACTTTGAAGTGTGCCTGCTGAACTGCAAATACCAGAACTAGACACACAATAATACAGCACACCTGTTCCAAATCCAGATGCACCGTCCAAATTATAAACCCTTTGTGTCCCATATTCTCCTCTTCATAGATGCAAAGTTCACATCAGTCCATTAGTTTTAAAAAGTCTCAGTAGTGAGTGATTGACTAGTATTTCTGCCAATTTCCAAACACTTTTTCCAAAATTACTGTTCCCGGATAGGTGATACATAAATGCACATGCACAGCACAGATATACATAATGAAGCATATTTTTTTTTTTTTTGCCTTAAAAAATGTATGGCATGAAGAATTATACAGCTATACTTACATATAGTAGTTCTGAATGCATGTTATACATTCTGTTGGGTTATCTGAAATCAAAAATATGAAATTTTTGTAAATAATGTTTAGAGTTATAACCAGAATACTGAAAATAATTGTTGCTACACCATTTCTTAATTCCTATTTCTTATATTTAGCCACTGTGGACATAACTAAAACATTATTATTTCTGAATGTCCATTTACATTTTTAGAAGATAGATAAACTCTTCTCCAATCAGGTCCTGGCCTGTATTTTTGCAATGACTTGTGAACTTTCAGTCCTGACCATTACATACTTAGAAGGTGCTGAGTGCTTAGGAAGTGCTGTTCTGAAAAGCAGAACCTTCCCAGAGGGTCAGGGTGGGCAAAATGAGCAATTAAAAAGAGACTCCAAGTTATTAAAATTGTTGTTTCATCCTACTTGTTTATTTGTTGAAGAGATAAGTTAAAAGCATTTGTTACCTCTAAAAGCAAAGTTTTCAAAAACAGGTAAACAATAAGTTTAATTTTAAAAATCCTGAGCTAGACAAACATCTTTATTTTGTGGGGGTGTGGGGTGTGTCTGGGCAAGGCTTTGGGGTAACCTTCTCACCAGAAAATTTATCTTTGCATTCAAAAAATTTGTTGAAAGAACGAAGAAGGTGGTAGACAAGTTGTTAAATCTGTTACAACAATGAATATGGCTTTATGCACATGCAAAGTGAAAAATATTTTTTATAACCTTCCATTATCTTCTATTAGCTTTCTATTTCTTTTGCCTTACTCAAATATCCCAGAGGGAGCAGAATGGAAGGAAACAGAACAACCTGGGCGAATGTATTTATAAACTGTTCTACTATGAAATGCCTATAAATTATTTTTGATATTAATAGTACTCATAAGGCAAAATTTTCACTGAGTCTGTTTGAACTGTGCCTACAATAAATCACACTTTTACACATGCAAACTTATTAGGCAACATGCACTTGGTTTTGCAAGTAGTTTTAGCAATTTATTTATGAGGTGTAAAGTTTTACCCAGAAATGTTGCAGATCTGTGAAAATATTCTCTTTACTGCTTAGAGCACAGAAAGAAACAGCCATCACCTGATCTAGTGTTCTTTGCATTATATTTTACTTATGACAGGTAATACTCTTAAATTATAAAGATATTTTCTATGAATTCTTCCTTTACTTCTGGATAAAGACTTTAGGTTTGTCCAGGACTTCTTTCTGAATGAGTTCTGAAACACTAATATTGTTTCTGAATTAGGACACTTCCTGAGAAACATTTTTTCCCCAATTAATTTGTATGGGGTTTTTTTTCCCCCTTATATAAACCTTTCCAGATTTATAAAGCATTGTTAGGAGCCAGGTTGATAGGATGATAAATAAATCTATTTATATATTTTGAAATTATGGCATTGACTAGTACAGTCCTTATGTTTTTTTTGATGGAAAGAATGGAGTATGCTTCAAAGAGACATTGTTAAAATTGCTGGGGTTGCTTGCAGGTTTAGTAACTAACTCTCCATGTGCTACCAGCTGGCTTTTATGAAGAAAGGACCCTTTCCTCTCTCGCCTGTGGGAGGTTCTGATGCAATTTTTCCCTGCTAACTGCCCTCTCTACTTTTGCCTGTTCGGATGACTCTCCATACAGCTCTATTTAAGACAGATCTCAGCAGTAATTGCTAACACATAGACAAAGGATTGGTTGCCCTCTGCAAAGAGATTAAAAAAATTATTAAGTGATAAGTTAAGTAAAGACCATGTATTTTGAGTTGGTTTAGGATCTAAAGGAAAATATCTAGGGAAAAATAAGTAAAAATAATTTGTTTAGATTGCAGATTGGTATAAGTATTGTGAGAAAGGGCAAAAAATAGCATCACACACACTGCTTACACAAAGTTTAGACAGCAGTAGTAATAGTAAATACCTTATTAGGAGGCCACAAATTTCATAAGAGTATATGGTTTGCTGTAGTGCAGTTGGGAATGCATCGAGTCTTTCTTCAAACCTAAGGTTTTGGATGGGGGCGGGGGGGTGGGCAGAATTTCTCAACAGCTTTGCAAAGCATTCAGTCATAGGGCTAGTGTGGCCTAAGTTCATTTGCCAATCTGTCTAATGTGTTATGTTACTTATCAACCCTTACTAAACTGTTTTCTTTCTCTGAAAGACATACCCAAGAAATAGACATTCTACTACTTTCTATACATAGCCATAGTTTCTGAATTTGAAGTGTTGAGGGATGGTGAGACATAGTTCAGAAAGGAATGCAAAGAGGCCAGCCATCTGATAGCAGTCAGGAAGAAAACTAAATATGTGACTATTCCTGCAATACAAAACTTGATAGTTAACACATGCTCTGTTTCCAAAATCCTGGAAATTGATTTTAACAATTAACTAAGTCTAGGGAATTTTATGTATATATATGTGCATATATATTCTTCAACAGTGGCTCCTTTAAAATCTGCCACAATCAGTTCTTGGATTAGCAGTGACAAACACTCTGTATTCACTGAGACCTTCACTTGCCATAAAATAATGAGACTTCTGTGGCAGAAAGTGGGTTGATTGGTATGTCATGCTCCAAAAGATTTGTTTTCATGAGAACTGCTAATTTTTTTTTTCTATATTTTACAATTTCCATTTGCATCAATTTTCACCGTGTTAAGCCTGTGCCACTCCTGTGACGACAGAAACAAAAGTGATCTTGGTATCACTGGAAACAGGATTCCACCAATTTTAAAATACAAGGCCTCTGACATGAGCACATACTCGCATGACTTTCTGGTTTTATTGCAGTTTTCTTAGATAAGTAAAGATCATCTAGAGTTCACAGGAAAAGTCACTTGGTTTCTTTCCTTGTGTGTAATAACCTGATACTTCTGTTCCCTCCTCCACCCCCCCACCTTCTCAAGCACAATCCATTTGGAGTGCAGCAGTGTTATAATACAGAAAAGGTACGTGCAAAGATTAAATATTGGTCAAAGGCCAAACATTCATGCATTCTGTTGGAACTCTCTGATTTGAAATGAATTAGTGTTTTTTTCTACTCCGGGAGGGAAGTATGGGAATTAGCTTTACAAGCAGAGCATTGTTGTGCTGGGAGGGTATTTTGTTCAAATATGTAGAGGAACACTGTAAATGAATTTTTTTTTTTTTGGTAGTATTACTGTAAAGGCTTAATGAAATATTTAGTACATAAGTTCATTCATATTAAAAAACAAGCTCCAGAGCGTTTTGGAAATCCTTGTCACTGTTTCACTGTGTTTAAGTGTTCATGGTATTTAGACAGATCTTGATTCTGGAAACATTAGATGGCTATCCCACTGTACTTTTGAGTAGCACTCAGAGTATCCCGCCTAATTAGACCCAGATCTTGCAATGACTTGCATGCATGCTTGACTTTATGTTCTGTATACAATAAAGTTTGGAGTTGAAGTTAAGTGCAAGGGTACATTTTGCAGGATTTGTATTTAGACGTCAACTTTTATTTTAGCTTCCTGTTTTGTTTTTTAATTTATTTTTTTTTAAATTGAATTTCTTGAGGCATTTATTGGCTCAGCTGTGAGCCTAGAATGTGCTGAATACACTCAAGTTATTTTGCATTCAGGAGAAGTTCAGGATATTTACTGCCTGGGACTTAATGCCTGGTTTACCTTTCTTTTCCTGTTTAATTAAATGTAATGACTGAAAATTATGTTATATTACATTGCAGGTTTACTTTAAGGGCCAGCCTGAAGTAATTGTTTAATTTCAACAGGTATTGCTAGATTTTATTTGCCTTTTACATTCCCCTGAACTATAATTTACAATAATCTAACAAAAGTACTATAAATTGTCCTATATCACCAATAGGAATAATCATGTATTTTAACTATCTTAGACTATTTTTTTTAAGTTTTCATAGTATCCCAATTAAAAGCGAAATCTACACCCCAAACATACCAACAATTTTGACTAGACATGGGCCCAACTGAAACTTCAGCTTTCAGTAAGCATTAAAAATGGAGATTTTTGTCAAGGAACTACAAACTTCCAGCCTGCATGAGAAAGTATTTGTTTCTCCATTCCCCGTCCACCCTTTTTTTTGGGTTTGTTTGTTTGTTTGTTTGTTTGCTTGATTTGGTGTTTTGTCATTAAATTTGCTTTATCTTCTTTCTTTTAATTTCTGACATTATAATTTATTTTGACAAGTTATATTACCAGGAAGTGAGAGAAAGGAAAGATTGTGAATTTTAACCAAGGAAAATGCTGGATTCTGTTGTCAGTTAGATTTGTATGGTGAAAAAACAGCATTGGTATTTGCTTTGGCAAAAAAATATAACTCATCTAGCCAAAATATTTAATGAATTAAAAATATAAGTATTTTTAAGGTGTTAAAAAAGCCAACAACTTTGAATAAACTTCATCTCTTCAAAAATATTTTTACTAAAATTACCTCTATTTATTTATTTTTGTTTGCTTTATTTTGTTTTAAGCTACTTTTAATTAGGATGAAAATGAGAAAAATAAATCCAAAATCTGTTCTGAGTGTTATTCTTGCTCTAAAGCTGGTTAACTGAGAAAAACCCCACAGCTTTCATGTCAATTACCTTACTTTAAAAGAGGAATAATGTCACTTGCTGCTATTGTATTTCACTGACAAAATAAAAGGAATGAGGCATGTTGTAGTTAGAAGTAGAAATGAAATGCAGATAAGATGAAATGAAATAAAAGATTAGCATTATAATATAGATTGCCTGAAATAGTTCAATGGTTGGTATGACTGAGGTGAAATGTTGATAAGTACATAAATACTTCTATGTAAGTTCATAAATGCATCAAATTTTGGGAGACACTTCTCTGAGGGAAAATGATGATATCAGGAAACTTGGGGAAATTGGGGAATGGAAAATTTTTAAAAATTACATAAAATATATATATATTGCACCAGAATGCTCTAGTCTTTCACTAGACATAGTTGGCCAGTGCTGTAGTGAGATTCACACAATACATGAAGCTCCAAAATGTGATATTAAACACAGAAGTTATTCTTAAAGGGCTACAAATAAGAACTAGTGGTTCGTTTTTACTCGCAGAAAAATAGAAGTTAAGAACACTTCAACAGAAACGAAATTAGGACATCAGAAATACTCTCTAACAATTAGGAAATGGCATTCAGTTTATTTGTCTTAGATTTTATTCTATCACGGTTGTTATTTTTCCTTTTGTTCTTACTCTACTGGACACAGTTTCCAGCTATCAAATTCTCAGTGTGATGTTTTCAAGAAGCATGAAAGCTGCATATTACTAAACCCAAACTTTCTGTGTGTTGAGGTGTTTTTTCTGAACACACTTCTTATGCTGAGATGGTCCCTTATGTTTGAATAGTTTTTTACTTCCTCTGAGTGAATGGCATTACCCAAAGAGTCCTCTCCTATAGACAAGAATGAAGACTGGTCCAGAGGTGCTAAGTTTACACTACAGACATCAACTCAGGTTTTACCACTAATGTAAACAGCTGGATTCCATTGCTCCTCCCTTTTTTCATTGATTATACCATGTTTGATGCACTGAGGATGGGGGTTGCTTTCTTGGTGTGAGGCCACACTGCTGACTCCTATTGATGCTGCTGCAACCAGCACTTCCAGAAAGATCCCTTTCTGCAGGGCTGTTCTTCAGGCACTTCTCTCCCAATTCATACTCATGACCAGCATTACTCCAACCTTGATGCAGAACCCAACATTTGTTGTTGACTATAAAAAAGACAGAGTTCTGGTGGAGTCATCACTCTTTGAGCCCAGTGTTGGTGTCTTGGGCTTGCCTGTTTCTTCCAGTGTCTCCCATTAGTGGGAGGATTGAAGAAAACACTACCTGTGCTCCTGAATTGTTCAGCATTCTTCCCAGGGTCTTGACATCTCTTTTGATTGACCTTGGTCTTGTTGAAACACCACTGCTACCCACATGAAATAGCAGGAATAACTAGTAATTTTAAGGCTGTACTAACCTCATCAGTTTTGTGGTGATATCCCTGATCTGGGCCCCAGGGAGGCAGCAAATTTCCCTGAAAAGAGGGTCTGGCCTGCAGATGGTTTAGATTATATTTGTTTTAATATATTTGTTCTTCAGTAATTCCAGCAGACTGATTCAGCAGCTAACATTACTTTACTGTTTTGATTCATGAAGCTTCTGAACTGAAAATTGTTGAAGAACTAGCAATACATGCTTTGTTTGTAATTTTAAGAGTACATTCATTGTTTGGTCAGTGTACTAGCTACTGAGCTAGATGAACTTTTGCTCTGATCCAGTATTTTTCTTCTGTTCTCTTACTTCTATGGAGAACTCTAATCTAAAATCTGGAGTATTCTGAGTCTGCAGAACTCATGGTTCAATCTCGTATCTTAAGTTTTTCCAGTTACATGCCCCAAGCCTGGATTTTACTCAGGAAGTAATTTTCATTCTCAAAGGAAGAAAAATTTCAAAGACAGAATGTTTTCTTGAATACATACATCTTCATACATCTTCAGAATGCAAGGAAATTCTCTTTTGCCTATAATTTAAGAAAGGCAACATTCTCTAATGTAGCATTCTGCCTAGACTGAAATGTCAGTACCGAACACCAGAGGAAAAAAGTTCCAAATCTTGCTGGGCATTGTTTTAGCACAGATTGCATATTCGCACTACAGAAGCCTGTGGAAACAAGTCGTATTATCTGCAAATCTAAAACCCATTCCTCAAGATTAACCTCTTGTGGAAGATTTACTCTGAGATAAAAAAGGATCCTTATCATAATTTTCTCTGGTATTTTGAAAGTCAAGGTCTATTCATCATGAGGAAGGTTTGAAGAAATTAAGTTTTCCTTTGTGTTTCTCAGGTTGCTAGGGGAACCAATTCACATTTCACTCATTAATCTGGAGCACAACTGCCAGAATTCCAATCCATACCTGTGATCTTGAGTCTGTTCACAGTGCTGCCCTGTTAGCCATCTCACAGGTCCCTTACATTTTCTCCAGCTACCTTTTCTCTCACTCTCACTCTTAATGCCTTGTAGGCTGTATTCCCCCACTCCCCATCTCACTCTGTATAACAGATCTCATGGAGCATTTGTATGTTATTTAATCTCACTTTCTGGCTTTATAGCTCTGCATTTGTACATAGACCTTACAACCCAGACCACATACAAAAGTTAGGTTCTGGATGACCTTTAAGAGTTGCTCCACCTTTAGCGTGCTAAACCAAAAAAGTCACACTTGGGTCTAAATGCCTTTTTTGTAGGCTTTGATTCTCAGGGACACCCCTTGGGGTTTCTTGGCATTTGTCTCTTTTGCATGGCACCTTTGGAAGAGAAAAGGGCAATGGTTGAAAATACTCCTGGCTGAAAAAGAAACATGCTGCTCTCTGCAGAAACCTGCGATATGCGTGGTATTTTGCTGCATGGAGATGAGGTAATCTCCTGGAAGCCATGAGAAACATTCATATGATAACATGTCTTGATGGTGTAAGTTGAGTGAGGTGAGTGGAAGCAAGTAGTTGAGTAAGAATTGGACCACGAATGTGTGGCCCTATGGGAGGTCCTGGGCAGAAAGGCACTGAAGAACATCAGAACAAACAGCAGGTGGATCAGGCTTGCTAAGAATGAAGTGGCTCAGGTGGATCAAGAGCAGCAACATAAAGCTGAATTATTTATAGCTTGGTGAGCATGGATCATGCCCGATACCTCAGCTATGGGCTCTGGATGCAGCATGCAGCAGTCCAACAGGACATACCATCTCTCCTGTCCTAAGAGATTCTTTGGACAGATGAACCCCAAAAGTCATGAACTGCAAAAACTCAATGGACATTTTAGAGGGATGGCCCATACACTGAGGGAATTATATCTATGTATATGATACAAGTGATAGTTATTAACTGGAATGTATTGGGACGTAGAGGACCTGGGCATGACATAGATAGTATGGAATCTGGGGTGGATACTGGTTTCATCTGGAATAGAGTTAATTTTTGTTCTACTAACTGGTATAGTGTTGTGTTTTGGATTTAATATGAGGATAATATTGATGGCACACTGAAGTTTTTAGGTTTTTTTAGGTAGTTGTAGTGGTCACATTAAATCAAGGACCTTTTGACATCTCATGTCCTTCCAGGTACACAAGAAGCTGGGAGAGCACAGCCAGAACCCAGACAGGCAGAAGGGATATTTCATAGTATGTAATACCATGCTCTGTATATAAGTGTGGAAGCTAGCCAGGAGGCAGATTCACTGCTTGGAAGCAGACTGGGCTTCAACTTGGTTATTTTTCCTTCTGCTTGTGGTGAGCAATTTCAGTTGGACATTGCATGCTTTATATATATATGTATATTTATAGAATAATTATAATAAGAAAAAAATTATTATTGTTACCACCACTACTACTATTATTATTTTCCTTTCTTATCCTATTACACTGTCTTTATCTGAACCCATGAGGTTTTTTCCCTTCTATTCCCCATCCTCTTGTCACAAGTGTTGTGAAGGGCATTGACATGAGGGGAGGGATGAGTGAGCGGCTGTGTGGTGCTTAGCTACCAGATTGGGTTAAGGCAAGTGAGCAGATATTGCATATCAGAGAAGTTTGTCACTTATCACTATCGAATTCTGTGTCTGTTTATTATGCAGGTGCAAAAGTGCAAATAAGACTTGTATTAGCAGAAAGAGAGCGAGAGCTCTTTAATAGAAAGTGATTGACAAACACTTTGGTCCATGTACTGTGTTTGAGACTTATCATATAAGAGACAGAATTGTTACGTTTTATTGATTCTGAAATGATCTTGGAATAATTGTACTTAAAGTAGATTAAGCTCAGCAAATTTACCTCATTTCTTTTTTGTCTTGTCCCGAGTGTCGGTTTATCGCTTACTGCTTTATAAATCAGTAAGTTTGAAGGAAGTTTCGGAAACGCATTAGAGTTTTAAGAGTCTCGAGAAAATACGACTGATATTCTGAAGTGATATAAATCTGTGAGTAAGTGAACTTACATTGAAAGGTGGAAAGTAGATGCTGCAATGGCACAGAGAAAATCATCTTCCTTTATGACATCACTTTAGCAGAGCTTTCTTTCAAAAGCTGTCTTTGTTGAGGAAACTGATTTTAATTTTGTGGACTTCGTGGTGTTTTCTGGTGTCCACCAGAAGACTAGTCATTAAAATTTAATCAAGGCCTGATGGTTAGATGTGATGAAGACCTGCAGTTCCAATGGATCTACCTGAATCAGATGAAGCAAAATCTTATTGTTGCTCTAGAAAGTGGACCCTGAGTATCTGAAATGGCTTTATCAGACATGAGATATCAAAGTCATAATCTCAGAAGTATGAACTTGAGATTTATTCATCCCATTTCTCAGATACTTTGTCCAATTTTGTGTTTCTTATTCCATGTAGAGCAGCCGTAGGCATATATTTGAAGCTTGTAAAAATTTAGGATCCATATTAAAGTCACTCTTAAGACGTGACTTGTCTTTGGCTCTCACCTCAAGTTTCACTGCTGGTGCAAGAGTCTGCCTTTCAGATGTTGTGGGGTGCCCTGCAACTGAGCATTTCAACTGGGCTAGTGTGACAGCAAGCAGAGCAAGATGTATTTGAGAGCATGTGGGCAGAAGGTAAGGAGGTGAAACCTGTTGTGTATACTCATTGTTTTGAAAGTGTGTACACAAAGCTATAGATCCTTTTGGGATTAGTGCTGTCTAAGGCAATTTTCCTATTATGTATCCCAGGGCTGGACAGTGTCTGCAAGCAGAATGGTGCCTGTGAGCATTAAAGATTCTTTATCTCCTTAAATTATGAGCAGCCTTTGAATTAATGAAATGAATCAGAATAAAGGTATCATCTAGCATCATCTATATTTAAACTACAAAGACTTATCTGTCCTTGATTAAGCCTCTCTGACAGTTCTTATCTTTGCTGTTAGACCTTCAGTGTACATACAGTGAAGATATATTGCCATACTGGAGCCCTAAAACTAAACTGGGCACAAACTTGGAGGAAAAGAGACATTCTTCACTCCCTGAGGGTCCTGAAAATATTACAAACACTGTCAATCTTCCACATCACTATCCTCATGCCTGGTGAACAATAACCTGCAGTATTTCTTACTTGGTGGGTTTTACATTCTTCTCTGAAATGTCTGCTGTCGAATGTAAAGTATCAAAGGGATAGGAAAGTACGATACCTGCGCCTTAATCTATCTGAAGGGTCACTACTGATCAAGAAGAGGGATTTCCCACACAGTCTGACTTCGTTACTTGCTCTGTTCTGCTGGAACCTGGCAACATGGCAAAAAAGGAGTAAATCTAACCCATTTTCTTGCCTGCACAGGTCAGGACAGCACTGTCAAAGGTTGCAGGCTGCAGTTTAAGCTATTCTTTGGTGTCCTGTTAGGAAAAAAAATGTGCTGCAGTTTCTTTTCCTACAGACTAGTAGGAAAACAGGAAGTTCAGTTATCTTAATTAGCATATATATCCTTCCTTAAAATGACATATTTTTCTACAAAATAGAAAAAAATCAATTAACCTTCATAATTTGTAAACAGTAAAAGAATCACTTGAATTTCATTGCTCCCAGTCCGCAATGTAATGTACCTGTTGTCTGACATTCCTTTTTAAAATCATATAGCTTCTGTAAGTGACCCTGCACTCAGTATAAACAGAGGCAGTTAATTACTTTAATCTCTTACAGTTTATATCATTGGATCTCAAAGCATTTCGGAAACAGCAGTTGCCTGATGGCTTTTTGTGAGAGAATGGTCTTGAGTCTTTCAGAGATCCGTAAGTATGTGCAAAAATTCATTTCCATTTCTGTATTACTAACTACTTCTCAGTATGTGAAGTATATAATTTTGATTCAAACTGCTATGATTACTACAGTTTGCTCTCTTTCTTTCTCTTTTTTTTAGCATTCCCCAGAGCTTTCTGCTGCACTTGTAGTAGAAAAGTTCATAGCATTGGAATGCTTTCTCTTACTCCTGCTCTACAGGTCTTACTAAGATTGAATTGCTCAGTTGTATTGAAAGGAAGATGAGTTAAAGAGAGACTACAAAATCATGCAGCTTTTGCTTAGTTTTAAAAAAGGAGTTTGCAGAAATACCATAAAGATGTGAAACTAAACATATGACATTCCATATTTTCTCACCTGGAAATGTTACTATTTAAAGTTATTTCTATGGCAATATAATTTATTTAGGGCTTTCAAAATAATCCATTTTTTCTAAGGGACAGGCAGTTCAGCTGTGGGGTTTTTTTGTTACAGAAGTCTCTAAATAAATCAATTATATGATAAGACATGAGAAAACCTGTTAATATGTTCCTCTTATCTATGGATAAAGTTATTGATATGCCAGAAAACTCACTGAATATTTACAGCAGAAACACAAGCAAAGAGCATGTCTACCTGATTCATTTTAAGTTTGAAGTTTACAGGTCATGCTTTATTTCAGAAACACGTGGTAATTTGCAAAAGCTGCTTAGGATCTTGCTTTTAGCCCACTGCTGTGCTTCTGTTCCACATAGAGCTAATATTAAACCAATCTTTTTGACTCTCAATAATATACAGGGTGTAACTGACAAAGAGTTTCCTTATTAGTATGCCCCTTACCAAATTCAGGCATCTCAATACTTCCAACTTGACATAGCAGTGACAGTTAATTCAGTAGTTGTTTTACCTGCATATATCCTGTTGATCTTTGAAGCTTTTGAAAAGCCCATTTTAAATCAGAACTTTGAGTGCAAGAACCCAAGTGTAAATATAAAGTTAATATTATGGATGATTAATATTTAGGAGATGAGTGATCTTCTTTCCACAAAGGGAAATGAGTCCAGCCCGTTTTTCTGTATGCCACTCCTGCAGTCTCCTTAAGCAGGCTTAGCAAGATCATAGTTCATTTCACCCTAATTCAAAGCAAGGATTGGCACTAAAGAGTTGCAAAAGAGTTATAAAGACATTCAAGTCACAAGTGTTGTGAAAAGCATTGAAAATATTACTATAGGAAAGTAACGTCCAATAGCAACAATAAAGATTGGTATTGAAACAGATTCTCTGCCTTAACTTATTTTCCTCTTTTTTTCTCCCCACAATGAGCAGTCAGCTGACATGACTCTGGATACCACACCATACAGAAAAAGACCACAGTGTAATTGCAATCATGTTAAATCTTGGTTCCTCTGTCTCTTCATTCAGCAATATTGAAAGCTACAGTTGTAGTCCCAAAGGAAAGCATTAGACTTGACTGCATTCATGCAGAATGGCTCATCACCAAAGTCCTTGGGAGTTTTATGGCATGACATGTTAGATGGGATGACTGGTAAAAGAAGAAAGTAGTATGTGATGAAAATCCTTAAATAAGTTCGGTATGCATGAGCAGTCATGATAGTCTCATTTCCCAGGGAAATATGTTGTTGACACGAAAGCAGAAAGAACATCAAAGCAGCTGTGACTAATGGTGGGAATTAAGTTCTGGGTTTGGGGTTGGGTTTTTTATTTGTTTGTTTATTTTTCTTGTGGAGTGCTTTCTCAGTTTTCTTTCCCGCTACTTACTCTCATCTGTATAGCAACTAGACTGACAGCAAGGCCTGTTACAACAGGCCCCAAACCATGTTTTGGAGCAAGTGAGAAACCAGTGGGCCCAACATGAGCTCCTCTGAGGAAATCTGTCTGAATTCAGGGAGGGGAGGATAGTCCTGGTATTCTAACACTTTCAAAAATGGTCTTTGGAAATATAATAATCCAATTTTTCCTTTAATAAGTAATAATTCTGAATAACTATTTGCAGATGAGTCATTTGCTCTAAATATGCACTAAAATTGTTCTATATAATCCTTCAGAGAGATTTTAGAAAAATCTTACATTCTGTAATTTATGGTTTTATTGAAGTAACTTGGCAAAGCAGGTTAGCTACTTTACTACTTTATCTAAAGTCTATGCTTTCTTAAGAATTTTGTCTAAGAAAGACTGCCTTTCTGATGGGTCACCCTGTTTCCACCGTCTAGAGTTACTGGTCAGTTGCACACCTGTACATATAGCTCCAGGATATAAAAAAAAGTAGAAAAAATGGATTGTGATGTCTTTAAAACAGTTTTTTATGTCTGTTTCCTTAAAGAAAAAGCACAGGCTAATGATCTATTTTCAGGCCTAGAAAATTTGAACATCTATGATAAAGTTCTGTCTGCTAATGGCTTCAGAAAGCCAGTAAATCTCTCAGCCTGAGTGTGGCATTCAAGCTGAGTTAAAAAAAAAAGGCACTGCAAAGATTAATAGCTAAATTAATAAAAAAAATATTCATGCTGGAGATAACAGTTTAGAAATCTTGTTCAAAAATAAATACACAGGGAAAATACACCTTACTTGGTGAGAGAATGCAGCAGTAACTAATAGCTCAGCAGCACATACATGGGCTCATGACAAAGAGACAGAGGAAGAATAATTTTTTCCCTACCTTAAGAATAAAGATAGAGGTTCATAAAGGGAATATTTACCCAATTTACATTTCTGGCATCCATCTGTACAAGGTACACAATCTTCAGAGTCTGGATCTTCCACTTCACCTGTGTTTTGCAAATCAACAAATTTGGGTTAATTCTAGAAAATGGAATGCTGATATTTGGAAAGACTCAGTAATGTTCCTGGAAATAAACTTGATTGAAATCAAAAAAGGTGGAAGACTCAGAACAATTTGTTTTTTTCATTTGTTCTTATGTAACCCCACTCAATTTGAGGAAAATACTCCTATTTTACATTAACATGGCATTAGAAGAGCGTCAGAGGTGGAGTTTAAGAACCTCAGGATCAGGTATGGTTGCATATTTCAAAAAAGGAACCAAGACCCTTAGCAAATTAAATAGAATATTTGTTAACTCCTACTGAAGGATGCTTACCTTCTCTGCAACTATGCTTCTGACATATGTTTTGAGTAAGGTAGTAGCCTCTGAAACATCTTTTACAGTGGCTGGAGTTCAGGCACACCTCACAGTGGCCAGAGCAAGCCACACAGGTATGCTCTGAATGGTAGTGTCCTGGAGGACAGCTCTCTCTGCATTCTCCATGGTACAGGAAACGTTCGATCCCTCTTATATCTGTGTGGAAAATAAGTAGCTAAAGATGTCAGGACATTTTGGCATAAGAAGCAACTATGTGGCAGCTGGTGAAAATTGTTATTTTTCACTGACTGCTAGATCTGTACAGTTTTACACCAGATGAGCTACAAGTTTCAGGACATGAAATCTTCCACGTTTCTGGAGATTTATGATTTACAGACATGTCATGGTAGTGAATAATTATTATTTACATCCATCAATCTAATAAAACAAGGATTAAGATATTTCCGTTACTGAGTTCCCTTGCAGTGAACATTCAAGTTTTTAGATGTGGATGTTGAACTGCTGTTAGGAAAGCAAAGATGCCCACTTCACCTTTAGAAAGGATCAGTCTGTGTGCATAGTAGATTAAACTGTAATCCTCATACTAGTCACAGCTAGACTCTGGAATCATTTAGATTTGAACCTGCATAACAAGTGTACATCTATATGCTAGTAATAGCATTCTCTAGTGCATGGGGACTTGGAAGGTCCTCTGCTTTAAATCCTTCTGAATGAAGCCTGTCAAAACACCTAGAAGTCCATGTGCAACATCAGGAAATTTCTAATGTGTTACCTTACAGTATAAATTGCATACATTACTGTGCTATGTGAATTTAATTGCTTTAACCATAGAGCAGGAATTTGCTTACCATAATTAATTTTTGAAACTGCAGAGAAATCATCTATAATAGGGAATAATTGACACCCCATAGCAGAAGTAGTCACACTTTGTTTCTTTCATTTTCAAGTACAAATCCTTGGAATTATCTTTTCCAGTGTCCTTGGGGTATGAGTCTAATCAGTGTCTTTATTTCTTGACATCCAGATGTATATACACAGAAATTTATATTGCTCTCTATCATAAAGAGAGACTTGGGAAACAATTATACAAACTTCTCTCTCATATTGGAACTGAAGTGCCATTTGAAATCTACTTGGTCATGTTTCCCAAAGTGAGAAAGTTGTAATCTAGACACTTACTACTAAATAAAGACCTAAACCATAATGACTAGGGATGAAATGGAAGTAGCAGCTGAAAGGAAAAAGGCTGGGAATCCATTGTGAGTACTCAGAAGAATTTCCTCTTTAGCAAGTGAATTGAAAGTTAAACTTTAAATACTCATTTCCAAGGGCAGTTCAGGCTAGTTTCAAGTACTTGCATGTAACAGCCTCCAGTTCTTCACCAGTCAGGCCACCAGGTTTTACAGAGGCTGAGAGAGAACGATTTTTAAAATGGTGCTTCAGTAGAAGAGTTACTTTACCCTCTCTCTCAAACTAAGCTCTATATGTCAAAAACATGAGTTTCTACATGTGTTTGTACTTCTGTTTGCAGGCCCTGTTTGTCCAGCTGTACCAATCTGCAGTGGAAATCACCATATCTGGTCTTCCCTGGACAGATGCTTCAGAAAGCACCAAGGCTCTCTGTCTGCTTGTGCAACCTTGCTCCATTTCAGTGTAGCACTGAAGAAGGCGAGGGAGGACTGTACAGAGCTTTCTTTTCCAGAGGCAGGATATGTGTTTTTCTGTCCTTTTCTAACCTGTGGTAGTCTTTTTGTTTCTGTTAAAGTAGTTCATATTCCAAACATACCAAGAGAAATACATGAAGATGCAAGGACAGAGCGGAGTTGTGTTTTCTTGTATGATTTATTTTAAAATAATTTGAGTACCAACTCCGGTCAGGGTTAAAGCAAGCTTATGATGAAGATCTGTACCAAAAGCTACTTATCTTATTGACTGTAACAGTTGTCTCTGAGAACAGAAGGAAAAAGGGGACCTGAAAGCCAAAAGCAGGGGAAAATGGCAAGAGTAAATTTTTCTACCTGTTCCACAAGAGGTACATTTGTTAGGTTCACTTCCACTGCAGTCCAAGCAGGTATGATGACATAAATGACATTGTCCTTTGAATTGAAACTTTCCTTTGGGGCATTGCATAACACAGTGACCGTCATCAAAGACTCTTTTGAGGTAGAGAGAGGAATAATTGCAAATTTAGCAACTAATTGTTCTGTAAATTTAAATAACAATTGTTAAATAAACAATACATTTAAACTAACAACAAACCAAAAATATTCTTCCTTCACTCAATTTACAAGGGTCTTTGCACTTTACTACTTAATTTACCTTAGTATTTTCTAAGTGGAAAGTCAATCATGTTGGCTTTCAACCACAGTTGACTTCATCCATGAACCTGGATCTTAGACTGCAGAGACTTTTCTGAAAAAATCATCTTTTGATCCTGCACTTAGATGTCCTTCTACCACAAGTCCTACAATGTACACTTACTCCTATTAAAAGGAAAGCAAAACTTACTCTTTCTCTGTGAAGGAATGATCCAGCAGTTTAAGTTTTACTTTGAAGTCCTACTGTGAATAGTACTATGGCTTCAGTAAAATTATTTTGTACTTAAAGTCACACATTCTGAATCTTGCGTTTAGGAACAGGGGTTTTTTTAGATTTCTATAGCTGTAAACACTTTGGAGTTTTGCTGTCAAATGGTCTCCTTTTGTTGTGCAATGAAATACTTGCTACAGAATCCTATGTGATGAAAATTTCTGGTCCATTTTTCACTGCTGCTTGATGTCTACTTGCTTCAACCAGTTTGGGAGAAAAGTAGAAAAGCATCAATACAGATATGACTAATAAAAATCATAAAAGGAGTTGACAGAATTTCAATATCAAAAATAGAATATTTTCCTATCAAAAAAAGAAAATAAGAGAGAAGATATTGTAGTCTTCCACACACAACTGCTTTGACTACTTTGGTATCTGAGGACTTCCAGAGAAACTGAGTGCCATTCAGGTTCTTCATATTTAAGACTATCAGCTTGTCTGTACATTTAGGGAACAATAGGCTTTCCATAACATTAAAATAGTGTATGCTTCCCTGGAGCCAGCCAATGGCATTAGAGGATGTCTGCAACATGTCTCCATAAATTTAAGTTGCTATTCTGAAAGAAGAGGAAAAAAAAATCTGCAAAGTTTAAATTTTTTCAAATAGCCTTTTTGGAAAAGTCTGGGCTCATAAAGTGTGAAGATGGAAGAATAGTCCTTCCATCTTAGGCAAAAGGAAGGAAGGCAAACAGCCTTCCTGAAGCGCACATAACAAAGAAAACTTAGGAATCGATTAATAAGACTTATGAGGATGAAGGCAAGCTGCTGGAGGGAATCAGCTAGAAGCTTCTATGGGTATGTGAAATATTCAGCATATTCTGGAGTCTGACAGCAAGAGAGTGCTAGGCAGACTGTAGCTGAGATCATTACCCAGTTCTTCACGGGGACTGTAGCCCTCTGTGGCTGGTTTCTGAAATGGGACAATATGACAGAAGTACTGGAGGTAGCAGCGCTAAGCTTATGTGACATGCAAATGTTACTGAGGTCTCCTACCCGTGCTGGCTGAAATTGCAGCCATTCTTACAAACAGCTTGCTCAGTGGGGAAGTACATTTGCCTTGCTTTTTCTTATGTTGCCCATAAGAGAAGACACCAGCAGGTCAGGTCTTGTCATTGAACTTTGTAGCTCAAACAGACAGATGGGGAATTCTGTGAGCAGCAATTTGGCTGGGCTATACACTAAGGTTCTTTATTTTTAAAAAAAAATAGTAACAGTTTTACAAATGCAAGCAAGATGATCTGACAGTGAATTTATTGTTAAATAAGGTGACATCTACTGCCGAATTTTCACAAAGAACAGGGATTGTTCGTTGTTTTCATTTCCACATTACTTTCAGTAATCCTCCACACACACCCCTCCCTGCCAGGTCTTTTCATCCTTTTCCAAGAGAAAAGGTGTTCCCCTGTAGGAAGGCAGCCCTGCTGAATTTTAGTCTGTAGTATCTAATGGTCACTCATTACTGCCTCCAATAGACACCATCTGAAGCTTTCAAGAGTCACAGGATTTAGGATTCTATTTCAATTAAAGAGGTCTATTTCAAGTACATAACAAATAGTGTCCATTGGAAGGATTTACTCTTTAGCCTCTGGGCGAGATTTTTCTTTATTGTTATTTCTTTTACTACTGACTGTCCTAATATGACTTTTTCTAACAGCTTTCATTATGTACAGAAGGAGCACAGAGATCTTTTGGAAACCTTAGGTACCAAAACCTGAAAACTCTTAGATGATTTGTTATGGGGCAGCTGATAGGACCCTTCCAAAATGTCACAGAGACCTCATTACAGCAAATACCTAGGTGGTTTTGCCTAATGGTATTGTTCTGTACCTTTGTTTTGCAACTACCTCTGTGTAAAACTCACAAAATTGCAAGGAAACACAATCCAATTCACATGCAATTGTGAATCAGAGAAATACAGTCTGCAGTCGAAAATTCTGTCCAGGTTTCTGTGTTAATGCCATTTCTGACGTCACACACCTTCATTTAATACCATATTCCCAGTTACTAGTTTGTTAGGACTCCATTGGTCCTGATGTGTCTTCTATTAGCATAGTCGTATCACAGACATTAGCAGGGTAAATTTCAAGATTGCTTTGCAGATTATTCTTTTCCCCATGCCTTACAAGATCTCTTTGATTTCACACCAGGCTAAATATCAGCTGACTACAGTCTAACCCTGTGCAACAGAACCAGAGCTATTGGTGCAAGAATAAAGCTGTTGGGAGGACATGAGATGATCAAAACCAACAGACTCCTGGATCTCCTGAAAGATGACCTAAACACGTCTCTGATCTGTGGTGTCCTGTGCAAAAGCTTCTTTCTAGTTTTATTCACTCCATATGGCAGGTTAGAAAAATCAGCCTAACCTAAAACACTTCAGTCAGTGGACAATGTTTAGGTGCTAAGAATATATCCCAAATTAGCTGTTTGCTACCCTCAGTGTCCATATTCATGCCTTTTCCCAAAATCTACAGCCATATACAGATGGCCTAAACTCTGCTTAAATTTGTCACTGTTGTGATTCTAGCAATTATGATTTTGAAGGGATGACAATGAAAGGAAAACTATTTAATGTATTAGAAGAAATTTTTCTGTATCTGTGGGAATCATCTGGGTAAACATCAACCACCTGTGTAGCTATCTGTCCTGTTCACATAACTATTGTTTTCTCAATTGCCCTGGCTTTGTTTGCCCTAATCATTGCTTGCTTTTTCAGTTGACTGTGCAAGCTAGTGCTGAAGACCATACAGACACTTCTCCAGATGATACAAGGTCTTTTTGCTGCACTGTGCCAGGAGAAAATTACCTTGTGAGTGGGCAGCTGATGCAGTTGTCTGGCTCAGGTCCAATGCATTTCTGACAGGATGTTTCACACAACTGACATTCTTGGGAATCATCAAGATATTCCCCTGACAGAAAAAAAAAATTATTTCAGATCAACATCTCACATTAAAATCAAAACCCAAGACCAACCAAACAAAAAACCCACCCCACCAAAACCCAACCCCATGCACCAAGTCAGGTTGGAAAATATAATGAGTAAAAGGAATTAGATCTGTTTTGAAGCAGTTAAATGAATGCATTTTCCTGTGGCATCATTGAAAGAAGAGTTGTGTCGCTGGGGGAACCAAGATACTCAGAATTAGTAATCTTTTGTCAGCTATCTATCTATCTATCTATCTATCTATCTATCTATCTATCTATCTATCTATCTATCTATCTATCCTCTATCTATCTATTTTTATTTTCCATGTGAATCTGACAAACAGTGATTCTTGTGTTTCAGGATGAAGTCATAGCACTCTTTCAGTGCTAGGACTATTCATTACCTCATGTCTTTTAGCTCCTGATTGCAAGCTGCAGCCTAGTGTGGTATCATGGCTGCAGGATGTGTTACGTGAGTAAGCTTCTATTAGTCAGAGACCTGTGGTGTTTCCTAAACCTCTAGCTGTAGGTTTGGGGGGGAAGTCTTATGAGGAGAGGCTGAAGTCCCTTGGTTGTACAGACTGGAGATAAGGAGGCTGAGGGGAGACCTCACTGTGGCTTCCTGATGAGGGGGTAGTAAGGGGCAGGTGCTGATTTCCCATCTTTGGGAATCAGTGATAGAATCTGAAGGAACAGCATGGAGCTGTGACAAGGAGAGGTTTAAGTTGGGTGTTAGGAAGAGGTTCTTTACTGAGAGGATGGTCGGGCACTGGCACAGGCTTCCCAGGGAAGTGATCACAGCCCCGAGCTTGGCTGAGTTCAGGAAGTGTCTGGACGATGTGCTCAGTCACATGCTCTGACTTGGTTGGTCCTGTGTGGAGCCAGGAGTTGGACTTGATGATCCTTATGGGTCCCTTCCAACTCAGGGCATTCTATGATTCTGTGACCCCCTCCCAAGCTACTGCTGGGAGACTGGACACCTAAAAGACCTAGGCACTCATTTAGGCTGAATGAAAATTTGGTGCCCAAGCACCAAGCAGACTTGAAAAAAAAATATTCATATTATATGAATTTTTGCCTTAAAACTGAGATCATGAATACACCAGTACTAATATGGTACAAAAAAGCAAGGTTTGCCTCTTTAATCACTGAATATTAATTAAAATATTGGTACAAACTGGTAAGCTCTACACTTCATACCACTCTGAGCAGAGATATGAATTTGGAAGTAGCATGAAGAGACTACCTGTGTTCAGCGTTGTGTGGGGACGGTAAATCAGTTTATCAAGTAGTTTTATAAAGCTCAAGACTGAGACTTTTATGGCAGTTTGTTATGGGAAAATTTATTCTAACTGAGTATATATTTCAGAGAATTGGCTGTTCCTTCATTCTTAAGTAATGGAAGAGGTTGGGCAGAGTCCTACATAATACATAAACCCTGCAGTTTCTATGGATACTTCAATATGGAGAAACTCTTTCCACTTGCATTGCTGCTGGGAAATCCAGATTTGGCAAACACAGTGAACTTTAGGAGTCAAAATACAAGTGTGGAATGACTTGGTTTTGGCTCTAAGCAATGAGTTCCTTAGATTGAAGAGCAAAGGCACTGTGCAAGGAAGTATTGCTGCTAAGTGTAAAACGATGCAGGAAAGAAGCTTTTCCTAAACTACTGCAAATTACATTATCTTTTGTGTTTTCTGCCCCATATTAATCTGTATTGGCACAATTTATAATAGTTGAAATCTCTGGTATAAGATAGTACTTATCATGCTGAAGGTGATGGGAACAGTAACAACCCATTGCTTATAGCTATAAGGGCAACAACTGGAACTCTCAGTGAACTGTGAGTGAAAGCTGAGGTATCCAAAATGTAGGTAAAGCTATAATTTTAATTTTGCAAAGGTTTACGTATCTCTTGAAGGAGGGAAAATTATAAAAGACAAACCAAAGGCTGGTGACAGAGCCACATAAAACAGGAAGATAGTGCTTCTCAAAGGCTGGACTGGGATCAGTACTAAGTAGGAAGAGGTTCACAACTTGCAGTAAAGGAAACGTTTTTTGATGAGATCAGGAAAACGGGAAATCTGTGTTTGCATACACATTCACATGTTTTTAGAGTCATTATCCAAAGAGCGTTTTGTATACATGTAGATACATATATATATGTGTATACACACTGTATATATTTACATGCATTGATGTGATTGCACGCATACCAATAGAAGCCAAACCTTCCAGGTTACATCAGTGCATGTAAATATATATATATACACAAAATGCTCTTTGGATAATTTCATGGAAGTGGTGTAGCTTTTCCAAACTGGAACACTGTGTCTTGTATAATAGATTACTTTATAAAGGACTAATGATAAAAACATTATAAATTGTGTAGCCGTTTCACACAGAAGCCAGCAGGTTCTGAATTTATCATGATATTACTGATATAAAATGTTGTATTGATGAATAACTATCACAGTGCAGAGTATTTATAATTCTCACTTTCTAGAAAAAAAAGACTGTGGCCTGCTGTCCAGTAAATAATCAAGCTGTTGACAGATTTCCTTAACATATTTAGAGGGCATAACTTGGAATCCCGTTATCTCAAATGCTTTATGAGGTTTTAAAATATAAAAATATGTACACACACATATATTTAGACAATACACACAATGAAAAAACATAATATCTGGAAAGTCGTCTTCATGTAGGTCTGGTGGTTCAATTCTTTATGCTACCTACCAGCTTTACATTTCTGGAAAATCCATCAGGGCAGTATTATTAAATGGTCACTTCTCTACTCTGCTCTAGCGTGACCCCACCTGGAGTACTGCATCCAGCTCTGAGGTCTCCACTATAGAAAAGACACTGAACTGTTGGGGCACATCCAGAGGGGGGCCACAAAGATGATCAGAGGACTGGAGCACCTCTCCTGTGAAGACAGGCTGAGAGAGAAGAGAAGGCCCTGAGGACACCTTAGTGCAGCCTTCCAGTTTCTAAAGGTGGCCTACAGGGAAGATGGAGAGGGACTCTTTATCAGGGAGTGTAGTGATAGGGCACAGGGTAGAGGAAGGTAGGTTTAGATCATACTTTAGGAATAAATTCTTCAGGGTGGTGAGGCACTGGCACAGGTTGCCCAAAGAAGCTGTGGTTGCTCCCTCTCTGGCACTGTTGAAGGCCAGGTTAGATGGGGCTTTGGACAGCATTGTCTAGGGGAGGATGTGGGACTAGCTGATCTTTGAGGTCTCATCCAACCCAAATCATTCTATGATTCTATGGTGGGGTTTTTTTGTGATATGCGTTAGAAAAACTTTTTGTTTCTCCAGCCCTTTACTTTATTTGCCCACAATGCCTGTTTGCTTATCCATTGGACCTGAGCAACTAATTCATACACCTCGGCTATGCCAACTCAAATCCTTCCCACATGGTAGAAGTGCTTAGTTTTAAAAGGTTTTTATTATTTCTTTGTTATGCCTTTCATTGGAAATGCTGTAATTCATTTCAGCTGTGCTGGAACAGTGCCAGGAAGACCAGTTCTCTGCTTACTTTGTCCTCCAAATTGAAACATTTTAAAGAGTACCATTATAAGAATGTGCACCAGAAAATAATGGCATATTAGTCCCTCTGAATTGCAAGTCACATCTAGAACTGAAGATCTGCCACTACATGTTAACAAAATACTTTTTAGTGGATATTCAAAGAGTTAACACTAAAATGCATCTCTAAAGAAGACTTTTAAACTATTCCACAGTGCAGCTTAACTGTTTGCCAGAGTTCCTTGTGGGCAATATATTTCTTTAAAAATTTCGCTAGATAAACACTATTTACTAAAGCCTCAGCTCTTCCCCCACCCCTCCACCTCCCCTTTCTTCTGTATTAAAATTCTTGATCTGTCCAACCTACATAATGGGGGGAGGAAACACTCTCAGCAATGCCTCCAGTTAGGCAATGCTTGTCGGTTACTTTGGATCTTACCACAGTTAATCTTCATCTGTTTCTTACTTCTGTTACCTTGTTAAAAAGTATTTGTCACCTTGTTATATAAAAAAAAGGAACTGACATTATTACAGGAATGAAGTTATGGTAACAGATACAATGAGTCTGCATGGGAAGATTTTAATCCCTATTTTTTTTTGTGTCCCTGGATAAAAGTGTTTAATTCCACGTCTGTGCCACATCGGGTTGCAGTCTGTGACTTTAGCTGCATGCCAGACCCCTACACTTACACTTAGTTCCTATTAATTGATATGAGGCATTTTAAAATGAGGTAAGATCTCTTATCTCCCATTAAGGAGGCAGAAAAGGTGAGCTGCAGTAAGATTACCAGGTCAGGGTGTAATATCAAGCTAGAACCTCTCTCTACCAAGTCCCAGACTAGAGCACTATCATAGTTGCCAGGCTGTTGCTGTATCTTTGCATAAGCAGAATGAAGTGTATCACCATTCTCTTCTCACCATTTCTCTCCTGCTTCCCAAAAGTTGTGCCATTCATTGACAGCACATGGGATGTCATGAGACCAGTTAGCTGAGGGTGTGAATTTCCCTGTATATGATGCCTGCATACAGTTTTATGTGCTGGCACACATAATTTGTAGCCTCTCCATGAGAATTAGTTGCGTGAGTCACAATGTTACTTCCTTGCTTTTCTTAATGAAAACATCACTTTAATTTTAAAATGTTCATTGATTATCTTCTACAGCATTGACCCAGTGCCTTTTCCTTAAAATCAATGGGGGGAGGGAAAAAAAAAAGTCAGACCTTATTTCCTCCCTTTTGCTCGCTTACTTTCATGGGAACCTGGACATGGGTTTTGTATTTGGGCTTCTGTGCATAATTGCGTGGGTTACAAAGCTTTCACAGAGCAGAAACATTGATCAGAACTATTTTTCATCAATCAGCAGTGAGAAGCAAGAGGATTTGGTCTTTGGCTTTTTCCATGTTCATCACTGATACATTTTATTTTAGCTGTCTGGTGGGATCAGCTCCTTGAGTTTTGCTGAAGAAATATTTACCTATGAAGTTTCAGTCAGTAAGGAACTTAGGCTAACCTGCACATAACAAGACATCAAAATTCAACCTGAGGATTCCTCTTAAAGTTATCCCTCTGTTCAGTCCAAAGTCTTAATGTATGGTAGATTACAGGTCCCTGAAAACAATCTTCTTTTCATCCTGAAAATTTTATGACATTAAGATTTCCTTTCCCCCTAAAGTTAGGGCAGTCATAAAAAAATTGAGCCTAGTTTCCAATTATTTGTCTAGTTTCAGCTTTCAATCCTGCTAATTATTCTCTTCTGAGACCTTTTCCATAATGACTAAGTTTCTGTCTCCTTGTTTCAATGTGAAGAAGAGACATAGAAGATATCATCCACTGGCAAAACTTTGTGGTGCTGTGATTTGAGGTGATGAGAGGGATTCAGGATTGGAAGTCTTCTCTTCAGAAGCACTCTCAGCAGTGATGAACCAGAAGGCTGAAATTATGATGTTGGTTCCTAAGTAGCTGAAGCTCCCCCTTGTGCCGTGGGACAAAGCAGAACCTTAAAAAGGCTGATCACACCTTCCTCCAGCAGTGTGTGTAGCTGAGCATGATATAATGATTTTGGGATGAAAGACCCTTTTGTTGCAGGATTAGGTGAGATCACACAGAGCCTCAGGTTAGCTTTGATTGTGACGGGCAGGAGAGAGGTGTCTGCCTTTAGCAACTGTACTATCTTACACAGCCCCTTATTCTTTCCCTGCATAACAAAAATATTTACATCAGCCAAAAGATGCCTTTTTTTGCTGACACAAAGGGATTCCCCCCCTCCTTATTTCTGTGAGTTTCTCCCCTCATTTCTATGTAGTATTTATACAATGGCTATTAGAATCCCATTGAAGAGCCAGAGCCCTCAGGGACACTGTGTGGGCATAAATAGACTCCAGAAATCCTTTTTATTTTTTTTTTTAGCGTTTTTAAAATCAGCTTTAAATGTCCATTTGTACTAATAATGTGTATGCCTGGGAGTAAAAACTGGCTGTGACCATGGTTTCTCCCTTGACTATGTAAGCACAGTGGCAATGTTTTCTGCTGCTCACCTGTAGCCTGCAATATGACAGCCCCATGAAAGAGTGGGAAGGGGAATGGAGCAATCCCACTCTGTATTGCTAATGCTTTGTTCTGTACCCTTCTCACTTCTTGAAGGAGGGGGAATCTCTCAAAAATTTAGACTGGCATGGGGAAAAAATTCCCAACCTGTTTAGTCTCTCTGTTTCTGGAGCTTCCACAATGGAAATGTCTCTTCCAGATCTTTTCAAGGTTCCTATTTTCTGTGAAGCTCAGTAGCTTGGAATTTCCTAAAGGGTGGTGGAATCGCACTGAAAATGATCTCATTCTGTTGATAGTACTGCTTTGGAAATCCAGTTATTTTCAGGTGAAATATGAGAAAAAAGAAAAAAAATGTGGAATCTGATGGTATACCTTCAGTAAAGCTTGTGTTATTTGCACCTAGGGTACATTAATGATAGGATCTTTCAATGCTGGAGGAAAACGCATGTTGTATTCCAGAGGCTACCATGGTAGCAAGGTGTTTTTATCCTACGTTATATAGCAGGAAGTTTGTAATTTGTATGCAGAGTCTTCCCTGTATACAGAGTCCTTCCCCACAGTATTTCTGCAGTTGGACTTGGTTAGACATACACCTGAAACATGAAGAATAGGAGGGCTGGGGCAGGTGAGACTATGGTGGAGGTCTGAGACAGGCCACTTGTGATTCAGTGACCAGGAAGACTGGGAGAATGAGGCCCTCTATAGACCCATAGGAGCAGCTTCACAATCACAAGCCCCAGGTTCTGTGGGGGACCTCAACAACCCTGATGGTGGAACTCAGTGACTTTTTTTGCCTGAGTCTTCACTGACAAATGGTCTAGACACACCGCCCAAGAGGCAGAAGGCAAAGGCAGAGATTGAGCAAATGAAGAACTGTCCACTGATGAAGAAGATCAGGTTTCCAGGAACCTGGAAGTGCATGAGCCCAAGGAACCTTATATGATGCATCCACAAGTCCTGAGGGAATTGGCAGATGAAATTACTAAGCCACTATCTGTCACATCTGAGAAGTCTTGGAAATCCAGTGAAGTTCCCATTGACCAGGAAAGGGGAAATATAAACCCTGTTTTCAAAAAGGGAAAAGAGGAAGACCCAGGGAACTACAGGCTGGCAAGATCATGGAGCAGATCCTCCTGGAAACTATGCTAAGGCACATGGAAAATATGGAGGTGATTGGTGACAGCCAACCTAGCTTCACTAAAGGCAAATCATGCCCAACAAATTTGATAGACTTCTGTGATGGTGTTACAGCAGTGGTGGATGAGGGTAGATAAACTGACACCATCTACCTGAACTTGTGAAAAGCATTTGACAATGTCCTGCATGACATCCTTGTCTCTAAATTGGAGAGGCATAGATCTGACAGATGAACCAGTCAATGGATAAAGAACTGTCTGGATGGTCAAACTCAAAGTATTATGGTCAACAACTTAATGCTGAAGTGGACAAGTGACAAGAGGTCAGTACTGGGACCAGTGCTGTTTAACATATATTTTTGGTGGCATGGACAGTGGGATTGAGGGCACCCTTAGCTACTTTGCTGATGACACCAAACTGTTTAGTGCAGTGTACTTGCTGGAGGGAAGGGATGCCCTCTAGAGGGACCTCGGCAGACTTGAGAAGTTGGCCTGTGCAGACCTCATGAAGTTCAACATGGATATGGGCTGGGTGATGAGTGGGTTGAGAGCAGCCTTCAAAAGGTCTTGGGTGCGTTGGTTGGTGAGAAGCTCAACATCATGTGGCCATGTGTGTTTGCAGCCCAGAAAGTCAACTGTGTCTTGGACTGCATCGAAAGAAGTGTGACCAGCAGGTCAAGGGAGGTGATTCTCCCCCCTCTATTCCACTCTTCTGAGACCCCACCTAGAGTACTGCACCCAACTCTGGAGTCTCCAGTACAAGACATGTACTGTTGGAGCAAGTCTAGAAGAAGATCACAAAGATGTCCAGAGGGCTGGAACACTTCTCCTGTGAAGACTGTCTGAGTGTTGGGGTTGTTCAATTTGGGGAAGAGAAGCCTCCTTATAGTATCCTGCCAGTGCCTGAAGGGGGCCTACAAGAAATCTGAAGAGGGACTGTTTACAATGGCATGTAGGGGTAGGATGAGGAGTAATGGTTTTAAACTGAAGGAGGGTAGGTTTAGATTAAATGCTATGACAGTGGTGAGGCACTGGAACAGGTTGCCCAAAGAAGCTGTGGCTGCCCCCTCCCTGGAAATCTTCAAGGCCAGGTTGGATCTGGTTTTGGGCAACCTGGTCTAGCAGAGAGTGTCCCTGCCCATGGCAGGGATTTTGGAACTAGATGGTCTTTGAGGTCCCTTCCAACCCAAATCATTTTATCATTCTACAGTTCTGTGACACTGGAAGAGCTAGATATCTCAGGGCAGTGTTTCAGTGGTGTCTTGTGTCTTGAACAAAAATACACATGCACAGGGTGTTTGTAGTGGAGATCCTCAACTTAGTCATGGTTTGAACACAGATCTCCTGATAATTAGGCAGATTTCAGCAAAAAATCTATTACCCCACCAAGATGTAATAGTGTAGATTCATATTGCTAATAAAATGGATTTTCTGTTTAATTTGAGGGAGATGAGTTTTTATTAAAACCTGAATGAAATCTGCAAAGAAGATACAGGTTTATCTCCTTGGAAGTAAGAAGCAGACCAAATTAAGTCCTTTAATGAGAGGGATAAAGAGTAAATTTTATCCCTATCTGTAAGTCTTCAGTGAACTCAGTACTAACTTGCTGTGACCACCTTGCTCAAAATCTCCCCCGGCTCCTCGTCTCCACTAAAGAAAAGCACAGTCCAGGATGTTCCCTTTAATTATCCTATGTTCCATGCTGACTCTGCATAAATAGGTAAATGATACGGCCCTTCTAATCCATATATAGCTGGAGAGAGGCCTTGTGGCACTGTTTGGCTGTGGGAGCTCTTAGAAATCTCTTTGAAGTCTTGGGATTATAAGTGTTCAGCGAGGCTGTGCTAGAGGCACATCAAGCGAGAGCAGCTTTTACACAATTTCAGTTCAGTATGGACTTGCTCTCAGAGTAAGAAACGGGCCTGCTTCATTTGGAACTGAATATTTGAGTTATTTCTGTCTTTTGATCCAGTGGCATTGCACAGAACAGCACATTAGCATGATAATAAGAACCACGGCTGAAAGCATTGTGATCCATGGGGACTGGCAACCAGGTGCCAGACTTTTCTTCCAACAGACATCTCAAAGAACATCTGCAGGCATCAGGAGGAGGGCACTGGGCGATTATAAATTGAAAAGCTACGCAGTATTATCGGAATTGTAACTAAATCACACTAGTCATGCTCCAGTGAACATTCAATGCTGTTATTGAGTTTGCATGATGGAGCCATTAATTCTCCGCGGGTAAATAAATATTCACTGCCTGTCAATGTTCTCACTTCTCCCCCCCTGAGGCTGATTGGAAAAATGGGTACTTAATCAGTTCATTGTGTAATGCCATAAAGCAAAGATGTCTACTGTGTTTTGTGATGGGACAGTATTTTTTGCTTGGAAAAGTGATATTGTTTTCCCAGAAGACCTTCAACAAATCCATCCCCCAGACACTGAGAAATGCTGATAAATAAATGATGTACAAGGGGCATTCTTCTAAGCTGTGCCTTGCCCAACTCTGGCAGAAAATGCATAATATGCTCATACAAAAAGAGATGTAACAAAAACCAGCCTTTGGTGTGGCACTGTGAGGCTGCATTTATTGCTTACTGGAATTCCTTTTTTTAAATGCTCAAAGCCTTTTCACCCTGATAAGCTTTTCTTTGACTACATTTCCCATGCTAGAAGTAAAAATTTGCTCCATTTTTAAACATTAAGTATTCCCTTCTAATCCAGAAAGAAAGTCCTCCCAGCATAGTTTCAATCATAGTTTGCCTATTAAAATGTAATTCTGTGTTGGTATCTGCTACCCCTGCACAGCAGGTGAACATCACTGCAATTTCTCTGCCTTTAACCTGAGGATTTCAGCATAGTTCTTCTAGCAAGACCCAAATGACACTGTGCTCTGAGACTGCACAGAAACATCCCAGGACTTCAAAATATCTGAATCCTATTTGCTCATCAGTGTGGAACCAGTGGCGGAAATGCAGCTGTTGGTTGTGCTTCCACTGCTTGGGTGCAGTCCTAAGGTTCTGAGCCTTAGTTTGTTCCCAAGGACACTGTGCCGCTACCCACAATCCTTTAGTCCTTGGTAATGAGTGGGATGCAAGCTCTAATACAGTCTCATGACTAGTGGTACTAAATAACCAGATAATCAATTTCATCAAAAATTGGAATCTCCCAAGATAGTTTAAGACAAGTAAATACAAATTATGCCAAACAGAAGTCAGTTTTCCCCATGTTAAACAAAATGTTCATTAAAAATACATTTTCAACCTTTTTTTCTTCCTATTTTGAAACTGCATTTTCTGAACGAGCTCAAGTTTTTGGTGTCAGTTTCTTTGTTGATGAAGACTTGACTAGGGTTTTTCTTTGTATGCTGTAAAACTTTTTTAATGCTTGCTTAAAATATTTTGCACAAACATCTAATGGCAGAACTTTTCTTGATTCATTCTGTACCAATGACATGACAATGGCATATCCAATATAAATATAAGGCATGATAATGGATCACAGACAAGTTATTGTTCCGCGAGTTGCACTGCAAATTGAAAGCTTTGACTCATACAAGCAGTCACTTAAATGTCTTTACAGGAAGCTTGAACTTATAACAGGCCTTCTTACAGTCATTCAGTTTGTTAAATAATTTCATTAAAAAGTAGCAGATAGTTACCTAAAACGGCCACGCATACAGATGAAGCTCACTCTGGTTTTGATGTGGCTACTGAAAGGATTAACTTGGTCATCACCAGTTGCAAGGAGTTGTGTTTAGTGATCGGTGAAACTGCTGTAGTCAGCTCTGGTATCTCTGTATATAGGTTTACACATCTTCAAGGCTTATACTGTCATACCTCACCACGTGGAGCAAGCAGCAGCCCTGCTATTACAGAGCATGTTCAGCAGCAGGGGTTGCTGAGGATTTCACAGGACGTTGGGAAGTAGAAATGCCTGTAGAAACTGGGGTAGTCTGTAAAGTCTCGTAGGGAAATGTTTAGAAGAAGGAAGTGTTCTCCACAGAAAGAGGCTGGATTTGCCAGTGGAGACTGGGGAGCGGAGGGTGTTAGGCAGGGTCTAAGCCAAGAGCCACAGGAGCTACTGGTCAGAAGCATAAGGTTTCCACTGACATATCCTGGGAGTTACCTCATTTGCTCATTCTACAACACTGGTGTGGGTCTGAGTTGGGGAGCTGCAGCTAGAAAGGGACTAAGGATGTAACCCCATTACAGGCAAGGAAAAACTTCTATTATAAATGACTCCCTCACACTTGCACAGTAGGGTTCTGCAGGAGGTCTGTGGCATATTAAAACATTTTTCTAGTTAAAAATAGTGCTAGCACATGTATGAGACATGCATTGTTGACACGGTAAAGATGTCTTTGACACTTTTGGTAAAGGTCTACTTGGGTGCCCAGTTTGCATTCCAGTTAAGGATTGTGTAAGGATTCAGACAGACATGAACTGGCAAATACTTTACCATTGAAGTGACATGTCTTAACTAGAAGAGCATCTTCAATTTGTCATTGCTTTTTGGCTCGTGATAAAAACAAGACAGAAATCAATGAATAGATTTGGACTGATGCCACCCACGGTCCTTTCAGACATGGAGAAAAGTATCATTTTGTTCATACTTAGCTGCTTCTGATCTTCCTAAAACAGTTTGCATCTGTGGCCAACACCACAGTATCAAATACTGAACACTCCAAACTACACATTGTTGGCTCATAGAGGGGGGATTGATCACCTAAGAAAACTGCAGCTGGGAACAAACTAGTTTTATTCAACTGTAATCCCATAGCTGCAGCAATTTTCTTAGATAAGGACTAACTACAGTGCTGCTTATGATCTGTTTGCATCTGGCCACTGCTATTAAGGCATCACAAATAAATATAATCAAACAGTCTGAGCTGACACCAGAAAGTACTGGTTTTCAGTTTAAAATTCAGTTCTCTCCTTATTTGCCTCTGAGACTTCACAGGTTAACATTTATAGATCCGCCCTCTAGAGCAGACTTCTTTGGACCGAGCTATAAGGAGTTTATTATCAATCTTTGTACACTTCCTACCCAAAGAAGATGAAATCTCGACAGTTAAAAGACACCAAGATTGTTTGAATTTCTCATGCCAGTTGGAAGAAGAAGGTGGGGATGGGAGCTGAAAGACCAAGCTCTTCATACAGTTTCAGTGTAAGTGTTAGGAAAAGCTTATTTCCAGGTGTGGCTGTACCAAAATACAGTTAAGAATGTGCTATCCCACATATGCTTGCTCCCAGGACTAACAGGGAATGAAGATCTCCTTTTTTTGAAAACAAGTTGGAGATAATGAGACGTTTGAGGCTGAAAAGTGGTTGGGTTTCTCCCCCCCCTGCCCCCGAAAATTCTTTACATGGCCTCAGTGAGCATGCTTAAAACATCATCTAAGTATTTGACTTCTTGGACAAGATGCTGCTTAGGTCTCCACTTGGGGTGTAGGACTAAGGGGGAAAGGAATGAGAGCATCAGCTAAATCAGGTGGATGACCTAACCCTGCAGCGTTCTGAGGTGTGCTGGGTGTGAGTATCAGCGCACAAACAAATACCAGTATCTCACTGTGCAAGTGGCAAAGATGAAACCTTCCTCCTAAACTGTTGTGAGCCAATAGGTAGGTAGGCATTTCACTTTTCAATCCTCAGCATGCAAGAGATTAGACCCATAACAAACTCTTCCAAGTCAGAGTAAGCCAACGTTGTTACCTGCTAGGGTTCAGACCTGGCTGCGCTGCCACTGCACAAAAAGGTGTTCTCCACAGAAAACATGCATTTTTGCAGTCATTACATCCAATAAAACTGAACATCCCTTACCCTCCCAGTTTCTTTCAGTGACTTCTGTGTGGTATCTCAGTGCTCTATACCATAAAGCTACCTGTGGCCTTCAACAAAGACACTTTACATACAGATTATCCACATGTTTTTTCCAGACCAAAAGAACAGGAATTTAGGTTAATTTAATAGAAAAAATAAAATATTGAATAACATTGATTTTGGCCAATATCAATTACAACAGAACTACCCCATTTTACAAATAACAACTGAACATTTTACACATGTACAGTATTTTTTTCAGTAAAAGTGAATTTGGATATAACAATGTGTCAGTTTTTAAAGAAAACAAAGATATTAATTTCTTCTCTATAATAGTGTTAGAGACATTTGTAAGTATCCAAACAAATTCTTTACAATCCATTACATAATTAAATCTCAATTATGAATATATATTTATATATAATATATATAATATTAACTTAAACTTTGAAAGCATTATGTTCTAAAACGTTATAGTGAGAAATGAGGCAGTAACAGACTAGTACTTAAACTAGCACAAATTGAACTCTTTTAAATTTGAATGTTCATCAGGAAATTTGTAATGGGCACCAAAGGAGCCTGACTGGCCCCTTCTCATAGTTGGAATAGTTTATCTGCTCTCTGCTAAAGGTGGCACATTACCTCTGTAAGGTTTGTGTCCATTCACTTGTGAAACTTCCACAGTCATTTCTGATCCTCGTTATTTCCTAACATTTACATGCCTAAACGCTTGCAACGCATTTTCTATTTGTGTGTCCTGGAATGATAACTGAGAAAGACACTTCATACTTTTTAAGTATTATCCCCTGAAAACAGCATCTTTGAAGTTCAATTTTCTGTTTTCTGCTAAATGACCGTCTTTGAACAGTATGCTAAGTAAAGCTGATGAAGATACATTAAATGGAGATTTGTACTGGCAGCCACGTGCATGGGTCAGGAGAGGAAGGCAGGGGCCGCGTCTCTCACCACCCAGGAGGGTTTGACAGTGAGGTAACTCCGTTGGCCTTGGCAGAACTACTTCTG
The DNA here is from genome assembly GCF_964237585.1 of Gallinula chloropus. NCBI lineage: Eukaryota > Metazoa > Chordata > Aves > Gruiformes > Rallidae > Gallinula > Gallinula chloropus. The sequence goes on from NC_140089.1 coordinate 38,097,104, forward strand.
CTGAAATTTTTATAGTGAGCAGTTAAAAGCAGATTCAGGCCCATCATGACACAATTGTTATGCCAAGACAACCATCTGATTTATTGTCCCATATATAATTTTTCTAGGAGATGTATTTGGCACAATTATAAATCCAATCCTGTAAACACATCCTGTCGCATATAGTCACACTGGCATTTACACATGGGCACTATGAAATAGCTCCACATATCTGTATGATAATATCCCCTTTTTTGTGAACGCTACAAGACAACAATAATTTATGAATACTTCTTACATGTTAGCAAAGTTTTCTGACTTCCGAGCGTATACATTACTCTCGCTTATGCAAACCAAGAGAAGTATTATTTTTTGAATTTGTTCACTACAGGAACAATTTTTTTTTTTTAAAGTTTATTTGAAATAGCTTTGACAATTTAAAAAAATAAAATAAAAATCCTAGCATATCTGTTAATAAGCTAGCTGTCTAAAAATGAAATCTATATGACCAAAACCACATTTTGGGCAAACATATATACATACTGCATGTGATACAAAAAACAGCACACAGCAGAGGAAGTAAGAAAGAAACGTGTGCAGAAATGTTCACTTTTCTTTTTTTTTAAATACTGTTACAAAAGGGGCAGAACCGAGTCCTGCAATTAATGATGTTTCTGATCCCCTCAGGAACTCAAGTTCCCCCTGTCAATACACATAGCACAAAAAAGACTAATGCAAACATTTTTGTATTGTTTAGTTTTAATCCATGTAAACTTGTGTCGTATTCTTGAAACACTCTTTAAACATCTTGAAGGGGAAAGAAGCAGGAAAAAAAGGGAAGAAAAAGGACCTTCAAAAAACAGGAATAATCCTAAAGTTGACAGGAAATCAAATAATGAGTTAAACGTTAATTTTGGCATCAAATGCTTTGGTCACACAATACTGACTCTGATCCTGGATGCTCAGCTCTAGACACCCAGTTATGAAAGGTAGGCGTGTTGTAGGTTTTCCATTTAAGTTCCAACAAACAGTTCACCATCTCCCCAGACAAAGAGGGGGGAGAGAGAGAGAGAGGTGTTTTTTTTTTCTTTTTTTTTTTCCTTTTTTCCTTTTTCAATAATACAGATTAATCTATAAGTCTACAGGAGCAGGAGGATGCTGGGAGGTGTCAGTTCACCCCTTGTGCGTACATGTTCTGCAACACAATTGCTGAAGCACTTTCCGCTGGCAGAGATTGTTCTTTTTCACCAGCATACAGAATCCTCCCTCGGCCCAGGACTCTTCCGTGGCTTCCGGAGGGCAGCAACAAGAGAAGGAGGGGAGGTTGAAGGTTTGGAGAGCATGGCGTGTACAATGGAAGAAGGTTTAATTGGTCAGATAGGCAGATTTGGTTGAAGAGACCATTCAGGAGCAGGTAGCAAGTAGGAAATTTGGTCCATCAAAAGGAATTTCAGTCAACAGCATTATTTTTTTTTTTTTTTTTTCAGGAAGAGATATTGTGTGGTCCGACAGGGAGTGATTGGTATCCATTTGTGAAAAGGAAAAAAAGATTAGAAAGAGAATAATTAGAAAACAGTGATATTTACAGCAAGGAATTTGTTCTTAATTTTCATGAATCAAAAGACAAAAACAGTCAAACCACAGAAAAAGAATAAAACATTCTCAACAGAAGTGCAACCTCTGCAGAGTGAGTTAGACTAGAAACCAATGCTTGATTGTCAAGCAATGAAACGAGACCCCCTATGCTTAGTAAACCAACAGAACCACCACCCCTCACCCCTCCTTAACTTCTGGCTACCCTGGACTGCTGGGAACACGTGCTGTGTGGTGGTACCCAGCATGGTGCATTACAGTTACATGAAGGCCCACACACTGATGTCCCTCTGGTACCTTCATGGAGGCTGCATTTGGAAGAGTAGGGGAGACTGTACTGAGACAGGGTGTCCCCAGTCTTGGGGAACTACATGTTTGTCTGATTGAAGCAGCTGCATGAGTACAACTGAAGACAGATTTATCCAACCATACTAAACACAAAACTAGCATGTCAAAAGTCTGCATTGCAGAATTCACCTGCAACATCATAATGAGACCATGGTTACTCAAAACTCAGCATTATGCTTCATTCACCTACCTAAAAATGACTGCTCTGTATTACAATGACAATTCTAATGTCCTGGTGTAAAAAGGTCTCATGACTGATTTACAAGTACATAACCTTGTGATGGACAGGCTACTTTTGAAAGTTTGGAGGCCTAAATTGCAACAGTGGCTGTAAAGGTCCACAGAATCAGGACTCCTTTTTTAATTTTTTTTTTTAATTTTTAAGTCTTTTAAGAGTAAAATTTTTACTAAATGTCAGGTATCTCCCACTTGGCTTAACACTGGGCTTGGTTCTGATATGGTTTTCTTGTTGGACTGCACTTGTTGACCTGTACCTACACATAACTCATAAAATAACATCTTTAAAGAAGCATGATGTTATCTAAGTGTCTCTGTAATTGTGACACTGAAAGGAATGAATATTACTTAATAATTAAGCCAATCATGCAATAAGAATGCTATCTTGGTTGCCACAGAGAACTTGGAGGAAGTTCAAATCTCCACCACATTTTGAGTGCTCCCTGTTTCAGAATCCTTTTGTTGTCATTACACTTTCACATAATTCAGGCAATACTGCAGGCACTTAAAATCCTTTTTACTTACCAGCATTTTTACTGTTTAAAGTGGTGAAATAGATAAATGTAATTCTACTGACAGTATGCTAGGTTTGCCATATAAAAATGTTTTGAAAGCAATGGCTTTTGAAAAAGAGATAAGGAAGGTAAAGTAGTTTGTTGGCAGGGGTGAAACTCATAGAAAATTCAGGTAAAGTGGATGTGACTAATCTTGTTAACACACACAAATGTAGCTTTCCCATTTTTATAAACCTGAAAAAATTAAAAAGTGAAGTAGACCTCAAATAAAAACTGTAACAGAAGAAACAGACCAAACCAGGCCAATACATCTACAAAAGTAGTGAAAACACCTTTTAGGAGAATTCCACTCACCATCCTTGCAGACTGTTCCCACCACACAGACACCAGTGTCTAGGTTGTAGCCGCTTGGACAGCTCGTACAGTTCCTGTCTCCATGACCACTGCAATCCAAACAGCTGGCATCACACCTGAAAGACAATGGCGGGAGTTGGTCTCAAAGTGCCACCAAGTACAGGAGTTCCTAGAACACCTCTACTGCATTGAAAAGGGTTCATTTACTATTTCTAGAGGTATCAGCTGCTCTAAGAATGACAATAATTATGAGAAATAGTTAACTTCCCTTCAACCCAGCCCCCTTCTTTCCTCCAACCACTGTCTATTCACTTTTTTTTTTAATAAATAGCTGCATTATTCCAGTATTTTGGGATCATGGAGAAGTAATCAACTAAACTATTAAGCTGATTGTGCATACACGTGCCGGCAAGGCATGAGCTAAAGCCACAGGGTGGAGAAGACTGACCTGCTGCCCAGTCCTTTAATCACTCTTCTGGCTTCATCACATTTTCATTGTGTATTGAATTTTACTTTTTTTTTTGGTGTGTAGAAAACTGTAACACGTGGTCATTCCCTTTCTGCCCTGGTCTCAAAGGGAGTCAGTAACAAATGATTCCAAACGGCAACAAATGGCATTTATTTAACAAAGAATGGAACAGAAAAACCCCGTCCCTTCCCTGCACAGTGAAGCCTTGTCCAAGATTTATCCAGCAATTTGTATATTGAGTCAGGTGAGCTATTCTGGACAGCAGCCTGTTAATATACTGATGTCATGTTTGTGAATATACAGATGAAGAACTGAAATGTTTCCTATGAATAGTAATTAATTTACAACTAAAAAAAACCCTAGTTTGAGTATTTTTGTTTGTTACTGAGAACTGCAGATCCTCTGCGAGATTTGTAAATTTTACATTTTTGTATATATCTACTTAGATTCCAGCTACAGTCTTTTAAAAAGTGAAGAACACATATATATGTACAAGAAAATACACTTTCAGAAGAACTCCATGAATACAAGTCAGATTAAAGAAATGAAAGCTTTTCCTTCATTTTCTTAGCATTCAATATATTTTTTCCACTTTTTGAAGTCAGCAGTGTTTTATATTCTCATAAGTATCATCTTTCTCAGCACAAGCTAATAGATAGCATACTGCCAAACATCAGATACATATATTACCCACTGGTCATACCTTTTGCAGCTTTTGTATCCACTTTCAGTAGAGTGATCAAGGTAATAACCACTACTACAGGACTGCACGCATCTTCCATCTTCCATAAAATAACCTTGTGTGCAGTTTATACAGGCATCCACTCCAGCACCTTAAACCAGAGAGAAAATGTACTGTATTACTGGCTAGTTCCTCTTATTGCCTAACAGACACCACCCCTAACTGCAGTGAGATCTCATCATTATATAGTATATTTTACCTGCCTTTCTTTCAAACAGTGACATCAAGCAATAAAGGCACATAGCTAAATAAACAACAGTATGTAATTTCAGTGTATCTTTTTCTGGAGAAATAGCTGTTGGTAGTTTTAAAGCTTGCACTTTAATATCAGTCATTATTCCATCCCAGAAGGAAAATTGAGGGCATTATTGGAAATCAGAATAGACTCAGGAAAAAAAAAAAAAGAAAAAAGAAAAAAAGACTGTATGTACCCTTTCAATTAGAAAACTTAGATTTTCATGTTAGCTGAAAGAAGTCTGCTGTATTTAAAATATACTAAAGAACTATCAAGCTAATGAAGTTTTTTACACGTAAATAATCAACACTATATGGTAACTGTGCTATAGTAGAATAAAAACAGAGGTAAAATCCGAGAGGAAAGGAAACGGTATTGATCAATGTCTGTGGGGTACCTGCACATGTTGCACAGGAACGGTGACATGGTTCACATTCTCTACCATTATGGTATTTTCCTTCTTCACAGCGGACAGCACATTTAGTGCCATGCAAACTGTTGTAAAAAGGAAAGGGGCACAGTATTTGAGCAGACAATAGTAACTGAGGACAACAACATCATGCACAAATCAGTAGTTCTCTTTTAATAAAAAAGCAACCTATATATTTGGGCTCATCAGTGTCCTTCATTGGTCATTATTTTATAAACTTAGAGGCAGCAATCACTTCAAGTGGAAATTAAAAGCAATTTGGCCCACGGTGAAATACAGAAGCTGTTTACAAACTCACTGTCAATACTATCAAGTAGTTGTCTACAGGAAAAAAAAAACCAAAACAAATCAACTTCCCAAAAAAACCCCCCACCTATGCCAGAGTACTAAAACTTCAGACATGTAAAATGCAATTACCCACGAGGAATTTGGCACAGGTTCAGTGCACCACTGCATTAAAAAAAAAAAAGGCTGAGGGGCTTGTTAACAACAACTCATGCTGCTCTTGAAACACCAGCAGCATCTCCTGATACTGTGCTACGGCACAGGTTAAGAATAGATTCACAGTGAAGGAAAGCACCATCCCTTTCTGCAACAGCAGTTTCCTTTGAATCCTCCTAACTGAACACCAGATCTCAGTGGCTGGGGACATTTGTCAAGATTATAGCCAGAGGTGCGGTGCCTTCAGGCTCTTTTGAGAGAGACACGGAGCACAAAAGAGCGTGCGACAGAGGGAAAAGAAATAGCAGAGAGAGTCACATCTCCATGCTTCCCTCCTAGGTAGCTGCTTATGCTTCCAAGTTGCAAGGTGTTTAGGGCAGTTTCATTTTGTTTTGATTTGATTTGTTTTTAATCTGGGATTCCTCTACCAGGTTCACCATCCTCTGTGGAATCTCAGTTTTCATCTGGTGTAACTCTTTCTCTAAAAATGTTCATCGGCTCTGGGGATTACAGCCCTAAGTAAGAGCTAACCTACTGGATCCAGCAAAAGCCATGTGTGCTTAGCACCACTGGCAGTTTTCTTGAGTGAATATGGTCACAGTTTAGGAAAAAAATAGCTGCTCAACAAACCAAACGTGTTTTTTTATTATTTTTCCTCAGTCACACACCTCAAAGTCATTTACAAGGGAGGTAGCATTATGTTTTTACAGATGGGAAAACTAGCAATTTGCCTAATTTGATTTAATTGGCCAGTAACAGGATCAGAACTGGAATCCAGGTCTCCTAAATCCCACCTAGGGCCCAGCCCACTGATAACTCTGCAGCAAGTTTTGAACACCTGAGAGGTATGAAGTGCATGCCCATTTTATCTGCAACACTCACACAGATGGTGCTTTTTCAAAATGCTACCAAAAATCAATCTCAGATTGCCCAAAAAAATATGAAGGTAAGGTGCTTTTGATTTTTTTTAATATTTTGATTTCTCCTTCTCTTCTCACACTGAATGGACTTGTCTGCTTCATTTGGTGGTGCTATAAGCTGCTATTTATGTTAATGGGCAGGGAAATATAGTTCCTGAGAAATAAAGAAAATGTGGGCATAATTTTTTATAGCAACTGTGTCCTCCTGTACAGTACCAAATCTATGTTCTCTTTCACCTCCTGACATACTTGCCCATTGTAGGAACTTCTAAGCTCCTAATTTACTAACTCGATTTTGCAGATAAATGGAACGTCATGCTGAGTCTGTTAAAATTCTCCAAAATACTAACATGGACTGCAAATTTAATAACATTTTAAAAGGGAAGTAGATACTCATATTTCACAGAGAAAGTAAATAGACCAATATTTAGGATCCCATGCTTTCCTTCCCGTTAGGTAACGCTTACTTTTCAAAGGGTCACTTTAAAAAAATAAAAGATATACTCATAATAAAAATGTGCAGGCACTGGGACAATCTAGATGCATAAATACACAGAAATGAGAATTCTTTTCTAAAGGAATCCAGCTATTGATGTCATAGAAACAAACATTCAGCTTTTACTAACTAAGAGATGAAAATCCACTTTGATGGAAGGTAAAAGCTCAGTGTTAAAACATTCGCAGAACGCTTATATTCTGCAAGAAGAGCCCCTGCAGATACTGAATACTAACTTCATATTTTTTGTGGCATAAAGCCAGCATACATTCCACCATGAGTTTTATAAGATTTTTGACCTTTGCTGTTTGGATCAAAAGGTCATTCATTCATTCATAAAGGAGCTTGAAATGGTACTGCTGCTTTGTAGGTTTTACCTATCAGTTTCAAGTATTATTAAGTTTCCCTATAAAGAAAAAATATCGACTGCTGTTTAAAATATGTGCACACTACATTGTAATAAAATTGAGCCTGAGGTACTTGAGATAAGTGAATGACTGGATGTATGAATAAATACAATAAAGATAAGAAAATAGTTTCTAACTATCACAGGAATGAATCAGAAAGATTAATATGATTCATCAGCTCTACCTCTAAAATAATCCTTGACTGCCACACTGTAGGTCAAAAAAAGCAAAGAAGCCAGCTTTCCACATTACTGTGGTTTTTATTTTACCTGAAATGAGAGGTCTTCTAAAAATCCATTGTTAGCCAAAGTGGCATACAGCAGCACAAGGAAATACTATACAACAAACTAAACACCAGTGGAACACATGAAATGAGGGCCACTCAAGGTTAAATAGCTATCTGATGTTCTTCATTGTGTATCCACAGCCTTGTAAGCCTCTTCAGGTATTGCATTTAGCCACATCCATCATTTCCTTACCTTAGGCCATGTTTGCATTCTGTGCAGATTTGGAATTCAACACATGTTTTACAGTTTTCACTACATTTTCGGCAAGTAATCTTATCTACAAAGGAAAAAAGAAAACAGCCCAGAAAATCTCTGTCAGTTATGTTTAATAAAACTATATGGGTATATTACTACATGAGATTTTGCTTTCTAGCTTGACATCAGGAAGGGAAGCAGCAAGCTACACTAAAATAGCTAAATTCTGCCCATCATTAGCTTTTTCCATCAAACATCAAATGGTTTAATCTATTCCCAAACATTTGAAGTTATAGTTGTACCCTGAGAAAGATACTCTTTGAGGTCATTAAAAAGTCTTCATAAACATTTTATATTAACTATTCATAATACGGACTTAAATCATCTTTTCATACAGCAGTGATATGCAGTAATGATTGCCATGTGTTCCAGGGGAGACTGTCCTGTAATTCACCTCTTACACTTCCTATGCAAGCAGCCTGTCCCGTCTTCCTGATCTGGTACTTAAAGACATACCTGCGTGAACAGGTTTGATCTCAACATTGTCTACACATAAATTACTTAACACCTGCCTTTTCATCTCAGGAGCTCCTACTTTGAGATCTCTCTCCCTCACTCACACTTAGACCTGCTGCCTATTAAGATGTAGTGCTATGTACCTTTCTGGGAAGAAAAAAACCCGACCTTCCAATTTAATCCTAAATTTTCGTTTACCCATCTTAGTTGGGTGAAAAGGAATTCCCTTTACTATAGTTCTCATGGAGTGTAAAATGGAATAATTGAAGTAGTACCTCTTTTAACTAATTCTCAAAAATGAACACAGTTTTATGATGCAGAAAGCAAAAGGTTAAGGTTTTGTACCTAGATGAACAAAGCACCTGAGCACATATTTATCTTCTAAGGATTTGTCTAAAGATAACCGTAGTCACTGAAGCTGTGGGCACGTTTAAATATATGTCTTTTTGCTAGCCAAAGCTGAAATTAAACATGGGCAGTTTACTTGGCAATCACAGGAGGAAACTGAAGGCCAGCGCCTCACATAGCAGAGAATTGCTCTTGGGTCTTCATCACTGGAAGTACTGTCAGAGACATTATTACAACTGCTTTTTACATCTGAGGAGCCTATTTTTCTTACAGCTCCAGTTCAGTGGCCATGGTCAGTTCCTCAGCTCTCTCTTCTATCTGGTGCAATCCCATTTGAGCTTGGGGAATGAGGAACACTTCATACTCAGAACGCAGGTGCTGCCTGTCCCTTTCTGGAGCAGTGATAACCTGCTGTGTCCTGCAACTGGCGTGTTCTTGAACTGCCCTCATTCTGCTCGTATTGCTCCCAGCCACAAGCACACAAGACACCCTGCCACTAAGCACATTTGTTGTTGTTTTTAAATAAAACAAGACTTTGAGAATATTCTTGACCATACTTGGCAACAATTTAATAAGAGGAACAGGATAAGAGATAGATGCATCAACATACACTTTTCCTGCTTGTAAGTATTCCAGCAACCTCCCCAGATCCAATTCTGTAGCCCGCAAGAAAGAAACAATAAGAAATACTAACTCTTGTCCAGGTAAAACCCATCAGGGCAGTTGGTAATACAGCTATTGGTTAGTTCATTCAGGTAGTAGCCAGATTTACAGGTCATGCACTGGTCACTATGGCCTCCAAAACAGGTTTCACAATTGGGTGAGCATTTTTTACAGCGTTTCTTGTCTGCATTGTAGTGACCAGGTGGGCAGGTCGAAACACAGATCCTGCAGACAGCAGGGAAGAGAAGGCAGAATCGTTAATGAAATAACCTGCCACCACATTCCTGGACCATGACTGCAAAGCAGAAGTATTTGTCAGCATTGCTGCTTTTCTAACGATTGCGTGTTTACTAAGATACAACCCTCCAGAACATTGCAAAGCTGCCTCTCCTCTTCCATTTATTTCCCTACAGCACATCATGTCTCACTGGCAAATACCTTGTGAGGCAGTATCATTTTTGACCATCTACAGTTCTCTGCTCAAATTGAATCACAGAAGATGTAGTAGCTATCACAGTTAAATACATATATATAGCCACTTATGAAAAAATAATAGATGGTGAAATAATCAGAGAAAGGTATTTGAAGGCTGTACTTTAAATTCTGATTAAACAGTGGTATTTTTTTTTTCAAGTGCTAAGAAAATTTGTCAAATTCATCAGAAGATTAATTATCCATGACTGCAGCAAAGAGGAAAAGAAGTTAAAATATATGCTAAGACATCTATGAAGTAAAGATATTTTTTTCTCTTGTTCTTACCGTGTATTGTTCTTAGATTTGTAGTAGTAGTGAAGACAATCAGTACAATGATCTGGTCCTGGACCATCACACCCAACCTTACTGCATTCTGCATTACAGGGACCTGTAATAAAACCAGAATACAGGGAAACGAAGGGATTAAAACTTCTCATTTAGTACTTAACACTCCTGAACCACAGTATTTTAATGAGTGCAAGTACTCTGTTTTCCTATTTGATCTGAGTTCCAAAGAGTAATTTGGCTCTACCAAAAAGAGAAGTTTTTTAGTACCTTAGGAGCTTGCAAATCATGGCCTCAGTGTGAGTGATTTTTAGTTTTTAGCAAGTGTGGCTTCCTTTATAGAATCTATCAAAGACAAACTATTTCTGGATCCAAACAGATGCTTTCATAATGAGTAACAAATCATCTGAATTTTATTCAGAAATGCGCAAAGGCTTCTGCAATTCATAATAAGTAATTATTAGCAAAATCAGTCCTAACAAGCAGGTCAACATAAATGATGAACAACACTATTATTGGCTACTCTGATTACGTACTAGGTATCAACTAGTCCAGTTGGCTACAACAACTCAACTGAACCAGCCATCAGGGTTCTTCCCTCTGTGCTTTTATAAACTGCAAAAGCCTTGGCTAATACTTGCTCATTAGCAAGTCTTTCATCTCATTGGCACTCATGCTGGACTTGATGATCCTTATGGGTCTCGTCCAACTTGAGATATTATATGTTTATAGTTTTCAAACAGGTCCTTCCTGCTACAGGAGGAGAAAACCATCAACTCCTGCTTTTATGTAGACAAACAAAGACCATGCATGAAGTTATACTTTTGAAGATCACTGCTCTGTCATGAATGAAATGCATTCAGTTTGTCAGCCACTTCAAAATTTCTCCTAATATCATGTAAACTTGAAGCAAGGTGATTATGGTTCACAGAGAAACTTCAGAAATTAGTGATCTGTACAGCCAAGATAGTAATGTTTCATCACCCAACAAAACAAGTTCAGTAGCCCTTGATCTAAAATAGGGGACTGTGACTGATGTGCTGTGGCAGGACACTGTAATAACAGAAACTTCTAAACTGAACTTTGTCCTGCTGTTTGCTCGCTGGACCTAAACTTAAGATTCATCAGCACTAAGGATCTGCACAGTGCTCGTGGAATACATGTCAGAAAGTGGCAACTTGACCTGTTTTGCAGTTCCAAAAATCTAACTCCAATAAAGTCTAATGATAAGGCTGAAAAGCTTCTACAGAGTTCAGTGAGAAACAACACAGATGTTGAAGATAATGTTCTTCATATATATATGTGCGTGTGTCTATGTGTACATAGGTATGTGTATCTATATACTTACATGAAAAGCAGTGCATTCTTCATAGTGTGTTAAGTGTGGTTTAAAAATATGTAGCTCTATGTACAAACTCATCAGGGTGAAAGTATCTAACTTTAAATTATGACCCAAGTATTCTCAAACGAAGAAGCAGCTTCACTGAACAGTCTACACATACACGATGCCTCAGGTCACTCCTTCAACCTATTACAGGTTCACTAAATGCACAATCAGAGTAAATGAACGTACACACCTGAATAGTCATCTGTCCCATAATCTTCTGTAGGGTCTTCGACTGGACTTGAGCGCACCCTTTCCACTTTCGGAAAATCATTTCTTGGTGAGTAAGGCTGGATGGATGTTCCATACAGTACTAAGGACCACTCTTTCAATTTGCCTAGAAGTATTTAAAATACAGGTTCAGAAACTATTTCTATTTTCTGTGTCTTGCAAAAACATATCACTTGTTAACATGATTTTGTGAACGGGCATGGAAAATGTTGCTTTTCAAGTAAGTGTCTTCAGTTTAGTATAAATAGTGTAATCACTGCTTCACTGGAAGCTGAGAAATCATACTGTCTTCAACCAGATTTTTACATGGTATTTTCATTACACTCTAGCCTCTTGTATGTCTAGTAGAAGTTTGCATCACAGGTTGAACACAATACAGACAATAAACAATAAAACCTTTGGACACACAGTTCTTTGGAAAATGTATACAGTAACAAGGAATTTTTGCTCTGGATTACACTTTTCCTCAGAACAGTATTCATCCAGTAATTATTGACATCATTTAGCTAACTAGCTGTGTTTAGAATTCCAACTTAAGAAAGTGGTTACATTTTGTTTATTACTCAAGAGGACTTTTCATTGGCTTACAAGGCCCATCTTGATGAACGGGAAAAAACTCCTTTTAAAATCTCCATGATAAAATAGCAGTGTCCCCTTCCAAACCAGCATAATTTCATATCTTTTTGCACTAGTTATTTGCCAGAGTCATCACTGCATTGTATGTGTTCATCACAAGTATTTTATCTTCTCAGTACTTGAGTGAAGAGAGAAAAAATTGTTTGCCTGCCTAAAGCATTATCTGAGCTTTTTTGCAAGTTTGGTTTTGTTTTTTTTTCTTTTGTGGAATAAAAATATACATGTCATGAGTTCAGGCTGTGAAAACATCTGGACTTGATGATCTTAGAGGTCTTTTCCAACCTTAATGATTCTATGTGAACTTCCAGTCTCTACTTTTCTGCCTACCCGGTGAAATAATTCTGTGAAAAAGGAGTCAGGCCTGAAATAATGCTGAAGGTAATGATGCATAAAACCCACCTCCCTCCTTGAAAAGATGGAACATACGTTTGGTCTTATGCTGTTCTCTTGATTATATTTATCTGTGTTAGAGTAGCTAGTTGTAAATGTCAAATTCTCATCAGAAGACAAAGGAAACAGAGTGTTGGGAAGTATATATTTTCTGAATCTGAGAAATCCCGTTTTGGAGGCTGTACCATGGTTTAAAATGCTCTTCTCTTACAACTGTTATGTAAAAAGAAATGTAGTCCAGGTACGTCTCTTCTCAAGAAAATCACTTAGTATACTTCACATAGAATTAAATTCAAGCAATCTTCCTCTTTCATTTTACAGCTCAATAATTTGAGCTTTCATATTGTTCACTTGGACTGTTTCAACCTGTGCAAGCAAATTACTTTGACCTTTACAAGTGATTTTTTGTATTTTCCCCATGCAACCTGGTATCCTCCATTAACAGGACCAAGACAAGACATTATCTCTCTGCCTTTATGTTCATTCTTCAAGCACTAAGCAACAATAAGCAAAACTACTACCTGACAGATGATAGACCAATTCTTTTAAATGGTTTATACTGGGGTTAAAATGGGAACCTCTGTTATCTCTCTGACTTTTGCCAACCCAAGTTAAACTTTCTGGCACAGAAATTTCATATGAAACCTTCTCTGTTCTATACTCAGCTTTTTTGAGCAGAAACTATAAACAGTTGCTTCACACAGTAGCTTCCAAATTCGAATAGTTAAAGCAAAGCATTATTTTTTTTTAAAGAGACACTGAACCCTGATTTAAAAAGTTATCTGATGATAACTTACCATACCTGCTGCCAAACCACTGCCTAATTACCTTGGCTGTAAAACTGTGTACACCTTATTTTCACTTTGCCTTTTCCTCACAGCCATGTAGCTCTTCAGTTCCCCACTAAATTAGAATGACCCAAACTGCGTCATTTCTTCCTCAGAATCAAGTGAGGATCAAGTTACCTCTCCATGTTCTCTACAGTGATTCAACTGGGTCCCTAAGGGCACTTGTCTTTTTAGGAAAGAAGTCATACTGGGAGCTCATTTTTAACCAGATGTGGAGTCATCTCCATGGCTTGTTCAAAGCTATAGCTTCTCCACCTACAATCTCTGGGGTTTTTTGGTGTTTTAACTTACTTCTACAGTATATGAACCATAATATGCTGGAATCAATCAAAAATATGTGTTTTGCTAATTTATTTAGACCTTTTTATTTTCATCATTACTATGCTACAAAGATGACTACACTTTCTAACGACTGATTTTATACTTCTTCCAGAAAAGTGGTAAAAATGCTGAATACTAGAAAAAAAGTATTTGCAAGGACTTGCTAAAAATAATGCACAGGTAAAGATGCTCCTCACGTGCTGTGTATTATGTCTGGACTTTACATACATGGAAGGGTTTTACTAACATTACTGCAGGAGGGATTGGTGCTTTGAATGTATATCTAGGGCAGTAAGGGGTATAATGCAGGGTCTCTCAGGAGATTAGCTGCCTTTTAAGAATGGTTCAGTAAATAAAAGGGGAAAAATTCATGTGACTTGCCAGCAAATAAATGAAGTCTGCCTCAAGGCAGGTTTAATTTGCACAATGAAAATATTTCAATAACTAAGTATATATACATACATACACACTTTCATAATGAATAAACAAAGTGTGCACATTTAAGCCAAAATCTTTCTTTCCCCATTTTTGACTGATTCCATCATCTAGTTTGGCTAGAATAATCCTTTACCCTGCTTGTTAGTATGTAACAGTGCTTCTATACTGTATGTATAGGAAAAACTGTATATCACAGTGTTTCCCAGCAAGCACATGTCCACCTCCATAAACTCCACAGAATTAAATGCAGAAATCACATGTACTACTTTTATGAACTGGACCCTGCATTTCTTTACGGGTAACAGATGTGGCATTACCTTGCCAATAGAGGGATATGATGACATGTTGGCTCTTTGTTCTCAATTTGATTACAGGAAAACTACAGCTCTTAATTATAAGACCTTTCAATAGCTAAACAAACACATGCACACAACAGGAACAAGAAACAGACACGGTGGTGATATCAGTGTGATAAACAGCAGGCTACGGTGATAAATTGTAGAGGCACCATAAATTGTGTTTAAGCACCTTTTGTTTACTTCACAGTCTGTTCAGTGTGGAGACTAACCCCAACATGCCCTGACAGCTGAGTTTATCCACCACTAATACATGACAGGCACTTTCAAATCGTTCTGAACAGAAGTGTTACTAGATAACTTCCATCATAAGACAACTACTGCTCTAGAAGGATGGGGGACGTATTGTTAGCCAGTATACAATGAACCAGAATCCAAATTTACAAACTCACTGTGACTTGTGAAATCTGAATGTGTATAAAAACCTAACCAGCCTCAAGCACTGTTTCACATTGAGGTTGAAAGAAAAAGTATGGCCCCCACAGAGCTCCTTCAGTGTATCAGCTTCCTCCACAACCCTTCATTGGCCAGGTCTACTGTCTACGCATCCCCTGCTTTTACTGTCCCTTTTCTCCCAGAGTTGGGTCTCTAGACTTTAATCCTCATGGAACAAAATAATCTCATGAAATTAGCCACTCTAGGACTAAGACTATATATAAAGTATCAAAATCAATCATTCATTAAGATTTATACAACTATGTATGTAAAGCAGGAGCGTGCAGGAACAGGATTTGAAGTGTAAAGCTGAAAATGTTGCTGAACACTTTTGAACTGTCCTGGCAACATCTCAAAGGGCTGCAAAAGATCTCAAGAGTAGCCCTGATGAGCACTTTGCATAATGGCTCCATGCTACCTCTTTTCTAGGCTAGTACAGGGAGTGTGCCAGGGAAGAGAGGAGACAGAAACAGCTGGAATGTATTGCACTGTGGCTCTCCTTTACGTTTGTTGGATGAACCACTTGCTTCACATACACACAAAGGTGAAGAGCTACCCTGTCTTGTCCTTGAAGCCAGCGATGTTCCTGGCTTCTCAGGGATAGCAAATGCAAGGTGGAGTTTAAAATAATTGATTTTTGTCTCTTTTCAGTCATCTGATTAAAATTAAATTACTTAGTTGTTGTTTGATTCCTCCTCTCTATGAAATTCTAAAGCACTGAAAATTAAAAAAACAACCCAAAATAACCAAGCACCAAACCTCCCCTTGAATCTCTAAACAGTTCTGCTCATAGTCTGTGGCTGTTTTTCCAAATTTATTTAATGAATACCCCTTTTTAGTACACAGGAAACTGTTTACTGGTGCAATTAACATCACATTAGCTAAGAACATTTCACCACTGTGAAACCATGGTGTTGGTGCAGAAAAAATTAAGTGAAAATTGAAAGACTGGTGATGCTGTATTTTTGACATTTTTTTCACATTTATCTTGAACAGGTGAGCTGCACATACCCTTTATTCCAATCTGAATAATTTAACAAACTAAATTTCAACCAAGAGGAAGACAAAGTACTCCATCTCCGTATGTGGTAGCAGAAACATTAATGGGCCTTTCTAAGGCAAGGCAGAATTGTAACAATTAACATTCTTCCTGAACAGTCAACTACATGCACAGGTCCTATCAAACTAGCCGTTCTTATTTTAAACTCAGAAGCTTTCAAGGAGTGTTAGCATTTTAGTCAGCATTTCTTTATGTGTGCTTTTACACTTAGTAGAAACAATACAAGTACTTATACTTAGCAAGGCTAATTTGAATAGTTTTAATGACTTCAAATAACCTACTAATTAGGGAAAAAACAAATTTAAAATCTCCTATTGTTAAATTCACGAAGATATAATTTTATAGCTGTAAGTACTTTAAGTTAACATCTATGCCTTAAAATTCAGAATTGATTTTTAGCAAATAAATTAGAAAACTCTTACTGCTATGTGAATTTACTTAGCTCCCTGAGCTGGAACGTATCTTTTATTTCATTGAATTATAAACTAATGTTATTGCTAATGTCATTGTAGTCCTAAATATATTTCATAGGAAAATTCTTATAATTAATTTTTATCTTTCAGAAAGCACTAGTCAACTAGATTTGTCACTTCCAATGTAGTATCATTACAATTTGACATGCTGTCCAATCAGCGTTAATTTAGATTTAGTGATATATTATTTCCCATACCTCAGTAGTATTAATCTCTCTTTACCATGTTTTAATCTAGATTAAAATCTTAAATTATATTTCCCCTTTGATTATTTTTTATGAAAAGGGTTTCCACCTGCTTTGACGAGAGGCTCAGAAGGCCGGACTTTATTCAGAATTCATGCATAAATGAAGTGGCATTTTTGTCTGTGTATAATGTATCTATTTCAAAATATTTTTAAGGTTTAAATTTTCAGTAAATCCAAAGGCAAGTATTTACTTGTATCTTATAACTAGGAAATGGAAGTAAGCATGTACTCCCATGAGTCTCTTGGAAGCCATTCTCTCAAAGTGCTCATACATAAATACAGGAATAAACCTGAACTGTGCAGTGGGAATTAAAAGCAGAATAATGTCTGCAGCCTCGAAAATTCTTACTAGGACCACAGTTCACAAGCGAATGAATGACCGGTTCAATCACCCTGTCACACACAGGAGCATGATGTAACCTACCAGTGGTAGCAAGCCATGAATTTCTCTGTCTTGTGTAGTGGGATTTTCTTTCTGCATAAACACTAAAAAATACCTTTTCTTCTCATGGGTAGGATAAAAAATACAGAGCAAAGAAAAGCATCCAGAAAATAAACCCATAGGCACTATGTAGCTGATATAGGCCAAGTAAATATGGGCCCTATATCAGCCATGAAAGTAGCAGGCAATACCAATACAGCACAGTAACTCTGGGCTGCTCTAACCTGTATTGAAGACCAGTCTGATAAATAGATATTCAACATCCAAGAAAAGAGATGCCTGCATATGGAGATACTATTACTTCCTTCAAACGCGGCACATGCAGTTTTGCATATTTTTGTATCTTTTTCCTTGAAAAGATTTAGCTTTGTTTAAAGCACTGACTCTTGGTAACTTGTCAGATGGTATATGCTTCAAGAATTCATGTCTGGTATGATGTAGCTTTGAATGGCCTTTGAGGCAACACATAAGACTCCAAGGAAGAGGGCAGTTTATCCCTGAGAATTTTAAATTCTCCATGGAAACCAGAAAAAAAAGAGAACATGGCAAATACAAGCAATACAAAAATGAAGATTGCATTGATAACTGCAATGAAGAATAATGCTCGTCACAGCTCTGCCTTCACACTAAACCTGGTGAGATGTTCCAGATGTAAATACAAGGTGGAAAACAGTCAAGGCGGTATGGGCAACTGCAAGCATTCTGAATTCACTGAGACCAAACAACGGTTAAACTCATACCTGGAGTCTTGAAATTTCTCAGCTGAGATGGTGTGTCACAGATTTCCAAGATCCAGTCACCTGCTGCTTTTTCACTCCAGCAGTGAGTAGTCATAAACTCCCAGTTTTTGAATCCTTCCATGGAATGATCAAACAGCCTAAAATTAAATCATGACATTATTTAAAGTGAGCCATGTTATTTGGGGAGCTAAGCCTTCAAGTACGAAAACTCTTGAATGATAAACTAATTAGTCAGTTCATTCAGCTGTGCCTTACCACAACACTACTTACGGTTTTCCCCACATATATTTCAAGTATGTTCAACAGCTTCTCGTTGTTTTGATGGAAGAGATTATTTACATGCCATCATTTGTCATAAAATGAAAGATAATTCATTGCAAAAAAAAAAAAATTGCTAATAATGTTTCACAGGATTCATGTTTCTTGGGAAAAGTGCATACAATACAGCATATCTGTTGCTTTAACAGGATGATGCAAAAACTCGTAAATTGAAAAATTTATTTCTGGCCTTGGATTGGAATAATTAAAAGGGGTTTAAAAACACTAAGAAGCCTTAAATGACTGAGGCAATATTAGCAATTCAATATGATTGAATTCTATGATTCTATGATGCTATCATATGTGACTTCTTGTGAGGAAATAAAATGTAACTGAGATATTGATCTCAATCTTCAAATGACCAAGGTAACATTCGCTTCAAACAACTGATGCAACTGAGTTTGGATAAAACTGAGAGACTAATGGCATTTGATGGTTTTATCTAACCAACGTAATTACCATAACTACCAAGGCTGTGAGTGAAGAATTGGAACTTAGGCCTAGACTCAGTTCAGGGGGTGCAGTTGTGATGCTGACCCCACGAGGAAGGGGAAGGAGGACTGATCAGGGACTTATTGCCTAAAACTGGAATTTATTAATGACATTTTGAAAAAACACAATAAAATCTGTACTTTTAATTAGTGCTCACAGTGTTGCCTGGTATCCCAAAACTATGGATGGGAGGCACATCACAATCAAGACGGTTGTCTCCAATAAAATGGCACAATTAAAAAAAATACATATATCTATATGAATCTATATGCACCATATAAATATATTCATTTCCATATCTATTTATACATATGTATATGCATGTATGTATATTTATAAATAATTTAATTTGGTCTTTATGTGTAAAAATTCCACCGATAATAGATATGTTTAAGTGGTTTTTTTATACAACAAAATCTCTGCAGGAGAAAAATCCAATAGATTTAAAACCATTTCTCATAAAATAGACAAAAATGTAGTATTTGTGACAAAAATACAGTATTTTGAACTCACTTGATTCTTTACTTTTTTTCTTAAGCTAGATCAAAGCTTTATTCTTAGAAGTTTATGAAGTTCAGCCTACACTGGGAAAGCAGGATGCTTTTGTAGCAATGTGAGTATGTGTCAATTTCTGCTAGAAACTGCCATACAGGATAGGAATAAAATTCTGTACTTCATGCTGAAAACTTTTGCCTGTCAGAGGCATGTGGTCAGGTACCGTGTAACCACAGTTACTGCAGCAGGAGCGCTGCAGACCTCTCTGTCCGGTGCTCTTTATGGGACTCATCCCAAAACCAATTTTCATGCTCTCAATAATGCAACCTTTTTCCATTTTAACTAATTTCTATTATTGTCCTCTTTTTTATTAGTGTTGATAACATTAAATGAAAACATAGATAAATGTTTAGAATTAGGCTTCATTTTCTCTGATAATTGGGTGATATTTTCTTCTGATTCAGTTCCATGCATCTGTATGCATGTGTGTGTGTGTGTTTATATATATATATGTCTATACACCTGTATTCTGCCAGTAGAAGTGGCCTGTTTCATGTCACGTTAAATCAGTTGTTTGAATATGGCATATCTCACAAACACATGGCATACATCATTTACTGAAAGGGTAGAAATTATTACACATTTATTACCCAGTGTGTGCATGTGGGTATGCTCAATTTAAATGATTATGTAGGTTATTTCCAACAGTTAGTCAAATTGTAATGCCATATTTTGCTGATAACTTATGTATTAATTTCTAAATACCCTGTCAATCCATCAAGGCAGCAATACTCCTCTTCGCTATTGTGGCAACTAAATTATAGAGCATTATGTAAGTACCACATAATTATATTGTAAGTTCTGTATTCACATACACAAGTCACTATGTATTTTTACAGTAATTAGTCCACTTTATCCCATAGGGGTTTTTTTGTTTAAGGCTGTTTACTTGTCGTGTTTTAGAATTTTAAATTGCTATCAAATATCAATTTTAATATTGCATCATGCTTTTAAGTAATGTTGGGAGAGAAAAAAAAAATCCCTTATGACATCCTCTATGGTAAGTATACAAAATACCTTTACCTAAAATATGCTATGGCTGAAACTGTAAACTTTCATATCACCATCCATGGAAATAGTAAAAATACCGTAATATTCATGCATAGAAAATAAGACTAATTTTTGGAAAGAACACTTTGGGAAAGATTTTGAATTTATATAGTAAGGTTTAAACTGTAATCTTTTAATATATGAATAGTGTTTCTACAATAGATTCTACAATCGAGTCAAAAAGTTACTGACAAATCAACAAAACATCTAAAAAAAGTAGAATGATACCGACTCTGAGGCTGTGTGTATGTCGTATACACCCAGTGGTCCAAGTATTATTGTGTTCCTCTGCTTATGCACTAAACTCTCAAATCAAAAAGAACCTGTGAAGCAGTACGTGGATTTTCCTTTCAGTGGTGTTAAATGAATGATGGGATCAAATGTTCAGGTGTACTTTTCCTTATTCAGAAAGAAGGACACACCATATCAAGGACACACTTAAACACAGCTTACTGTGGACTAGTAAATTATTAGTCTATGGTTTGACAAATTGGTAGTTGACTATTACAGGTTATTATATATAAAAATAGTAGAACAAGATTATTAGAATAATCAGCTATTTTTTATGACTGTGACTGGATATATCTGCACTACCTGTACATGCAACATGTTTTTAAGTACTAAAGTGGGTAATGGCATTTGAATCTTTATAAGTTGTTAACATAATCATAACAGAATGCCAGGCCATGCACATTAGGGCGGGTGTGCCTATGTGACTGACTGCATCCAGAGAAAACAATTAGGGGTACTACTCACAATGAATAACATTACATTTAAAAATAATGACTCTTTTCTCTCTGAGAAATTGTATGACATACAGTTTTCATATGCCATTTGTAGGTCTAAATAAGAATATATATATGCATATATATGTATATTACACAGTGTAGCGTGAAATAACTACTTCCTTAAAACAAGTTCAAGAGTCTTGGCCTTTTCCACTGCCATCACTTCAATGTAGAAATTGCTTCACTTTTCTATTTAAGAACATGACTGCAAGTAGAAATATTAACCTGTAATCAAATTTTAGACCCAGAAGAAGATAATTACCCACTTTCTTCGAATTCCACAAATGCGAACATAAGGCAAGTCACTCACTATTAAATCTACTAGCTTTGAAAAATGAAACAAACTTGTGTCAGCTTTTAGCAAAGAATCTCTAAGTTCATAAATGCTCAGAAAAATTTGTTTTTAATTTTATGTGAGAAAAGGCAGTGGGGGTAGAGGATCTATTTAACACCACCACCATCACCTATCACAAACAACAAAAGTTAAATGCGAAAAAGAAACATTTTTATTTTCAAGATCTTTTTTTCATCTCAGAAAGTGCAGCTGTGGCTGACTGACAGCTGTGCTTGCACAGTGTACTGACAACTCTAAGAGCCAGGAACCCCGCACGGGATCATGGCTGGGGTTACAGTGGAGTAGACGGCAAGAGAAGGCTATTTCTCCTCTGTAGCAGAAGTCTTTGTTTATGATGTGCTCCAGCCTACTAAATTGGCAGTCTGACAGGCAAGTGGTCCTTGCCCACTAGTCTAATTGGCCACAAGACTTCAAGTAAGTTTACAGTCTGAAAATAGCACACTGTGCCTTCTTGAGCTGCACTCCTGAAAATGCTTTGGTCAAATATTCTCCTTGCAGCTCTTCTCCACGCTGTTCAACCACCAGCTCACTGTCAGATGCAGCCCTGAGGAACTGCAGGCAGCTCAAACTGACTTAAGCAAAGCTTTTTTCAGACCCCACTGCCCACCTGCACTGAAGTATACAGGAAAAAAAATGGTCAGAGAGCACACAAGCGCTTAAAACGTATGCACACACCTTTTTTTTTAAATTCCATTTTACATCTGGTTATCACAGTTAAATTTATGAAGCAATGGAGATTCTGAGCTCTCAAAATGAAGCTGTTTGATGAATAGCAGAAAAAATAGGGTACAGTGCCTCCTAGCCTGAAGTAGTGGCCAGTACAGAAACCACCATCTTAAAATATGGAAAGTTTGTCCCCAGGACCTACACATATCCTCATGACATGTTCCATCATGACCTACAGACATGTCAGGCTGCTGAGCTGCACACACCATACTGGTCAGCCAGCTGCATGGATGATACTTACAGCTGAATTCTTCAAAGCTGCATGTGGTTTGCTATTGAATCTGCAGTAAACCTTCATAAACCTCATTGTAAACAGGCAGAAACCTTAATGGAAGAGCATGAATGAGCCTGGTACGACATGCACAGACTTATCCTACCCTATCCTAGGTTTGAAAAGAGACACCTGGTTAGGGACAGGGCAATAGGGGACACTGACTGTGCATCACGCAATCCAGTTTACCCCAAGTTAAGCTTAATGTAGTAATAAATAATGTTACAATAAGATTGAGGTGGGGATAGTTTTCATAAAGCTAGGAAAAGATTCATTCATTCTCACTGTAGTAGCTGGGACAGACCTATCTGCAAGAAGTAGAAATCCTAGGCATTCTTCCTCAGCCCCTCAAACAGCACATCACTTTCCTCTTTGTTTCAATACAAACCTCAGAAGCCGAGACATTTAGCTGGATCCTAAATATGTCCTTAGCCACTTGTCTTCACTTGTGCTTTGACTTTGGAATATTAATTTAAACCTTTAATCATGAGTTCTAATTTTTCACTAAAACTGCAATTGAGGTATTGAATTCTAAAAGCCAATAAATGCCTACACTGCAGATCCCTGATTAATTCTTCAATAGCCTCAGTCATCAAAGAAAGGCATGTGTCACTTGAAATCTTTGATATATTGAATTTCACTCTTCTTTCACTTTTTTCTTGGAACAAGTTGCAGGATCAATTTTAGCATTATGTGCAGAATAGTGTCACTTGCATGCTTTCATTTACGTTTTAGCATAATTAACAGTGCTTTTCCCTCCTTTGATAAAAAATTTAGGGTTTTTGTCGAAATTGATGTTGTGTCTACACAACATAGTACCCCACCCTATGTTCTGCTGAAACTGTGAGAATTAAAACAAAAAAAAAAAAAAAAGAAAAAGAAAAAAAATTTTAGATCCTGACTTTAATCAGTAATAGTAGTTCAAAGAATGGCAGGTAGAACGATGTCTCTCTACCACCTATCCCCCCACCCCCTCTCCCCCCAAAAAGGGCAATCTGAATCAAATAAAACATAGAAAATATAAATTAGAAGAAATAGTCTTCTGAGAACTGCTTCATACTGTAGACATAGTAGAGGCAGAGGATTATTGTTTGCTCCATCCTAGACTTAATAATACCATCACAGAGTTCCTTTCAGTTACTGTAACAGTGGGACTCAGCATGACGGTTGGCACTATTCTTTTCATCAGATTTGGACACATGAAAAGTTGTTTTCGTTACTAGGGTATGATGTGTAAACTGCGTTTAAAGATGTGAGATAGGCTGGTCCAGAAATCAAAATGTGGTCCTACAGAGAAAAAGGTTTCCTCTGCTTCTGATCACCAAGATTTTTTATGAAGCAAACCAGCAAGTAAGATTAGATGACAATACCTTGTTTTCATCTAAGAGTTTTCTGCAGAGGAGGGTATTATTAAAATTTACTGATTATCTAAAGGTTTCATGATAGGAAAAAGATGGTCATGAAAATACTTCCCTTTGTTACTGAACAGAGGTATTATTAATGTCAGTGCCAAATAAGCATAGGAAGCTAGTGGCCTGGAAACTTGCCACCACGTGGCTAAAAAATTTCAGTTACGCAGTTCGAATGGCAGCAGCTGCTTTAAATTTAAAAGGCAAGAATTAAACAAGCCATGACTTCAGTGGGAGACAAATGAGCCCTAAGTTTGCTTCTTCTATCTGATTGCATTTAGCTTCTCCTGCACAGCCCCCTCTGTCCTGAATGTTTGTTAGAACTGACCTTGGTACATCTCAAAAATGCTCAGAAGCCCATCCTGCCAAAATGAATGCCCAATTTTTTTAAAAAGGGGATACTATTCCCCTTTGGACTTAACTGTAGCCTCATCCTCACACCAGCCAGCATTTTCCAAGCCTGTATTTTCCTCTGCTGCAGTACATCCAATGTAATCATGTTTAGTACTTTCCAAACAACAAAGCAGATGTTCCCTGTAATGCAGTTTTTGAAGAATGCACATGAGGCTCAAGCCAGTGACAGTGTAATCCACCAAATGCCTGCAAAGGAATCCACATCGCCTCTGACTAACAAGTTTTCTTACTGAAGTCATTTTAGGGGATGCCAACATTAAGGATAAAATATGCAGAAAAAGGGCCAGATACTGCCCTGAGGGACCGACTTGTCAATGCATCAGAAACGACACAAGGACTCTTCTTCCAGAATTGGTGGAGAAGAAGTGCACACGTGTAAAATATACCTTTTGCACTTTAAGACATTTTACCAGCAAATTGTTTCAAATTAAACCCAGATGAGTAATGGTAAAGCAATGAGGTTTTCCCTGGGTTCAGTAAAAACAGCTGGTATTGCTGCTATTAATCATGTACGTGTGCATTAAAAGGTCTTGTATGTCTGAGAAAAGCATCTCAGTCTGGTAGTAGCAATACACAACAGCCTCTGGGACCTTTGACTATAGAAAAAAACCACCCAGACCTCTTCCTGCCAGTGCATGCCTGCATGCTACTTGTACTTGAATGCATATATTCTGATGTAACATCAGTAAAACTTCAAAAATCAAATGCTTCAACTAAATTATCATATTAGTGAATAACGACACTTCTACTCTTTTATTTTATAACATGATACTAAATCATATACAGTTAAAACACTCAGGATACTACTAACTGCAAGACCACTAAACTGTAAAACTTCTTCCAGCAAGACCAAATAAAACAAGACTTTAAATAGCATTTTGAAACATCCTGTGCACATATCCATCACTTTACCCTAAGAAAGGGCTTGTGAAGACTCTAGGTATTTCAGACCTAGAGCTTCCAAAATACATATATCCCTTAGTATTATTTGCCCAGAATTCTTTGTTTCAGTACACCTCAGAGTTGCATGGGAAGGGAATTTCTGGTGCAATTGTATGAGTATTCTCTCTGTCATGAATAATTTGGTTGGAAAGTGGCAAAATATTCTTTCAAAGGTCTTTCAGGTTTCTCTGCTTTTGGGTTAGCCTTCTTAGTATACGAAACAGCTGAACATCACCTTATTTTAATACATACATTTGCATTCTCTCTCTTTTCCACAGGTCGAGAAGATAATTACTTTCTAAGGTGCAGGGGTTACAAAGAGCCTGATTGAATTAAACTTTGTTCCTATTCCACATACCAGTCATCACCAGAGGTGAACTGTGAATACTGGAATGTCTTTATCTCCCACTTGCTGTGAGTCAGCTGCAAGACATGAAAGCCTAGAGCCAAAAGTTAGCTGTGTTAAGACCACTGGGTTTACACGAGATTGTTTTGTTTGGATGCCTAGTTGGAGGACTTTTATTTTCTTTCATTTTGAAGCATGGAAGAATTGCTGCATGGAAATGGAACAGAAAACTAAAGGATTTCTTCAAACAAAAACAAAAGCCTGTTTCATAACTGCTTAGAAGGTAGAAGTCTGCCTCTGCACTGTTTAGCAGAGGACAAATTATGTGTTCAGTGCAGCAGGGATATACATAGATGTCTGTGCCCATTTGCTTTATCAGCAAGGCACTGACAACACTGAATGGAGCACAGGAGATATCCCAGAGGGCACCAGAATTTCAACACAACTTTTTCTCATTTTTATGAATCAATGTCTACAGGTTAAAGATTATTTCAGTACACCTTTTCTTTTAAATTAACCTAATCTCTAACAAAAATTTGAGTTCACACTTCAATCAGAACCAAGGCCAACCTCTCTCCAAAACAGGTCCTTCCTTTCAAAAGGAAAGATAAATCCTTCTACAACTGAGGGACTCCCCGAAATTAAATCAAAAAAAGTCTGGGTAATGGAGAAGTCAATGACAACTTTACCATAGTTGTTATTGCTAGAGGTTGATACATATCTACCTCTGTGGTTGGACTTGGTGATCTTAAAGGTCTCTTCCAACGTAAGTGATTCTATGAATCTGTGATCTCCCTGAGAAAAAATAATTAGCCTGTGTCTGCCAGTGAACCTACTGTAATGACTTGACTCTTCTTTGCTGATGCTGCAATCTCAGTACAGGCTTTACACACTGACTGTGAAACTGTGTTGTCACACTATACCTGTTGGCCAAAAGCTGCGACCGAGTTCCAGAAGGAGAGGTTAGGTAAATTGCCAGGTCTCCACGTCGAGGGTGAGTAATAGTGATGCGCACCACGACATGCTCCAGGTAGATCACGTGATGGTTGGGATTGTCTGAACAGCCAGTGGCTTTGTATATTGAACGGACAATGCTGTCAGGCCGTATTGTTCTGTAATACAAACATACAAAACAACATCAACATTTCTTGCTTGTTCTGTAAAATAGGACAACCACAACTTTTTTGCTTAGTAGTGAATGACAGTTTTGGGCATTTTTTTCTGAGAAGTCAGTAGGCTATGACTGTTAGCTTTAACATTTACTTCCCAGCTCCAACTACCATCACAGGGTAGTTATTTTACCGCAACTGATGGCAACTACCTGGCTTTCTGTTCAGCATGTACACATGCTGAGTGTGGACAGTGACAAACCTGTAATAGGAATAAGCCTTTGGGACAGAGCATTTCTGTGGATTAGTGGCCAGCTGAGAATTGTTGGGATTGTCATGGGATCACAGCTGGTTGTTAAGCCCCAGGAAATGCCTGGCATAGCCATAGTCCTTGCTTACGTAATAGCAAGTATTACATGTTAACTGTACCAAATGGCATCTGACTCAGCTGGTTTAAATTTGCACAACATCCTTGCAGACTATACCAGCTACGGATCAGGCCTGTCAAACGTATTTGTCAAACAATAATGTCAATGCATTGGAAGTGGGCCTTGTGAGTGTGTCTCTGTATCCAGAAAGTGCATATAAAGAATTTTGCTCTTAGGTCCAGATCTGCAGACATCCTATCCAGGGGGAAAGCAGTTTAGTCTTAGCCTCTGAGCTGGAGACTCTCCTGAAATGATTTGAGGGTGACAACATTATGCAGCATTTTAATGAAAAGAGCATTTGTTAGATCCTGAACTGATGAGTCTGTACTGATCTTACAAAGGTGACTGCAGTGCACTTCACCATTCTTCTTTGGTGCATCATCTATACCAGAATCAATCACTATCCAGCCTGGGTTAATTTTACACTTTCAACTTCTGGGGTGCTCTTTAAACTAGGGCCTTTTCCCAAGCACTACAGGGAACAATGTTTACAGGAAAATGATGTGAGATCTGTGAAGGTGGAAGAGATCACCAGTATAGCTTTCAAAATGACACATTATACACAATGCAAGGGAGGGGTAAATTATACCCAATTTTTTTCCATAAGTTTATGCCAGCAAGAGTTTTGGCAGCGGGCATTACTTGATTTGCCGATCCGTGTTCTCCACACACACATGCTGTGGAGGGACCGTTGTCCACTTTTCTGCTTCTATCACCATTGCTTCAGCATCCATCAGTCCAAATCCATAGAGGTGGCTCACTACAAGGTACAAACAGAATGGTTGTAATTATAACATAAAGCATTGGTTTTCACCATAGATGAATTTCAGGGAGTAATCTCTTAACAGAAGCTTCTTTTCTACTTCTTCCCTGATTTTGCACAAAGCTCAAAAATCTCCTTGTCAGAAACAGTAATAATTACTATTTTTTCACTGAATCTGTTCACATTTTTTATTACAGAAGCAGAAAACAACCATCACGAATAACACTGCCTTACCATAAGGAGCATAGACCAGAACTGCAGAACGCCAGAGAGTACAATTGCCTCTGATCACCGTTTGTCCATATGCCTTAATTCAGCCCAGTCCTCTTGTATAAGATGTTAAAAGGTACAAAGAACCAGAGGAGGGTTATTTCTGATAGCCAAATACCAAACACATGCATGTACATAAATACTGAAGGTAACAGAGACAATAAATATAAAATGGAACAGACTGTGTTTTGTAGGTGCTATTCACTCTTCCCTCACACTTCAGCATGTGTATGGTCTCCAGGTCTTGTATGCACTATGGTTGCCACTGGCCAGCTAGCCAGCTAGATCCAACATCTCCCTGAAGAGATACATCTGCATGATGAAGATCAGTAACAATAGTGTTGTTGAAGTCCAGGACCCTAAAGATAATTTTGTTCTCATGCAGTGTCTGTGATAGAAAGGCTCCTTCCTCTACCTCCTTTGCAGATCTGCAGATGAAGTTAGTACGTATTACCTACTACATGCATTGCACACACAGTGGTATTAAGCATCCATGCCTGGAGGTTAGCACTCTGTTAATGCTCATTCCTGGATATTTCATCCTCATCTCTATCTGCCTTTCATGCCATGGAGAGTGAGCAATGGTCCCCTTGCAAGAAACTCAAAGCCTAGTAATTTAACGCCTGAATGACACCTTCTCAAAGATGCAGAAGTCTTTAATACATCATCTTTCTTGGGAACAAAACATCAAATTGTCAAATGCCCACCACTTAGACAAGGGGAACTATTTCTAGCAGCCTTCTGCCAATTTTGTATCTCTCATTTTTGTAATTTTAAGAGTACTGTTTCAAGAATTCCAGCAGTTCACAAAGACTAAAAGTTTCACGTACTGAATCAGCTGTGTGTTTTTTGTTGCTGCTCCAATTAAAACAGAAGCTTGCAAATGGATTTTGATGAATTAGAAGAGCTGCTAGCTATTTTGTTTTATTGTGATAAATTGGTGCTCTTGGTAAAGTTCTGACAGAAGAAGGTTAAAAAAAAAGCTTACAGAGGGAGGAGTTTAGATCAAATTTATTATTAAATCACTTTTGCTTGCTATCACAGACAGTGCTACCAGAAAATCCTTAGAAAAAACAGAAGTTCTATTTTAATCAGTAATGTAACAAGGCACGGTGTAAGTCTTTCCAACTGCACTTTGCAAAGGGTTTGTGAAAGCAGCCTCTATCCACTGCCAAACCAGAATTTAAAGGACTCCATCCAAAAAAACCCCAACCTTGTCAAATAACTAACAGTTCAAAGCATAAAAAATAATCAGTGCATCTTCCAATATCTAATGCTGTCTGAAACTGCCACCTGAAGAGGATTCCTCAATGGAAAATACTGCAAGGCATAAGGACCGTGTAATGAATTGGTTTTCCCCCCATCTTCTTCCCCTTCAGCCCCAAACTGAAGTGCAAATATCATGGAAATGTTCATTTGGAGACAACTAAACACAGCTCTGCTGCCAAATGAGGCAGGTAACATTTTCAGAAATGAAACATAACTGTGACTAAAATACATGAATGTAATGAAATTCAGCCCTCCTTCAGCCTTCTGATTTCTTTTTAATGTATTCCACAAAAGAAATGGCCAGGGAAAGAGACATCCTATTTTTACTTGTGGGTGGAGGCAGCCAGAAAAAGGGTAAGGAAAGCTCAGATGGAGAAACTCTTTGCACTGCAAAGACACATCCTGTCATGGAAATCTTCTTGGTCATAGACGTCATCTTTCAAAAACTTCATCTGCTGAGAGTATATTTATCTGTCAAGTAATTTGTCTTTTTTTATACTGTGTGCATAGCTCTGATAATTAAAAATTTTAATTAATAATGATTCTGTATGCTCTGAAGAACAGTGGGAAGAACAATAGTGTTAACTCACATGGTCTGTAACTGTACACTGTTACTTTGTATAGTAATAAATAGTGAGTGATTGCATTTTCATGAATTAAAATAATCTTTTGAGCTAATCCATGGAAAATGCATTTTAAATTCCTGACCTAGAGCAAGTCGCACTGGGGCAGTGCTCAGAATGTCCAACTGTACGACAATGTGTTCTACCAAACTACTGAGCTCAAAGAATAGCCAAGTTTCACCTCAGCTCACCTTTTCTCACCCAGAAATAGTCAGAAGAGCACTACCAGGCAGTGACTTAAGCAACTTTTAAGCCCCCTCATCGTAGAAGATTTTTTGCCCTAATATACACATTAAAAATACAAATAAAATCCCGAGAGTGAATTTTCTATCTTTCCTACCCTAAAAATTGCTTGGAAGACAGAATTGTGTTCATTTTTATCCAGAAGATAATGCATCTGTGTTAATTGTCCATGATTCAATGCTTAAACTCTCTCGCATGAGAGCAGAGGCAGGAGTGAGAAGTTCTGCATCAGCTGGCTTTTTTTTTCCCCACAGCTGAAACAGAAGTACATTTTTCCCTTGAAAGGCCTTCCCATTGAAATAAAAACTTCCTGACAGTCAGGGGTGCTCCTAAATCCTTCCACGTGGGAAGCTTCCAGGCAGCTGATATTTGGCTGTCTGCAACGTTTACACTTCAAAGCCCTTGATCCAGTGGTTTGGTTAGCAACTGCAGGTACCAGCAGAGGCCCATAATTTTCAAAGACTAAATAACAGCAATTCAGGGTAGAATCACAGAGTTAACAAAAGCAGTTGATCCCCTGTGTCTTAGAGAAGAAAGCAGATTTTGTTTCCTACTGCCTTTAAATTGCACCCCTTCATCTGTGCATGTGCTTGTACTGCTGTGAACTCTATGCAAGGGTGCCTCTCCCAGAGGTTAAAATGGCCCCACAAGGGGCCATAAATGTCTTCTGGGAAACATCTGGAACTGCCAGTGATTTGTATGCGAATGGTACTGAGCTCACTTCTATTAACACAGATAGAAAAGCAATATTTGAAAGGGACTGATGATTGCAGAGTGAGATAAGCTGACTGCAAGTGCAAAATGCCCCGGGATCTTGCAGATTGCCACTTACATGCTCTACTTTATCACTGCTGTGAATTGCTGCTGGGGCTTGGTTATTGCTAGGAGTCATGGAGCATGTCTGTTTTGTAAGAAGATATTTGCCTTTTTAGAGACAGAACAGGAATGTGAGGCTAGTGCAACGTAAGCTGGTGACTAAGGAGCGGGTTGTTGTTGAGATGTAGGTTGAAAAGTATGATCTCCTTGTGATCGAGGACTCTGTGGGCAGAACAGATTCCTCTCTCTACTCATGCAGTAAGGCAAACCGATCCATTCCTGTTTCTGCAACATCACAGGCATACACAGAGGTTTGCAGATGCAGGACAAGTTTCAGAGAAAAACTGTCTCCTGCAACACAATGTAAATATTGAATTTTAGCTGATCTCTTTACTCTTCTTATCATTAGAGAAAATAACATTTCTTGGGGCTAAAGTCCATTTATTTATCCCTGGAGCAATTCGGCTATTAGCACACCACGAAATCAAGGCCCGCTCAGCTGCTGGATAGGCTTGCCCAGCTTCTTCATAATCCCTTTGTTTTTGTCTGAAACTGCTATTAAAATTCAGTAACTTTCTCATTTATATACAAAGAGTATGTAAAGCTACCCCTAAATCTAGAGGCAGTATGTATATCCCACTTGACATGACTAAGAGAAATATGAATGGCTGGTGTTGATAAATCATAATGCAGAATCATGCAGACTCTAGGAAAACTGGTCCCAGGCACTGAAAACACAGCACTTCCAGTGCCTCAGTACAGCTAAACTTGATTTGATAGGCTGCAGTTTAATCGCCTGTCATCAAGATGTCTCATCAATAGTTTAGATGGTAAGCCTCCCTTTCTATTTTGCTCAGCTGACAAAAACTATTGCAGAATATTGTCTCCCTTCTATGTTTTTGTCCTTACATTTTCTATACTGTGAAAGCAGCGTTAGAAATATAAATATTTTGTATACACATATCAAAGTTTTGGGCCTCTTGCTACAAGGAGGATGTTGAGATGCTGGAGCATGTCCAGAGAAGGGCAACGAAGCTGATGAGGGGTCTGGAGCACAAGTCCTCTGAGGAGCAGCTGAGGGAACTGGGCCTTTTTAGACTTAAGAAAAGAAGGCTGAGGGGAGACCTTATCGCTCTCTGCAACTACCTGCAGGGAGGGTGTAGAGAGATGGGGGTCAGTCTCTTTTCTCAGGTAACAAGTGATAGGACGAGAGGAAATGGATTCAAATTGCACCAGGGACATTTAGGTTAGATATCAGGAGGAATTTCTTTACTGAAAGGGTAGTCAAGTATTCGAACAAGCTGCCCAGGAAGTGGTGGAGTCACCATCCCTGGAGATATATTTAAAAGGCTTGTAGATGTTATGCTTGAGGACGTGGTCTAGAGGCAAACTAGGCAGGATTAGGCTGTGGTTGGATTTGATTTTAAAGGTCTCTTCCAACCTAAGTGATTCTGTGATTCCATCATTCTAAATACAAAACCAGTTTGTCAAATGAGGAATACACAACTTTCCTGAACTAGATTCAGTTGTTGTTTATGTAATTTATTGTGACTTGCTAATTTATGCTACTGTAGGATCTTGATTCCGTCTCATCCTAAATGAGACTGACAAAATAGGAGTCTAAAATGCCCCTTATACTGTGGTTTTCTTAAATGTTGTTTAGTAAGGCTAAAACATTTGAGACTCTCGAGTTACACTCATCCTATAAATAAGTACTTCAAACTGACCTACACCAGTAGTTCTTTTCTATTTGACATTTCATTTACAAATATAAAGCTTTAATTTTATATTACTTAAAGTTTCTGTCATTTCCTTAGTATATCAAAATGCTTCAACCAAGAAATACAATTGTGTAAAGAAAACTAATGGACAAAAATGAAGAAACTTTATGATGACACATGGTTTAAATTATTTTAATTTTCTTTTGCCATGTCCTAACTAAGATAACACTGATCCTGAATGATAATTCGTCTTGTTTCAGCCATATTCCCATTTTGTGTCAACCTATGACCAGCAATTTGTGATAACTGGATGTGATTTCTGAAACACTTAACTGTTTTACAAGAAAATAACACAACTGTGAAAGAACATTCTTTTTTATTCTTGCTTGTAAAACTGACTCCCTCATGTTTTTTAGATTAAGAACATTATTTGTACTTTCATATTTTGTACAGAACGAACCCCACAATTTGTCTACTTAAAGACAAAGCAAACAGCAAACTCAGGCATCCCTTCCCGCATAATTCCCTTAAATCCAGGTATGTTTAAAGACTCATCAGGGATGGTAGAAGATTGAATTCTTACTCTACCACACCAGAGAAGGATTTGAAGGACAGAAAGTTGCCCAATAGATAAAGCAATTATCTTAAGTGTGGCAGCTACAAAGATGCATAATGAGAAACAGAAGTGTCTCTATGTGATAGAATCATAGAAGAACAGAACGGTTTGAGTTGGAAGTGGCCTTTAAAGCTCATCTAGTTTAACACCTTACTAGACCATTATTCAGCATCCCACTCAACCTGAACTTGAACACTTTCAATGGGGGGCATACAAAGCTTCTCTGGACAATCTGTTGCAGTGTGTCATATAATATAATTATTCATTATATTGAATTTAAATCTACCCTCTTTTAATTTAAAAATATTACCCCTTGTAGCTACCAGCTTTTATAAAATGTCTCTCTTATAAGCCTCATTTATATATTGAGAGTACAATAATGTCTCCCTGGACCCTTTTCTTCTCCAGGATGAACAACCCCAACTCTCTCAGCCATTTTTCATAGCTTTTATTCAGTTGCTAGTTGTGTTTATGTCAATTTCTGATTCTTCTATTAGTACAAATAATTTCTTCCATAATAAACTAACTGTGGATTTAACTGATCAGCCCTCAGATTTTACATTTTTTTCTGTCAGCCAAAGCTCCTATTCATTGATAAACAAAAAAAAAAAAAAAAAAAAAAAAAAAAGATTGCCCAGAAATTCTAGCAGGACAGCTAGTAGAAGCTAAATGTTCAGTAGCCAGTCCAGCTTTGCGAACCGTTTCTGCACACAACTTTGACACTCTATCACCTGCTATGAGACTTTGCAGCCACTTAAAAAATAACCTAAGCCACACCATCTTAAAATGTTATGGAATTAAGTCCAAGCTCATATTTCCATTCACATCCTGTCATTATTTACCTACATATGGCTATTAAGCACATACATTGGTTGACATAAAGGACTGAATGAAATACACCTTTGAGGCATCAGAGTTAGACTACTAGCAGTGACTGCAAGTACCACCCAAATACTTGCTCCCCTCACAAGTAGTACCCTTTGGGCAGGGGTCATTAGTCTTGGGATTCAGCCACCCCATGGTCCACAGTGAGCAGTGTTGCATCCATGCATACCCAGCATTTCCATGCCAGGGGCTCCCTTGCCTGCAGCAAGACATGAATCAGTTCCTGATTTAATTCTCGGAGCTTGTTTAGATATGAGTAACCAAGGTTAATGAAGTCTTCAGCAGACATGGTACCTACTGTGCCCTGAATATGGGGACATTTTACCCAGAGTCAGAGGAAGTACCAGTGACCCTTGCTGAAAACCTCAGCAGAGTGACCAGGAAGATCAGTTTATTTCTCTGCCTCTCCACGAACAGAGTTGTGATAGAAACAGAAAACCTGACTACTGTTGGCTGGTGATTGCTAAGACAGACAAGCTGCTGCATCTCTGCAGCAGCATTTGGCTGTAAATCACAAAGCTTCTACTGAAGACATTCATTTATATCTCTTGAAATGAGCCAGCGTATGTGAATGGAATAAATGTAAGGATTATGTGCATTTAGAAGGGAGAAGAGTTTGCCGAAATAAAGTTGGCTAAGAAGCATCTAGAGGAACAGAAGGTATAATTTTTTAACTAGTTATAATCTTTTTATATTGATTTTTTTTTCTCCAAAAAGCACAAAGATCCATTGAAAAACATGGCAGCTTTCAAGTTTTCTTTAAAGAAAAAAAGCCATTTTGTGACTGCACCATGGAGCAGCTTTTAAGAAAATGTACTCATTTCCTCTATTAGGAGCAAATTTACTCTCAGAGGTACATTTAGGATTCTCTGATAACTCAAAAGCAGCCAAATGTCATTTCACCCTATCAAACAATAAAAACACCTTTTGGTGAAAGCCTCTATGCAAGGCTTCATCTCAGAACAGATGATGACAGATGAGTAAAAAACATAGTATATGGAAATGCTGACAGATCGTTAACAGGAGACACAAAGATAACATATTTCCATGCTGTCAGGTGTATCAGACACATAGAATCATAGAATCACACAATGATTTAGCTTGGAAGGGACCTCAAAGACCATGTAGTTCCAGCACCCCTGGCATGGGCAGGGGGCAGGGCCACCCTCTGCTAGACCAGGTCACCCAAAGCCCCGTCCAACCTGGCCCTCAATGTTTCCAGGGAGGGGGCATCCACAGCTTCTCTGGGCACCCTGTTCCAGTGTCTCACCTCCCTCAAGTCCCTCTTTGTTTTTCCTGTAGGGCCCCTTTAGGCACTGGAATGGTGTTATAAGGGCTCCCTGGAGCCTTCTCTTCTCCAGACTGAACAGCCCCAAGTCTCTCAGCCTGTCTTTCACAGGAGAGGTACTCTAGATCATCTTCCTGACCCTCCTCTGGACTTGCTTCAACATCTCAGGGTCTTTCTTGTGATGGGGACTGCAGAACTGGACCTCCAGGTGAGCTGTCACCAGAGTAGAGTACAGGGGCAGAATCACCTCCCTCAACCAGAAGAACCTTCTTCTGTCTCACAGTGTCTGTGTCTATTCAGAAGTGCTGATGCTCCACAGAGATATTTATACTCAAACTAATTTCTGAGTGAGCACGGGGCTGCAGCAGATCTCAGGAAAGGAAGGATATACACAAGTATGAGAAAATCATAACAAAGTTTTCTGTAAATTACTTAATAATAATGATGACTATTTTTAGAACCAAAACTATACCAACCTGACTCTAAAGCAAAGAAACTATTAACTAATTAGGCAGAATTCACACTATCCCTGTAAAATGACGTGGTAGATTCTGATCAGTAACCTGAAGCCAAAGGAATTCAAACAGAAAATTAGGTCTACCCAGATAGCTGGATGAGTAATGCACTAGCAATAGACCTTGTGGATGAATTTCTGCCACTGTTGACTCAAAAGTGACCCCCATTCCCCCCACAGTGGCTGATTTTTCTGTAGGGAAAAAGTGATACAGTTATAAGCAACTTCAGGAATCTAACTGATCTGAGTTGTCTGTCTAGGCCCTTATCTTTTCCAATTATTACTAGATGTTCTACATCCTGACTGGATGCTTGAAGTGCTTAAAATTCTGTATAGTAGATGGTGTGATCTGTCTCCTAACTTGCCTAAATTCACTTTCCACTAAACTAAACACACTCTGATAAATCTGCTGGGTTTGTATTACTGAAATGCACGATAGCAATGAAGAGCCTTAGTGTTCTTAAAGGCAGATGCTAGTTGGGTTTTTTTACAAGACAGAACTGTTCCATGCACAAGATGTTTACCACTGCCATGGATATATATATAAGCGTGGCTAGATATTTGCCTAGAACATTCTTCAAGAGTACTGCTTCAATAATTAGTATATAAAGAGGTCATGGAAATGCATGTAACTGCTAAGGGACTTCATTGTTTACAATTAAAGCATTCTGCTTTAATTCACTTTTTACATTTGTTGATCCTAGTTCTTCTACCTTAATATTTCAAAATGGAAATCTGCATTTCACATTAAACGGCAAACTCTTAGCCTATGAGTCCGTAGGGGAAGACTTCTAACCTTCCCCTTCCTTCCCTGCCCCCCAGCCCTTTGCAGAGTTTTGCTGAAGGTCTGAGTTGGGCTTGTTAAAAGAAAATAATGTCAAAGGTTATCGTTCCCATGGCATGCATACTGTTAGTCCTGTCAGTTCGCTTGGCAATGTTTGGAATACTAGGAGCTGCAGAGCATAGTAATTGTGCGTAGCTTTATATCTGGGACAGACAGACATCAAACGTGTCAGTTGTTCAGCAGAGGCACTCTTTTTAAATTCTTTGTCGGTTACGCTGATCATGGTTCGGTGACAATTCAGAGTGGTATTTTTATAGAAATTTAAAGCCTAATTTTGCCTTTTGCCTGCTGTTACTCCTGTTACAGAGGCTTTTAATTTACATTTTAAAACATGTGTAAGTTTGAGTCACAATATATGACCCCAGGAAAGCAACCAACTGTAACACAAAATGTCAATCTACTTTTCTTTCTGTATCCCAGCACAGGCCTGAAGTTTCTGCTTAGACTCCATTTTACATTCACAGCTCCGTTCCTTGCCTTTCAGAGCCAGCAAAAAACAGAATGCTGCAGAGCTGACAAGTAATGAGAAGATTTGATAATGAAGAGTTTGATGCTGAGAGAAGTAATGACACCTCTCTGGCTTCTCTAAATGATTCCCTCTCTTCCTTTGTACATCTTCATCTCTGGAAATCTACAGATATATTCCTGATCTTACATGTTTTTCAACTGGAAGCAAAATTTTGTGGATCTCAATTTGTGCTAGGGGGAAACAAAAAATCCAATAACCATGATCTAGGCTGCAGAATTCAATATATTTTCCAGCTGCCTTCCCCAAATCCCAAAGAGATATTTTTTAGGTCTTGCTCATGGCTAGCTAGCAGAGTTCAAATACCTGACAATTTGGGTTTAACATATGACACACTGAAAAATTTTTAATGCAATTTTAACATTACATTTAAGAAAATGTTATTTATAGCTGTGAGTGGAATTGTTTTATGTGGGAAGGAAAGAAGAGCCATCTAGATAGTTTGCAATGTCCATAAAATAAACAGAAAATAACTTTAAAATTGCTACTGAAAACCACATCATTTTACTCCACTTTTGCCCAACTATCTTAATTTCCAAATCCCACTTCCAATATTTTCTCTAACTACAGTAATGCTTTTTATGTGAAGGAATGATAAAGGTTATCGTATTGACCCTGAGATTTTTATAATATTTAAACATGGTTTTTGATTTCTGAGGACACAGGACTTTTCCTGTTACGCATGTTCTGTCAGTGCTGGCAGAGACACCTCCCACTCACTGTTAGACTAGCTATTGTAGATGGTTTTTCTCCTTTCCCGCTGCCCTGACTTACTGAAGGTGTAGTTGATTCCCTTGTCCAGGCCATTCATAAAGATACTGAACAGAACTGAGCCCTGGGCAACACCACTTGTTACTGGCCACCAACTGGATATAAGTCCATTCCCCACAACTCTTTGGGCCTGCACATTCAGTCAGTTCTTTACCCAGTACACCCAAACAAGCCATGATCAGCCAGTTTCTTTAGGAGAATATTATGGGAAATGGTGTCAAAGGCTTTATTAAAATCAGGTAGACAATATGCACAGCCTTTCCCTTATCCATTATTTGGGTCACCTTATCATAGGAGATCAGGTTAGTCAAGCAGGACCCGCCTTTGATATACCCATGCTAACTGGGCCTGATCAGCTGGGTGTCCTGTACATGCCATCTAATGGCACTCCAGATTATCTGGTCTATAACCTTCCTCAGCCCCACAGGCAGACTGACAGGCCTGTGGGTCCCCATATCCTCCTTCTGACCCTTGTGTCACCCTGGCTAAGCTCCAGTCAACTGGAACCTAGATGGATAGCCAGGACTGCTGATACACGGTAGAAAGTGGCTTGGTGAGCACTTTCTCTCAGTACCCTCGGGTGGATCCCATCCGTCCCCATAAACTTGTGCATGTCTGAATCATGTAGCAGGTCGCTAACCATTTCCACTTGTATTATGGGGGTTTCATTCCACTCCCCACCCCTGTCTTCCAGATCAGGAGCCTGGATATCTGGAGAACAACTGGTCTTACTATTAAAGACTGAGGTAAGGAAGGCATTAAATATCTCAGTCTTTCCTCATCCTTTGGCACCCAATAAAGGATGGAGATTCTCCTTAGCCCTCCTTTTGTAGCGAATGTGTCTATAGAAACATTCCTTTACAGCCTTTTACTGCAGTAGCCAAATTAAGTTCTAGTTGGACTTTGGCCCTTCTAATTACCTCCCTGCATAACCTCACATATCATTGTAGTCCTCCAGAGCTGCCTGCTCCTT
This sequence comes from Gallinula chloropus, assembly GCF_964237585.1. Classification (NCBI taxonomy): domain Eukaryota; kingdom Metazoa; phylum Chordata; class Aves; order Gruiformes; family Rallidae; genus Gallinula; species Gallinula chloropus. The sequence continues at coordinate 38,136,364 of NC_140089.1, forward strand.
GCTCCACAGGTGACTTCTATTTTTTAAGTCTTATGCCAGCTTCTAACAATGATTTAAAAATATAACTTTAAAGCTATTGAAGATAACAGCAAGATGTTCATAAATAGTTTATTTGTCTTCTCTGAAATATACACATTATTGTGAAGATTTTCTTGCTGGTCTCTGAATTTGTGCCTGGTTACTGGTCACCCTAAGCAAATTAAATCTGGCCAATCTAGGTCTCCTATATACTAACATATATAGGGTCATTTATTTCTCACTCCCAGACTGATCATGCTTTGTTCACAACCAGAATAGTCACAAGTTTTATTAAATGCTGTAATTGAGCAATTACATGAAAAGGATGTTAACCATTAAGTGAGCAGTTCATTCCAGTGGTCCCACCTCAATGGAAGCATCAGATACTTCAGCTAACATAAAGGGATGGAATAGAACTCCAGTAGTCTGTTAAACCCTGGCAAATGAGACAACTTTCAGTTTCTGTACCAGGCCTAAAAATGGCCTGAAAAATGAAGAAAAGAGTGACCAGAGTTCTGATTTCCTTTCATCTTTCAGTAGTATTTAATTTCACTGTACTGAAGTGTTACTGTCTACACTTCAGAGTCAGGAAGAGTTAAGGATGTTTTCAAAAAATCTTCCTGCAAATTAACAGTATTTCTTCATTGTGAGTGATCTGTTTCCCCAGAGGCAGTATTTGACAGTACTTGGAGCTTCACTTACAGATAAAGAATTGTTCTGATGCTCTTAAAACTGCAGTGTTTCTGCATCCTTCAACCTAGACACAAGTTGGCATTAACGCAGCATTCCCTTTTTACGAATGCAGTTGCATACTCTGCTGTTCACCAAATAACTGACAGAACAAGGAGCCTTTGCATACCAATCTGCCTTAGGAAAACCAGATCAACAGTTTTGATATCTTCACAAAAACAGATGCTCTTCAGTATTTTTCCATGTAATCAGTTAATTAACTGCTTTAATGACAAAAACCTCTCTGATTTTGAAGCAAAATTGAACATAACATCTCTCTCTCTCTAGTGACAAATTATATGTGCAACTGACTAATCAGAGAATATCCCAAAATGAGTATCCAGGTCTTTTGTTTTGAGACTACCAGGTAATAAATTCTATAGGAGAGACACATGCTGGCTGACAGCAAAACGATAATAAAAAAATTGCCAAGAAAACAATCTTGCTCATTCCTGAGTTAATTCTATTGACATGCATTTAACGAATGCTGTTTACTTGCCAGAAAATTAAGCAAGTAACGGGCACTGCTTTAACATCACTAGCTGGCTTACGTGTTTTTAATGAATTAATCTGTCTTTTTGTGAATGTAATACAGAAAAAAATAAAAGGAGATCTTGTAACCAGTAATGACATCTGTGAGCTCCATCTGTATGTTCCGCAATGGCAAAACAGTGCCAGGGACTACAGCAAGGGACAGGGTTGCCATGCAGCCCAGCAAAACAGCCCCCTGAAAAGGCACGCTGACCCACTTTCAACTACTAGCTCTTGCTGACCCTTTGTTGAGTGAGAGGTTCTTCCAAGTTTTTGTTCATTTTGCCCTTTCAGTTCTCATTTCTAAAGGAGAAATCCTGTCTTTTTCTTTCTCACTATTTTCTTCTTTCTTCCCCAGTATGCACGGAAGAAAGGCATATTGTTTCATGTGACTGTCTTCACTTTAGTTAATTTAAATAAAAATAAAATAAGAGAAATAATCTTCCACCCCTTCCCTTCTTAGGAACTTGCCATCAACAAAATTATCATCAACTCAGTCTGATCAGTGTAATTCATCTGTGAAAAACCATACTTTAATTGTTACTCTTGGCAACCATGAAGGATAATAGTGTAATATTATACTAAATATTGCCACGTGCAATAGTAAAAAACCTGTTTCAGTCTTGCCAGCAGCGGTGTGCAAACCCCCTTTTGAATTCAGGTTTGGATGTTGTGAGTTAATCTAAATCTTTTGCTTCTCCTTCTTCCAAAACCAACAGAGGTTTAAAGAGAGCTGCATTTTTATTGGAACCATTTGCGCAGCTTAAGTTGCCAAAATAATTTAGTTAAAACTAGTGCTTTTATTTGGGTTAAGGTTGATTCTTGAGCTCCACAGAGGTCGAGGCACTTAGTCTGTCTTCCTCCTTCTCAATTCCACCATGGAGTCCACAGCAGAGCTCTGCCAGCTCAGGTTATATTTCCTGAATCCCAGTCCCCCAGTTGAGCTTACCTATGTTCTTGACTTTGCACAAGTGGAGGAGAAATAATTTTTCAGCTAGTTTCCTCACTATTTATCTGCTATAATGCACAGAAAATTGTGGAGCTACAAGGATTCAGAATAAGCAGGCTCCAGTGGTGCAACAGTGCAAGTCCTGCTGCCAATGCTGCTACTGCTGGTGTGTTAGTGTGACCTCTCCTTTGATAATGAGTGACAGCTGCTGTGGAATGCCTCGTTGGGTGTTTGCCTCTCTTGGGCAATAAATGGAAAAACATAAAAATATAGAATTTTGGAAGCGAGTTACACAAAAAAAAAGTTCTACTTTATGCTACTTGAAAAGCATTGTTTGAACTTCTGATAGCTCAGACAAAATGATAATACAGTTACAATCTCCTGCCAAAACGTTTCTAATCCCAGGAAATGTTTCACAGTAATGAATACTGTAATGTTATTGCAATTAAGGAAGTACCTAACTATGTATGTTTTTTGTGCATGGACACGCACTTGTAAATTGGACAAAATCAGGCTCTTGAATGTCAGAACCTTCACATGATGAGAGGGTTCAAGTGAAATAACCATTTCTAAATCTATCCTCTTGTAGTTAGAGCCTGGTTTGGATCCAAAAATGAAAGGCTTTTTCTTTTTTGTTTCTATTCCATTGCAGCTGAAATGTCATAGGTCACAATGATATATATATTTAAGAAGCTCTATGGTAGCACTGCCTTGATCTGAAATAGATTAAAGCTAGGTTTCAGTTTTGAAGTGAAACCAGGGTAAAGATTTTATGATTTTTGTATATTACATTTTTCTCTCAGGATATCCTAGAACAAAACAGCTCCAATCTCATTTTTAAAGAAGAATTGGAAATCTCATGATCAGAGAACCAGAAATAAGGCATTTAGGGATTCTTTTTTTTTTTTTTTTAGATGCAATCCAAAATTATAGCAGTAAGAGTTTACTGAGTGGGAATCAGAAGCCAATCTGTTTCGAAATACATTGTTTTATGGATTCAAGGTCTAGTACTTACTCACCCTGAAAAAAAAAATATCATTTAATAGCACAAATATTTACCTTTGCTAGCATTACAAAAAGAAAACAGTTACAATAATACAAAATTGAAAGACTGTAAACAATTTTAGAAACCTTCATGACAGTTGACCAAATAGTACGATTTCCATTCCATTATAAGTCCTTGTACCTCAAGATTTTATCCTAAATCTGACAGCAATCTCGAATACAAATAATGTTGGATGAGTGATATTAAAACAGAAATTTGAAAATACTGCTGGCAATTCTGAATAGGAACATGGTTTCAGTCCAGAAATTGCTCTATCTTCAACTCTAGACTCATTTATCATGATCAAGCTTTTTTGTCAGCAGTATATGAGATCGGACTGAAAGGGACTATGAAGATCTGCCCAACGCATTTTTTTCTTTAGTCATTCTAAGAAGTTTTCCTTAAAAAGAGAAGATGGGGCCCATCAATTTGAGCCTGAAATGTCTCAAAACTGCACAACAGAGGGTCAAACAAATTGCTTTACATATTAAATAGCTATTCAAAAAGACCATATAAGATGGCAAAGAAGAAAGGAAGCTCTCACCCTTATAACCGGCAGCATTGGTTTTCCAGTCATTAGCATTCAGATGTCCTGCGCGTGAAGTTCTGACAATAATATGCTGTATGTCTCTCCAGGTCAGAAATGGACTATGAAAAAGGGGAAAGACAAAGTCATCGATCAGACATATTTTACCAGAATGTAGGGATACAAGGTGATGTAAGCTAAAAAACAAAACCCAAACCAAATCTTATTTATCCTTTCCTTGCGCAATTCAAAAGAACATGTCCTAATTTCACAGAATTACTATGTGAAATTATTTATATAGATGGGAGGCTTGCATTAAGCAGACTATAATGAGATATGAAAATACTCTGTTGTATAAAACACAAGGGACATTTCAGACAGAGGTAATTTGTATGACCACCAACTGCTACATATGATCTACTTTGACCAGCGCAAAGGAAAAAAAGCAAAATGGCTTGCTGAAAAGCTCTACTAACTCTAACTGCACGCTCAAGCAAGCAATTTCTTTAGACTTTCAGCTCCTATTGAAGCTATTTCATGTGCCTCTGTTATTATTAATTCGTCTATTACCAGTCTTGGAATCCACTGAGGGTCTACGTGGTTTTTTCAAGAAGATCAAGCAGGCAGCACTGAATGTGAATAGGTACAGAGCAAGTGCCTGATTGCACAGATGTGTATGAAAGAAGATGCCGTTTGCATCCTCACTGTGACATTGATGCCCATTTATCTTGTAGGACTAGAGCAAATCCTTTGGGATTATAGTTTTCTTGTTCCTCTTAGATCCACACCAAGAATTTCTTCTCTTAGAGTATGATTTAAAGGTGCATGGCTATCATTGGTTTTGCTTTTGGTTGTTTTTCCAATTTCTCATTTTTCTATCATTTGGAAGAAGACGAATAGCATTCCATTTAAAAATGCAGATTAGTAGAGTGTAGGTGTGTGTGCACCATGTGTATGCTGGTGTAACCTAGCATTCTTCTGTGCCTACAGCAGGGACAACATAACAAGCAGCATGCATTCTTCTAGAGTTAACACAGAGAGTCTGGTCCATGCTTCTTGTTGAAACAGGAAAAGGAAACGGAATAATCTGAAGAAGGAGGCTGATTTTTAAGTGAATCTTTTAACTGTAGCCAGAGATTTTATTTTTTTTAAATTATTTCTTCCAAGCTTTGTCAATCCATGGCTATTCAATTTCTCTCTGCTTTTAGCTACAAGATATCAGGGCATTCCCACTTTTAAATTATTCTGTTATTTTTAAGGAGACCTTATACCTTCGAGCATTTATTGAAGCATTAATATGCCCACAGATACTTTTTTTTTTTTTTAAATGGAATTTCTCATACTGGACAGTGGGACTAGAATGACAGTAATGGTTTATCTGGCTGAGCTGGTACAATGACAGGGGGAAAAAAAGTCATGGAATGTAAGGAGCATTAAGGGCTTGTAAGATAGGGTGTGCTTGGACAGTCACGTAACATGATTCAAGAAAAAAAATATGATTTTATACCAGCTCAGGAATTTCACTGAGAGCCTGTGTAAAGTCTTAGAAAAATATGCTTCAAGCCTTCAGGAAGACCTCTAGGAATCCCGAGAGCTGCATTCTTTATAATCTGGAATCTAAACAATCTGTTGTTCTATAAAGTGAGTTATACATGCTACTGATGAAAAATAAGGCACTCAAGTACTCCTCTCAAGCTCTAAATGAGACATTCAAGACAGGGCACAGTCAACTGATTATTTAAAGAGGAATGATAGTCTAATGTTGGATCTAACTAGGCATAAGTAAAAGATCTAAAAATACAGTAGTCTCCACTTGATAAAACTAACCTCTCAGAAATTTGACTTAATTGTTCAGTCAGCAAATTATATTATGTTTCAGAATCATGGTGTACCTCTAAAAACAAAGATCATGGTAGATCTTGAAAACTGAGCCATTCACTGTTATATTTACCTTCTTTACCTGATCACAAAAAGTAATGTATACGTTTCTGGGGCAGAAAACCTTGATCAAAGGTCTGATTTCCAGGACATGATACGGTATGTAGTTAAATCAGTCTGTCTCTTATGTAACCTCCAAATCTGCTTGCTTAGTGTATAATTCATAAGATTTTAATGTTTTCTTCTCAAGGAATGGCAGTTTGGGCACACTTATATCTAAGAGATTTAACAGCACATAAACAATATTCCAACCAATGTCTGTACCCTACTGGAGCATCTTTGCTGTACTAAGAACTAAGCTATTGCCATATCGAATTTTTCTCTCCATAGTAGACACCTCATTTGAAACCAAACAGGTCTGCAATTTTTTCCTCATCACTTTTTTTCAGAAAGTTAAAAAAAAAAACCCCATAAAACAAAAATAAAAAGAAATTGGAATGATGTCAAAATAGCAGTTCATTTGGAGAAAGGAGAGGGATTTTTTTTGTTTTGTTTTGTTTTAAACAAGATAGTCTAGCAGACAATTTTAAAGCATCTGGAAAAATCACAGAATTGGTCAAATATTTGTAAAACATGTCAAAATTGGATCCTAAGTCAGTAAACAGTTGTTTGCTAGCCATGTGGGCCCCAGATCCAGACAAGATGTCACTGATGTTAATTGATTTACCACTTGATTAATCTCAGAAGAATTAATGGCTAAACATCTTGAAATGAACAAATGCATTAACATGAGCAGTACTTACTCTGCTTGATAATGGATTGATTTCAAAAAAGAGGCAATTCCCTTCCAGAATTTTTTTTTTCAATGTCTCATCTGAAATTGCCTTGGGATTACACATACCAGACAATACTTAAAATCAAACCAGAATAAGCAGAAGTGAGAACAATTACATACTAAAGTGCTTGTATGGCAGCCAAAAAATAATGAATGTTGTGTCCTTAACCAACAGCTATGCTCTAAGGTACGGCCCTCTTCTTTCAGGCTTCTCAAAATGTTTGTGAAACAAGGTAAAAGAGAAAAAATTAAATAGGAAAAATATATTCAATTCTATTGCAGTAATAGTAAATTTCATTTGAGATTTAACTATATCTTTAAAGAGGCTGCTTAGAAATAACAGATCATCATTTTTGGCCAAATCTGATTTCTTCATTCCACAAGTAGTCTCCCTAGTGACAATTGGGCTAATCCTGGAAATAATAAAGAATTCAGGCTCTACCCTTTTGCATAATGATACTGTGCCAAAAATAACTGTTCAGAATAAATAATTGGTGCAACAAAGACAATTAGAAAAAAATATCACTCAATGCAATAAACAAATAGGGTGAAACTTTGGTTTGTTTTTTCTTAAGCAAAATTATATGGTTAGCAACATGATTGCTATATTATATTCAGAACAAGTAATTTGAATGTGACAAAGGTGGCCTTCTGGAAAAAAGTATTTCTTGCCAAAATAGCAGTCTGATGAGAATTCCTGGAAGAGGACAATAAACTTTTCTCCAAAGTATCAAGGAAAAACAGTACCACAGGGTGGATTAAGAAGAGGATCACCATTCAATTTGGAAGTATCAAATAACCTTCTCTGGAAATATTAGCTATAAGAGAACAGATATGGGATAATTATTGCTATAAAAGGGAGTCTTCATGCAGAAGCATGAAGCAGAGCATCTTGCAGAGCAGTAGGAAATCGTTTTCATCTCTTAATTTCTGCATAATATCACCCTTAAGGGCTTTATGATAAATTTATAAACAAAACATAAGAAATAGTTTCCTGGATTATTCACTCTTTCCCACCACTTACAAATCAGTCAAATAGTCCCACGAGATCAATAACCCTCCTACCTGTCCTAATGACTCCATTATATAGCCAATGCACAGGAATATTAGCTATGGTAATGGGGACAATCTTCTTTCCCAGGTCACATAAAGAATCAGTTTGAAGGTGCTTGTTGCAGCACAGAATTTTAAGAGGAAATGAGACATGAAGACAGCCTCTAATTGTACTGCTTATCCTGTGCTTAGGTGTCTACACCATAACCACTTAATTCCTGAAAATAAGACAATACAAAAAGTGGATCCTAGTGTTTAACAAGCCAGTCATGCACACACATGGACATACAAAATGTGTTTTTGACATGCCTCACACCCTTATAGATTCTAATTGCCATATATTCTCCAAATCACCCTGTTAACTTCCTACTATAACAGTTAGGAATATTACGTGCTTTGCTGATCAGCATGTAACTCTTTCCTTGTAAATGCCATTTAAGTTTCTGTTTCAGTTTTCACTTTCTGACCTGGTAAGCCACTGTTCATTCAAATAGTATCTCAAACAAAAACATTCAGTTACCTCAGCATTAGCTCTCAGTTCCTTCTTTGCTCGCACTTCTATTCTGGCTTCCAGATCACTTGTCAGAAATTTGCCATTTCTCCTGTTAATTTCTGATTTACATTCAATTTTACCCACTCAGATCCCTTTGAAAGAAACCAAAGCCCATCTTAAGATGACGAACCCTTAAAAAAATTAATGGGCACTGAAAATACTGTAAGCCAAAGATCAGTTATTAGTAGCGTTAATGGCGCAGGCAATAGACCTCTCTGTCTAATGAGATGTGGAATTAATGAAATTTTGGGAAAATATCTTTCTAGGTTCACAGTTGCTGTCAGTAGCATTTTTACACTAATTGTCATATTCCTCCTCTTCTTTCATTAATAGTTTAATTTAGGTACTGGACTAAGAAAAGCAATCATACATATTTGAAAATAAACTGCTGACTAACACTCATTAAGAACACATAATTTAAACATAATTCTGAAGTGTCCTGACATTTGCCACATTCCACTGCTGAAAGACATACTAGATCATCCATTTCAACAGTCACTAAGTAACCTCAGAACATCACTCATATCTTAAACATATTAATCCTAAACACCTCAAACTCTACAAATTCTATAATATTACAATTTTCTATTCAAAGCTACAGCTTTTTTAGCACTTTTTCAAGGTAACAGCATTTGCCTGTACAACATCATCTTTATCAGTTCAGGCCTGGCTCTGCTTTATGCCATTCAGTTTATACTTGTGCAGCATCTCCACCTGCAGTGCACCCTAGCCTCTTCGTGAGGTTTTTGCATTGGCTACAACCATCCTTTGGAATATCTTCATGTTGTTTTATAGGATGGAATACAGACAAGCTGTGATACGACATACAGATACATTCCTTTAGGTGAACAGCAGTATAAGCATCCATACATCTATCAGCAATGGTGTTCTACTGTCAGTTCTATGGTGCACAGTGGTGGGATGTTCCAGAGGCTACAGAGTATTATGTTTTTTCCAGAGACAGAAAAACCTAAGTGCCAAAATAAAACAATCCATGGCCCAACTGCAGGTTGACAATGATTACTTTCTGAGGAGAAATTCCTAGAGAGAGAGAGGCACCTGAATCACATCTCTTAGTGTGCCTTCTCCACAAGAAGAATGCAACGGGACTGCCCAAAAGACACTCTGCGCAGTCTGCTGAGGGACAAGAGCATGGAAGCAACTGCAACAAAAATCATAGCTCAGCTGCCAGTTTTAGATGCAGCTGTGACTGTGCATGTGAGGAAGCCTTACAATACCTTAGGTTAATGCAGGCAGTTATGATGAGCATACTACTGATTTGACCCATCTCTATTGATCACCTTTAATATAATTGAGCTATGACACTGTGGTGCGAGGAATCTCAACAGACAGGCTGCAGAGAGACTGAAATCCAGCAAACCTGCTCCTCTTTTTCCTCTTGCAGCAAGAACATGGGAAAAGCAGAAAGGCTCCCTGCTCTCAAGGTGAAGAGCCAGCATCACCCCTAAGAGCAACTCAGATACAGCCCTGTGAAGCGTCCAAAAGCTGGAGAACCAAGAAACTACAGCTGATAGAGCTGCCATATTTTAAAACTCTCAACTGAGCACATTCTAACTGAGATTTTTAAAAGCTTATAAAATTAAAAAGCACGGTCCTGGCAGCAAAAGGACTGCTATCCACTTGTTCTATTTCTAGATGTTGCTCCAAAGTGTAGAATAAAACTCAATGAAAAAGTTAAAAATCATCACAGTCAAATATTTCTTTTAACCTAGATGCAGTTTAAGAAATGCATGGATGGAATTTTCTTAAAACCTTTTTAAAGCAAGTTACATGGAAAATCTCAGACTGAATGATTATTCTTTGGCAAAGTTACATGTAGCTGAAAACAGGACCTTAAAATGGGAAGCACCAGGGAACCTGCACTGGGGACAGTACTTCCAAGTCAATGTCAATATAATAACTGAAATTGCCTAAGTGGCACAGGTGGTTAAAGCTCAAGAGAAACATGGCTCAATGCTGGAACATACCCACTGGCAAAAATGTGGTATACTGTCTCCTCAGACTCTGAGTCACCTGATTTTCAAATTCAAACCCTTCAACAACGAGAATGAGTATTTCTGATATCAACAGCAGATGGTACTATGCAATGCAAAGAGTTTATTTTTAGTAGGAACATTGCTGATATGCTGGCTAAATCGATTACACTTTATATCCATAATTGCTGGTTTACAGTTAGCAAAATTCAACATTATATAATGACAAAGAAGATCAGTACACAATCAAGCATTTATTCATAGAGCCTGAACAAGATACCAGATACACTGGAAGCCATCAGATAAAACAGTTAACTACATGAGTAACATAAGAAAACTGTAAAATATGAAGATTAAGAGATGTCTTTCTTTGTGTGGCAGTTGTTGCATATCTGCATTTCTGCACTATGCCCTCAGGCATTCCAAATGAGAAGTCTGAAATTCAGTTATCCTGAAGGAAACCATGCCTCAAATAGTGGATGGAAAATTAAAATTACATTACTTGGAATTGGGGTACTAAGGAGACCACCATCCCAAAACAATTTGTTGCCAGAATTTCAGGGGCAGATCCCAGTTGAAAAAACAAAGTAAGTTCAAATAAGGAGGCAGGTAAGAGTTTCTCCACCAGCTATATGCTACTCCTACCATATGGGGCTTATCAAAGAAATAAAGTGGCAAGTCAGAGTGGAAATCTGCCTTACTAATTTTCCATTGGTTTAATGTACCTTTGTGTATGAGTTGAAGCAACGTCTTGGCTGTTCTAACTCATATCCAGGCCAGAAGAGTGCTCTGTTTACCTCCTGATGTCTCCCAGGAACAGAACTTGGCTACTGGGGAAAACCAACCTCACAGGCTCAAAGCCCTTCCACAGTATAATTTGTTGTGTTTGTATGAAACGATACATTATTACAGACACATTCAAAAACTGTTCATGACTAAGTGCTTCATTTTTTAAGCAGCTTGCTGCACAAAGTGCATAATTAACCTTGCAAAACCCCTTTGCAACTTGTCTTTTTAAAAAATCTCATATAAACACTAGTGCTATTAGCACAGGCACTAATATGGAATCTAAGGAAGAATCTATGGAAATGCAAACTCTGTTTGAATACCAACTAGTTCCAGTATACCCTTACACCAAGCCACAACATCATGCATCCTTTATATGCCATATACTTTAAAAATATTGGAGAATACTTAAGATGTCTTCAAAACTTCTTTTTGCATACTTTAATTCCTAGTATTTATTTTGGATTACCTAAATTGGCAAATATCAATTGGCAAAATACAACCTGAACTTTCAAATTGGATAAATAAATAAGAATTAGCATTCAGAAACTGCTTAAAATAACGTCAATAGATTTCATGCAAATTCCAGGCATTAAAATAGAATATATTATGATATAACCTCCTTGTAATATTAAAGGCCTTACTCAATAATCTGTCATTTCACAAAATCAGAAGTTTCTTGAACCCTAGGACTGGATTAATTTAGGAGAAAAAAACAACATGGGAAGCCTGGAAATATTTTATGGTGGGGTTTTTTTTTGGTTTATTTCGTGGGTTTTTTTCATGCCTGTGTTCAGAATATTGGTTTTAAGAACACACAGGAGAGAAAAGCTAGTGAATGGAATATAAATTATTAACACCACATTTATTATATTATTAATATATTCCTTTATATCTATTCAAATACAGAAGCTAAGGTTTCGAAGTAGGTAAGAACCCTCCATATAGTGAAACTGAATAGAATCTGAAAGGAGGCAAAATCAATAAATTTTCACCCTAAATCTCATGTTAGAATTATGCTGCAGAGTACTACAAATACAAAAAAAAGTGACTAGGTTCTTTAGCCACTAGCAAATTTTGTTTCCATCACTGTGTGCGAAGCTTTAATACAGTCTTGTCTTTGTTCCTATCATAGAAGCTATTAATTTAGAAAAAAACCCAAAATAGTTGATAGGCACTAACATGGATTTCCCATTGGCAGAGTCACCAAAGTTCACAAAGGAAAAAGGTTGTGTAGCAATGTAAACTCAATGTATTTTAAGATGTCACAATCAGCAACAGCTTGGTTGTAGGTATTGTGTATCATAACTCCTTGAAACCTCTAATTACAGCTATAATTTTTTACAAAAAGCACATAAAATATCATATAAAGTACAAAAAATAACTAACAAGCAACCTCCATTCATTAGGAAATAATTAGAAAACCTTTCAGCAGAATGAAATTTACACACGTGTAATTTTTATCTTTGTATGGAAATTGTTTAGAATTGATTTAATGATTTTAAAACTGAGATTAAGAAGAGATTAAGAAGACTTTTTTTTTCAAAAAGAACAATACCATTCTAATAACTTTTCAAAAGACCTTTTTTCCTAATGATTGTGTTAAGAAAATCTAATTATAATGACACAAGCACTACACTACTGAAGATTATGTCAGCTCTTTAATTATGAACACTCATCTCATGACTGGAACTCAACAGCAGAAAATATTCTGTGTTGAATATTGGCCCATGGTTTCTTCATAAAAGCAACATTAAAGATGGAAACATAATGCTGCTGCTATGAATTACATACAGTTTGAAATTACTACTGTGTGTAATTTTTTTAATTCCTTCAAAGGAACTGTCTGGGCCCAGATTAAACTGGTTTTCTTCAGTATTTAATAGAACCAATCTCCTAGCGCTTAGAAACATTTGATTTCAAGCAGGATTTGTGGTGGAGCATTCTACCTGCAAATATTCTCAAGTACAGTGCAAAGTAATGCCAAAGGTTTTGAAACATAGATTTACCTAACAAATCTACAGTATTTCTGCTGCTTCACGAAGCACTTTAAAGATATATAGTAAACACAAAGAACAAAATCCTGCAGTTGAGTAAGGTGGAAACTTTACTGAGCTAAAGGTGAAAGGTCTATGGAGCTAGGCTATCCATGATTCTACAGCTGAGGGATTTAGCTCATCGGAAAAAAAAAACCAGCTTTCTGAAAGTCTGAATTTTTATTTTTCATACTACAATAATTTGTGTTCATGGTAGCCTAGCACTGTCACAAAACTTTCCTCAGTGTTTGAGAAGGGACACCACTAAGTGGACCCTGATGAACGCAGGAGGCGACTTAGTCTGCAGAGTACAGAAGACGTGGGCCGCACTCTGAGGGTACTGTAAGACATTGTGAGGATGCTGTACCTTATACAGTGGAAACTACCTGTGCTCAACACTGTTTTAGTTGACTGTAACACTGAGTACTCTGTTGTCATTTACATAGTGTCAGCTTTCCTGCATGTGAAATAAAGCATGCGGATCTTTCCTGCCCTTGGAAGGGTTCTGTGGATAGCTACTATGACAAAGTTTCCAAAGCACTTTGAGATCCCTGGATAAACATGCTGGATGGGTGAGATAGAACCTTCCATATGTTTCTTTCTATTTATTGATTTATTTATTATTCCAGACTATAACTCAGATCTTACTTTGCTTCCAGTGCCAGTGCAATGATGCCTGCAGCCATAGGTGCAGAGGCTGAGGTTCCAGTATGGCTGTCTGTGCAACGCTGCCTCAGGTCTGTGGTGATCTGGAAGAAATTGAATGTGTGAAATTTAGAACAAAGCTTCAGAAATCAAAAACAAGTTTCATTTGCTTGAATGAGTTACATGTACGTGGAGGGTATTTCCTTCTTTCATTGCACGGAAAGGTAAAAAAAGGTGTCTGAATACATGGCGATGGATGTTCAGAGCCTGAGTCATTTGTGACCTTGGAAAAGTGTTCTCTATATTGCACTGAAAACATGTTAGTCTCCACTTCTTCATGGCATGATAAACAAAAAGACTTGCAAATTAGAAAAACATGCAGAGGATTTTAAAACTTCGCAGTTAGAACTCTGACCTTCTATTCGCATTTCAAGAGCACTTTCTATCCAAGCATCTCAAAGTGCTTTCCAAACAGGAATGAACCAAACCTTACAGCATTGCCTACATATGGAATGTTTATTCCTGTTTTGAAGACTACAAAAGAGGTATGGAGGGTTTAGTTAGGGTGTCTGAAATCACACTGGATGTATGTCACAGAACAGAATACAGCTGGGCTCATGCTAAGCACTGAACACATACCTTCATTTCTGTCTTATGCAATAATTCATATAAATTAAGCAACAATTCACTGGAAAAACCTGATGTAATCACAAATTTGGCGTAGACACAGAACAATTTGTTATTTGTAGCTTTAAATTGTTATGTATTGCCTAATTATATGCTGCTACATTTTTACATATAATCTAAGTGGATGCATAAACTGTAATGTGCAGTACCCAGTAGAGGCACAATCTTCCACTTAGTGTTAGGATGCTCCTATCTCATAACATATTTTAGGCAGATTCTTTCTGTAAGACAGTAAATTAAACATTAAAAAAGTGTTTATTCTAAATTCTGCTTCTTTCAGTCAATATTAATTTAAAGTGATTGCAATCTACACCCTTCCTCCCAAAGAACAAGTCACTACTGCCTAATAGGAGCTCAAACAAAATCCACACAGACTTGAGAACAGATACCAGCAAAGATCAGTCCACAGCATGGAAACCTCCACGAAGGTGGCAGAGTGAATGACCTGCGATACAAAAATGTATTCCAGCTGATCCCTGTGATTTAGGTACTATGAGGCATAAAATAGCTGCCTGAGGGGCAGGGGAGAAGTTGTTTATGCAGCTTCTTACCTTAGTATATGTAATTATAATTTCTCCATTTCTTTTAATTCATTAATATCACACTTCATTTGCAACACAGATATATGCTCAAAGATGGGAGGAAAGTATCAGAGGATCAAAATTCACAAGAAAAAGCACAGTAAAAATGCCTGTCTAGCTTTGAAACAGGGATACATGCAAAACATGATCTGAAAAACAGCCACATCCTATCTGATCAGAATAGAAGCAAACATATGTAGGAGGTGTGAGTTTCACGTTTGCATTAGCCATATCAGGAGTATATGTATTACATAATAAGTGTAAGGCTGCTCTTAGTTCTCAAGGTGTGTAATCACATGCAAGCTAGTACAAGACTTTTACTAGAGAAGGAGCTAACAATACCCAGGAAATGATTGTTGAAAGAAAGTAGTGAGCAAGTGAAACAAAATGGAAGCTTCTAGAAGCTGAAAAATAATGAATTAAAGCATTTATAATGTCATATCCTTAAACTAGTGAAGGCCAGATTTCTTGAATAATTAAGGTTAGAAAGAAGCTCTTTTGCCCTACTTAGATCCTTTACAAATGGACACCTTGTTATACAACTTCTTTTATCTGTCATCAGCTAAAAGTTGAAGCCCATAAATAAAATTCACAGAATTTCTTTATCTCTTTCCTTCTCACCTATTGACTCTGTATTAATTTAACAATGAAAATTAGCAGTGTTGGAAAAACCTTTATGCACACAGATTCCATAAATGCCCTGACAGTATTAAGAGCTGAGACTGCAGCAGGAGTGGCCCTTACACTACATTGCTTGTATATGCAAATGCTGGTAGTAATTTTGCAGGTGGGATTAACATATCCAAGGACTACAGGAAGACGTACCCAAACCGAGACATAAAAGATACGGACATCCCATCTGGAAAAAAGAACTGGTCAGTGCTGTGGCGAGGAGTGGGGAGGAGGCCGGGAAAAACAGAGGGTGGAAAGAGGGACTAACACGTTTGTCTCTTTTGTAGCCTGGTACCTCATCCCCTGAAAAAAAGTGTTGCAGCAGGCACCTTCCTCAAAGGACCAAAGGGCAGCAAAGCCTACAGGGGCTCAGGCAGGGACAGTTAACCTCATAGCAGCTCTTCCTTTGGAGACTGTGAAGGAAATACTCCTCAGTGCAGTGAAAAGCACACTGCATTGTGCTGTGTTTCTTATCCTTTGGAAGAACATGCTTTCTGAGTATTTTTATTGCCCAGTAGCTACAGATATGAAGCACAATAAATGATGACACCTCTTTATTTGGCAACGTTATCTCCCATGATCTAAGTGGATGCTGTGGCAGCAGTTCGAACCTTATCTCCCTCTTTGACTCAGCAAATACTTCATCTTAAAATGTGTAGGGAAAACTTCCTAAGTGGAAATCCCATTTGAGGTATTTCAAAGCAAAGCTACTGACAGGACCTGAGATGTTTAGGTGAAATTACCTCCAAGATCTGAGGCATTTTTTTCACCACCATGGATTTGCTGCCAGAGAAGTGTCGCAACTACCCTGAGAAAAAAGAAATACAGGACCACCAACAGGCGAACAAGTTTCAAGAAGAAAAATAGTGTGCCAAATTCTGACTCACAAGAAAGCAATGTCATTAATGCCAGTAAAGGGATGTGGTTGTTGACAGCTCCATGAAGCTGTCATTAGTGTACATTAGATGACATTCTGATCAGTAGGGTGGAGAGGAGTCACTTCTCAATCTTTTCTTGAGTACAACACTTTTGTATTCTTCAAATACTTTTCTAACATCTGCTGATCTATGAAAATGCTGACCAGACAGCCCAAGAGAAGACCATGTAATATTTCTAGAGTTTTGTCCACTTCTAAATCTTTTGAATCGACCGGATTTGACTGAAGTCCAACAGCTTTCAGAAAATCCACATTTAAAAAAAAAAACAAACCCCAAAACCAAACCCTCTAGACACACTTTTTATAGAAGTTTTATAGAAGCAACTTGTTCCAAAGAATTAAGGAGGCACCATTTTTGTAGAGTCATTATTAAGGCTGCATCATCAATCTTTCCATAGTTTCACTGACTGGGAAGAGGTTAATGACTAAGGTCAAAATGGGATTTCCCTTAGTAGAGAACATGCTCACTCTTCCTCTCCCAATCCTCTGAATCTATTGCTGTTTCATATTTCATAGCATGAGTTTTCCAAACTGATTGAATAACTTTTCACCTTCAGCTACAGTTCTTTAAGATATGTTGATTTCTATGAACTTGTGTCCCTAAAATTGACAAGGGATTTAACAAAAAACTACAGCTCCTTCTCACATCCTTTATGCATCTGTATCCACCCAAAATTGAAGGTGCCACATTGTGTGTAACTTGATACTCTGAAAGAATTTCTGAAAAAGACCAGGGTTTTGTTTGTGTTTTAACAACTGGCAGGAGATGGGGATTTTTTTGTTGTGGTTTTTAAGTTGTGCTGAGAGCAGGAGGTAGTCATAAAGGCAGAATTATATCTTAGAACAGAAAGAAATTCATCAGATGAATCGGTATTTTTTTAGAAAATAATGAAATAGGCAGAAGGTTATTTTCAGAAGGTAAGTCATGTAATATGTTAATAAATTATATCCGTGGAAGACTTTCATATGTAAATTCCTTAGTGCTTTAAGAAATAATTTGGGAAAGGAATTCAAAGGAAGTGTGAAGCATTTATGCAACGTGTTTGATAAATGAAAGGCATATATATATATATATATATATATGTATACCTATAAAACTACATGCTGAACCGAGCCTAGTTCCAATTGTCTGGAGTGGGCAAGCTATCTTCTGGCATTTCCCTATAGTATTCAAAGTAGCAGGGAGGAGAATAATAGGAAAAAATGCTTAACAACTGTATTTTATTAGCTAATACTTCTGAATTCTCCCTGTTGTGAGAGATAACTTGTACATATAAAGAAGTATATTTCTATGGTTTTTACCCACTGTTGATTTGCATTTGTCCCAGAGTGTGAGTTTCTATGCTTATATGTATGCTGGCAGTGCAGGTGCTCTAGCTAACTCTTAAAAGTAATTCTAGTTCTCTAAGAGACTATGTAAAAGGCATGCATCCAGCTGCATCTGCAAAATACTTGTATGCTTCGGTCATGTTAAATACATCCAAAGCTTGGAAACTTGCTCCTTAATGGGCTAACAGTTACTGGAATACAGTTTGGTACAGCATGAAGTCAAACACAACTGAAGCACCTTTCTTCCCTGAGCAAACAGGAATTCATGCAAGATGGTAACATCAGTGCGTGTTTAACTGTAACTGTCAGCTCAGATTAATTCAGGCCAGAATTTGAATCTATTTACCTTAGTATAAAGTGAAAAAAAGAAGGTAAAAAAGCTCTGTATGGAAAACAGTTGCATAGGTGAAATAATACTCTTAAGTTATCATTGTACAAGACTGAAAAACCACCCAGACTAGAAAAACCTCTAAAATTATTTGACATTCTACATTTGTCACAGGCAAGTATTAGAAGATGTAGTAATGAAAAGAGGAAAAAAGTCTTCTGAGTAGTTATAAAAGTATGGGTGCTTCCATTAGTCAGTATTGAAACTAAAACATTTTTATAAGAACGTTTAGTCCACGCAATGAATGCCTAACATTTGGTTACTGTGTTTTTCATCTACCTTATAATAGAGAGAAAAACAGAAAAGAAAATAAGGATGTGTGGCACAACAATGTAAACAAATACACATTTATTATAGACTCTTTTAGCATTTTATAGCAGTTGAAAGACTGTTCTCAAAATTTTCAGTTCTGTTTTAGTTCAGTTCTTGTTTCAAACACGACTTCTCTCCAAGGTAAAAGAGGTTTGATAGGTCCTTGGGAAAATTGGATTTCAGTAGAGAAGTTGCAAAAGAGAATAGCAATACTATCATTACCACTCTCAAAATCCAGCTATGAGGAAGACAATCACACAAGTGAGAGCAGAGTTTCTGACTCCATGTGTGTGTGTGTGTGTCTTGAAAGAACTGCTTAATACTCAGTTTGAAAAGCTGGCTTCACAATTTCATGTCATTTCTCACCAGGCTGTAGTTTAACAGAATGTAGTTGTTATCCTGTATAGGGATAACTGGTTTACACACAGCACAGAGAAGTACTGACTGCATCTACTGTACCCTATTCTGCTTCGTCACTGAAGGTGTCTGGAGGAATAACGGGCTTGCCTGGCTTTAAATGCCAAGTATCAGCAGCAAAACACCCCCAGACAGGTAGCATGTTTCAGAAGACAATTAATAATATAGTACAGGAAAAGGTGTTGGAGGCAGTATTGATGGTCTGATATTCAAGGATTTGAGGTCAGTGAATCTTATGATAGACTCAACATCAAACTGTTTGGCACAAGAGTAGTCTGTAAATTAAGTTCTGGCAAACAAAGAATCATCAGAATTCAGTTAATGCTTATGCCTCCTCATTACCTTATACTTTTACCATCCGCTGTGCAACATTATACACTCTGTAGAAATAATCCAAAATCAGCATATGCAACTGGATTGCTCCCAAAAGAATAGAGGATCTGAATAGTAAAAGCAACCAGTGCATACAGAACTTACGGATTTAAAGTAAAAGCATACTTATCTCTGATAGCCTCTGTGATATCTCCAATGTAGACTATGCATTAAGAACATTTTTAGAGGTTACCTTTAAATCTTTTCAATAATGTTTATATAAAATCTCATAATTACCCTAATTATAAAATCACAGAATCATAGGGGTTGGAAGGGACCTCAAGAGATCATTGGGTCCAACCCCCCTGCCAAAGCAGATTCCTTAGGACAGAGAATCATTGAATCTTTAAGGTTGGAAACAGTCCAATACCATTATATCAGCTAAATCATGTCCTGGAGTGTCACCTCTACATGTTTTTTGAACACCTCCAGGAATGCTGACTACCACCTCTCTGGGCCGCTTGTTCCAATGCCTGATCACTCTTTTGGTGAAGAACACTTTCCAGTCTAAACCTCCCCTGACACAACTCAAGACCATTTTGTCTCATCTTATGGCTAGTTACTTGGGAGAAGACACCAACCCTCACCTCACTACAACATCCTTTTAGGTAGCTGTAGAGAATGATAAGGTCTCCCCTCAGCCTCATCTTCTCTAGGCTGACAACCATTATGGGACAATGTATATTCAATCTATATATATATGTAAAACAATTAAACTCTCCTTTATGATGCATACCTTTTAAAAATCTCACAATAAAATATAAAACTGCAAGTTTATGCACAGTGTATAAATTCTAGAAGTGATTGGTACTATACTTCAGTAAATTAGGAAATTATTATTCTCGTAGTTCATAAGAGAGTCTTTAAAAATAAAGGTGAGATCACTTCCAGGCGTTTTTAATGCTGTTGTAAATCATAAGGGAGTGACATATGACAAATATGAAGTCGTCTCTTACTGAAATAGCAATTCCATAAAAGCAGAAATTCCATGCTAATTACAAAAAGTAGAAGACAATCCTCTAGCGAACTATAGAATTGGAGAAACGTATCATTAAATCAGCTAAGTGAAAAACTACAGGTAAAGACTGAGAAGCATACAGATAAATTACTGGATTTTAAAAATGAACGAAGATACACTAATAATCAAAATAAGTATTGACAGGTGCCAGTAATTAAGGTGCAGTGCTTAAGAAAACATCCAGGGGGAAAAGAAAATTCAAAATTCCTAAATTTTCTGATCAGGATGAAAATAAGATCTGTAAGTTATACACTAGAATAAAAAAAATCAAAAAGAAAGGAAATAAAAGATTATGTAGATAACAATAAATAAAAATTAGAAGATAGAAAGTGCATAGAGGTAGTTAGGACAGACAAAGGTCAAATTGTGAAGCCTAAAATAACAGAATAAACTATAAGGGTGTTTAATTTTCAAATATATCAGAAGCAAAAGAACAATCCACATCAATATTTTTTTTAATTGCTCAGATATAATAGAATAGTCAATACCAGTGTACAATTAATGGCTGTTTCACTGAATGTTCCTTTTTGGAAAAAAAAAATAAATGAAGTTTTCAGAACATCCAAAGATGATAAATCATCTTCCTATTTATAGCTATTTTACATAGCAAGCTTAAATCAGAAAGTTTGGAAACACCAAAGACTTTTACAAGAGCTGGAAAGGGAACATGTTAGACTGTACTGTTGATTTTAGCGAGTCTTTGAACACTGGAGAAGTTCCAGAAGATGGAAAGAAAACCCATACACTGTTAATATTTTGAAAGGGAGAGCAGTATTTTTATAGTAATTTCATTCATTTGCCAAGTTTTTATCTCTCTTAAAACAGCTGATACAGGATTTAAACCAATTATTAATAAATTAATTAACTAGTAGTATATTTAATGGTGGATAACATAAGCTGCTGGAAAGGAGAGCCTGCCAAAGTGCTGCAGTAATTTTTTTCTGGCTACTACTTTGGTTGAAAGTAGCACAGCATTCTACAAGACACATAACGTGACAGTGCACATTAAAAAAATATCTAAAAGACTAAAAATGTACATGATACATAATACATAGATTTAAAATGGGATAATTCCAAAGTCTCAAAAGGTAAATATATTGAAGAAATCAGGTATATGCAGAGAAATTATATATATGTGTACAGCACATATAAGGAATGAGCCTTGTTTCTCATCAGGCTTTCTACAATTTGGTTCTTGGCCTTAGTATGACCTAAAGCTTTTATCAAAGACCTGGAAGAAAACACCAGCATCTTCTGTCCAATGTTGCACTTGGAGAAACCTTCAAGAAAGCAAAAGTAATGATGAGGGCTGGTCTGGATTGAGTACAAAACCAGTACAGCCAGCAGTTAATGGTGCAATAAAGAGACCGTAACTACCCTCCTTGGACCACCAACTATGAAAAAGTGAAGCAGAAGCTCTGCAAGCAGGTTGGGTGCAACTCAGTGGTAAACACATTACATGACAGTGAAGCTAACAAATCCCAGCCAGGCTTAATGTATAAAGAGAGGGGAACTGAGCTGGCCCTGACAGATAAACATTTTCCTGTGCAATTGGCACTGATCATACAGTTACTACTGGACTGGTGTGTCCAGTCTGGGAGCTCAAAGCTCACAAAACTGGAGGGTGTTTGCATGCTTTATACAGAATGATGGAAGAAGGATACCTTCATTTATCAAAAGGGCATAACTGATCAGGCTACAAAGGTAGAGAGGAAGACTTTAGACAAGAGTGCTCTACATACTAGCAATAAAATCTGTGACACAACAAAATGATTAGAAATGGAAGCTAGAGGAGCTCAGATAGCAAACGAGAATTTTTTTAATACCAACAGGCAGTTAAAAACAGTTGCCCTAAATTTAAGTGGATTTTCTGTCACTGAAAAATTTGAAAACAAGATTGATTTTATTTGTAAAAAACATTACTGAGTTCATTGCTGGATTTGAAGGCTCCAGGGAGGTCCTACAGACTCGGCTAAGCAAGAGGTTAGACTGGAGAACCACAATGGCTTCTGCTCACCTTACATTATATTAGTCTCACATGAAGAAGTTAGTGAAGGTCTTTTAAAGGACAGTAGAGGGAATTTAATCACAGAAGTGAGGACTGCTCTGAGACGGCGTAATTTCTTTTCTTTATTATTTATCAGGAAGAACAAGAAACATGCCAGGAGGAAAGATAAGGTTTCAGTGGAGAGAAGCAAGTTAAGAACAGAAAAATTACTGGAACGAAGAAGTACCTCAGAACATGTTTAAAACAAAAATTAGATCATCTGAAAATAAGGAAGAATCCAAGAAAGGATGGCCAGCATCCCAGAATCCTGAAAGACAAGGCAGACAGTATAAAAAAAACATAGCTGTGGGAATTTTTAACTCCTCACTGACACCAAAAGAGGTATCTGCTACAGACAAGAAAGAAGGTAATGTTACTGGTTGCTTAAGAAAACATCCAGGGGGGAAAAAACAAATTCAAAATTCCTAAATTTTCTGATTGGGAAGAAAATAAGATCTGTACATTATACACTAGAATAAATAAGCAGAGGACACTATTAGCAAAGCTGATTAATCCTAGTACAAGGGTTTAAAAGGTTAAAAAGAGTACTATATTGAATACTGCGCATACTGAGTGCACTCAGTCTGAAAAGGCAGATACAGTGTACAAATGCTAATGGTAACAAACACCATTAAAACAATTTGTCGGTTTCCAGCCAAGATGAAAACACAATGGAAAATTAATGCTGGCTGTTTAGGAATGAGATAAGGAACAATACAGGAAAGATGAGTACTGAGCTGGCATAGGCAGTAAACTGACCATTACCAAATGTAAAAGATTAAGGATGCCACATCAAAAAAATATCAGGAAATAGAAAGGTATGTAGGAATACTGCTAATCTCATGTGTCTAAAATACGAAAACTAAAGACAACTGCCTTAAAAATAAAAGGAGGACACCTTTTCAGGTCTATTAATAGGCATTTTCAGTGGCAGTAGCAATGAGATCTTTGAAAAAGTGTCACACAGAGATGGAAGCAACTTGGTGAGTCGGAATACCTGCTATGAACTGGGTAGAACTGCCCTGCACAAGGCAGCAACATGCAGAGATACCTACGGTGGTGTCAAAGAGCAGTGTGGTTACTCCAGCCAAGTAACACACAGGGATTAAATGAACTTGCCTATGCACGATTTTTTTCTAAAGCACTCTATTAATCAGTGTAAATAAGCTCTCTTGCCCTCACTCTCCCCAAAATCACCATGCAGAACACAAACCCATATACTTGAAAAAAAAATGCAAAGACCGTACTATTTTCCTGTCGTAGGATTCCCCACTGCTGTACGTTGTAGCTAGTGTGGATGCACATTCTTCCAGATACCATGGCTTCTTCCCACTTTCAGCTGTGCTGCTTATGGAGATAGTGTAGATGCTATTGGTGTAGCCATCACAGGAGCAGTGGTCTCGACTTCTTCCACCATTTCCAGATGCCCAAACAAAGACCGAACCTAAGCCTCTTCGTCCCTGTTTGGAAACAGCATGGAAGATGTCATTAAGAACTCTTATTTCCCCCCCTCACCTGATCAACAAACAGGTCTTTTTCCCCAAAAAAGATAACTGATGAGAGAAAGACAATAAAGGAAACTATCCCACTGAGAAGAATCTGAAATGAAAACAGGATTTAGCGGAATTCAGAATGAGACATCAGCAAAATTCCAAAAATGAGTGGTATGAACACAGCTTTAGAAACAACTTTTGTACCATGTCTGCTTGTTGTTCTGCATCTGTGCTATTCAGCTGTACCAAAAAGGAAGACTCAGATGAAGCATTAAAACATCATACTGGGTTGGAAAAGGAAAGGAAGTGCCATTCTTGAAACCAACCCCCTTAGTAATGCATGATACCTTTCTTTTATTAGGGTACTCTCAGCAGTCCGTTCTTTGGTTAACTGGCATCGCCAAGTATTGTTTGGGTAGCATTATATATTGTGAACCAGCACATCATTGATTCACAGACAGTATAAAACACAGAATCACAGAATACCTGAGTTGGGAAGGGACATCAGGTGATCTAGTCCAACCCATCTAGTCATAGAATCATAGAATCATAGAATGGTATGGGTTGGAAGGGACTCCAAGGATCACAGAGTTATATACAACACAATACATAAAGACAAATGTGCAAATATAAAAAATTCTTGCCAATCTGTTCTTAAGTACTACAGTGTTAGTTCAGCATGATATTTGAAATATATGACTAGTTGGGCAAGTTACTTAGGTGACATAAATTCAAATGAGGACTTAAAATAGGTTACCTCATGCTGATATTTTCTTAATACACCAAAGTTATATAGTGTCCAAATGAATTAAAGTATTTTTGGTGGTGCTAGAAGTCTTAAATTTCCATGTAAATGAAAAGTGAAGATAACCAGCAACCTGTGCTGCTGACATACAGGAACTGGGAATTAACAATATGGGGTAACTGGGCTTTTCCTAATTTATATTTACATATTTCATGCCAGTGAATGTAATTCAGATTCATGGAACTGTATGACCTGCATTAATTACTATCACTAAGTATGTAGGGGCACTTTACCAGACAGGTTCACCAACGACCAAACTTATCTTTCATTAAGTTAAATTGTGTTACCTTTTTTCACATTACATTCTTTTAAAACATGGACATCCTTCTCATTTACAGTAATGTGAACAGTCTCATATATACGTCATTTTTTTGCAACTCCTTATGTAGTATCCACCTGGTTTTCGGGCAGGACCACCCTTAAATTAATGTTCTAAGGCACAAACCACCACTTTTTGTACATGAATTAAGTACTTAATTCACAAGGGGGAATTTTACTGGTTAGTTGTTTTGGGTTTTTTTCCAAACAGAGTGTAACTGTGTATCTCAAAAAACATAAAGACTGTTGTTGGAGATCTACCAGGTCAACCTTAAACAATTAGCAATTCAAAGATTCATTTAATCCAGATGCTCAGAGGGGTTTCACTAGCACTTTTTGTGCTGAGCATAACTGAGCCTACATCAGTGTAAGACAAAAACCCCTCACAGTACACAATCCAGGCTTGCGTTCTCAAACATAGATGAATTTCATTTTGTGAGTTTAATAAAAGTATACTACCAGGAGAGACTCTTCTCTCCAGCAAAATAAGTTAAATATCAAATTCTCCTGGCTAGTATTTACATAAGGTTATGTCTCTAAAATGCAGCTTCTCATTAAAAAAACATTTCAAGCAGAGAAAAAAAAAAATAAACCCAGGGTGCCAAGTTAAATGTATTATGAAATCCACATCCTCCAGATCCGATCAGTCTGACCAGTCGGGAAGTGTAACTGTTTCAAACTCTTTAATTCCCCTTAGTTGATCCTACCTAACTACACTAACAAAATGATGCAAAATAGCAACAGTTTTTGTTGTTTTAAAGACAAACTTTATTAAGTGTTACAGCTCTCCTTCCCTAGATTATGAACAACCTCCAAATTAAAACCCCTTTTATGCCTGGGGTTCTTTTTCTGCATGCTTTTCCCAGTCAACAGGGTCTGATTCTGAGCCTCCCTAAGATGGTGGGATGTGTTTTGCAACTTCACAGGGCTGGGACTAGTTTATGAACCATTTCTCTTTCATGCTACAATCTGGCCACCTCTATTTGTGTATCTTTACTTACCCCTCCATTCTGAAAGCATCTGATGAGAGAGGCAAAAGGAAAGGTAAATGGGAAGACCATATTCACTGATTTATTATTGCATCAGGTCTCAGGGACACAGAAATTAGGGCTCCCTATATGTTTGTGGGGAATGGGATGAAGGATTATGCTAAAGGTATGCTGGTTCTCTGATTTTTATTGTGTTCCTGCCTGATTTTTACTGGTTTTGTTTTGGTTTCATCCCACCATCTCTTGCAATTAGATCATGCTTCCCAGCAGTGGTCTATTACTTGCTTTCATCTTTTCTCTCCTCAATGGTAATATTTCGCTTGTCTGTCAATTCTGACATCTGTTTCAGAACCACTTACAGATTCCAATCCTGCTCTACACTGCCCTGAAAAAAACTTCTTCTACATACACACCCCAACAATGTTAATATACGTATAGGCAGGTAGAATACACAGAAAAATAAATCTCATACTCATATCTCCAGAACATGTAATAATTTTCCATAGAACCATTTTTTGATTGATTTTCACAAGTATCTGTGATCTAGAGCATTTTACTTTTTTTTTTCTTTTTCAAATTCATTTCTCAAAAGCACAGTATTATGTAACTACATTCCCCAAAGTGACACCCCCATGAGAAATCTGGAGTAACTCACCAATACAACCAAGAAAGGAGAAATGAGAATTCATGATAATCAAACAACATACCCAAGGAGGAGAAAAATGGAATCAAACTATTTTAAGATTTTGTCAAAAAGTCTATCTTCCACTTCTTAAAAAAAAAAATCTCAAAAACATATGCAAAAAATATCCTATCAGGAACAGTGCATATGTAAACAGCAGTATAACATGATTTTTCCCACTCATGCAATGAAAACCTTTCCACAGCAGGCTTGGACTTTGTTAATTTTTCAGGAGTAACCCTCAAATTATTAGCTTCTCTGCACAGAGAACATGTCTATATTTCTTTAGATGCATACTTATCCTGCTGTACTATAATGAAAAATGAGCTGCAGAAACGGATATGTGAACACATTTTGGGGCACAAAAGGTAGTCCTGGCAAAAACATGCCAATGTATGTTAGAAATTCTGCAATGCAGTATTTAAAAATTACTAAAAGCAATTTAGGTTTTAATAGCAATGGTTATTAAATAGCAGTCATTTGCACCCAAATTTACCTCTCCACGCTGTTTTTTGTAAAGAAATAGGTGCATTGGCTAATGGAAAAGAGTATTTTCTAATACTTTCAAAGAGAGAATTCCTATTCCCCTAACATGCTGCACTACTGCATTTAACAGCTCCACATTTTACAGAAAACATCATTATTACCTTCAGTCTAGAAAACATGTTAAAGATCTTGTTCCTAGAAGTTATTTGGCAAAGGAAATGGGAGCCTTAAAAAAAAAAAAAAGCAACCCCCAAACTAAATTCAACCTGAATAAAATGTGTAAAGTAAGTAAGTTCTGGTTTACATTTATTGTCTATTGTTAAATTACTATTTGGTTTCCTTTTTCTCTCTTTTTCAAAACACGCTGCTTTAATTCAATAGACCCAGTCATGCTCAGGAAATTATAAACTTGCTAGTAACTATACCAAACAAGTAATTAGAGCAATAGCATCAGCTGTCCTACTGTATGTGAATGCCATTCCCAATTGGTCTCCTTTAAATACATGAAGTTAAATCACATTTGGACCGTGTTACAAAGTTAAGATAAACACACATACAAGGCACTCTGTAGCTTTTACTGTTTGTCTAAATCTATCATCTGTCATCTGCCAGATGCCCAAGGGTGTCAAGATGAAAAGTCAAGCCTTGAGCTGTCAAAGAAGCCATGTGTCATTCATTACTCAAAAGCAAAGGTGCATTTACAAAACATATTGGTACAACTTCAGCAAAAGTAGAAGACTTGGTGACCTATAGCAGAGTAGACCAGGGTAGAATGGGTGCCCAGCAAAGTATGCTCAGAGCTTGTTCCATGGTGTTAACACAGGCATTCCCTCTCCTTCTAGGCACAGTGTTGTTTCTGCTCTTCCATTTGCAGTGATGGCGTACAAGCTCTGCAAAGTGTCCACAACTGCATCTGTGCTTGTCAGTGCATATGAGACCACTGTGAAATCTCTTTTTTGTTTTGCCTACTTTCTTAAATTACACAAAATGCCAGATAATTAAAGAAATCCCCCAGTGCTTCATTTTGCAAAGAAAAAGTCTTTTACTGACAACTAAGGCTTCCTATCGACCTAATCACAGTCCAATTTTCTAGCACATTTTCTGGGCAAAGTCAGTGTGCTCAACAGACAGCTGACCTTGAATGAAACGGGCCCCAAGGCAGAAACTGCACCTGCAAAAGCATGGCGCAAGAATCTTGGGGTATTCCCACTTTTTTTACTGCTAGTGCCTCTTTTTCCTTGGTCAGCAAGCTGCAAGCAGGGTAAGTGATATGAAAGCTCTTTTTTTCCAGTTCAACAGCACGGAAGGGTTAGTCTGCCAAGAACCTGAGCCAGTATGAACATGTTCATAATGACATCTGCAGAATTTCCGAACACTATTAAAAGAACACTGCCTGCTCCAAGTGCGTCCATTTGTGTATGTATGTCTGTACACACATCACATCTTTATGTGTGAATGCCTCAGTGGTACTGGCAGGAACCATTGCAAGGTAGAGGTCTTCACACACTCTTCTTAAGTACAAGCAGCAGCCCCACATACTTTCAAGCTGCTTCCAGCACACTTCCATCTAATAAAAACAGTTTCCATCTACGACGTGTAGTTTGAGTCAGTGGATCAAGATTTCTTCACACTATTTTACAAAGTTTAGACTGGACACTCATTCACTGCATTACAAATTAAGCTGCCTTAATCCAGTTTGTGAATCCTGATGGTTTCCTGCCCAGGAATCAAACGCCCCTATAATCCTCCCTGCCTATGGGGTGAGTCGCTGTCTCTATAGAGTGATAAAATTTGCCAAGGGACAGGGAAGAAAATGTGAAGGTAAGGCAGGGGACAGAATCACTGACATGGAGTAATCAGATGTATAGGGTTTGGAATCAGTGAGAAATAATTTGGCACCAATATGCTGGAAATACCCCCCACATGAGCAGAAAACAAATCATGAAAATATAAAATGCAGAGAGAAGGAAGGACATTCTATCCATACCTAAAGCCTAAAACATTTAATTTCCTCCCCAATATTCTTCTAAATTTACCTAATGCTTCCAAGAACAAAAACTACTGCTAGGAAGTGTAATTGATCCTGATGTACAAGCTGGAAAAAGTAGCACATGGCACAATCTCTTCCTTAAAAACTAATTCCTAAAGAAGAAATATTCATGACTGTGTGCAGAACAGAGGTCAGTATACTCTCAAGTCCTAAAAAAACCCTACTATGCAGGCATGATTTGAGTGCAGGACATTACAAGCACTGTAGGGCCAGGTACCAAGGATGACAGCATCTTGAGAGATGCACCTGTAAGAGGCAGCATCTCCTTGCTTCCAGCTTCCACTGATTCCTGCGCTCCCTGGGAGTTGGATGCCGCTGTCCTGTGTAGAGGCACAGTGCTGCCAATCTGCCGACTGGCAGCATTTTGCTTTTGAAAAGCTGCATCTCCCAGCTCCTGCTGCGTTTCTACCACTCCACTTAACCTCTAATCTGGGAATGAAAAATAGTCTGGCACACTACCCTTAAAAGACTCTTCTGTAGACTGCAAAACACTCTCACTTGAAAGTAGGCAGCTCTCCAGAACAGATAATGGCAAGTTGAGAGTCGAAGCCAGCAACTCTGAAGTGCTATCAGAAGATAGCCAAACAGATTAGTTTTTATTAAAACAGCTTCCTTGGGTATTAAAAGCAAAAATTCATGCACATGTGGATAAATTTCTGAGGCCATTAATTCTCTTAAGATATCCATGCTCTCAGAAAAATTCACATTTGGGCATCCATTAATTAAAAAATGTGCCCTTACAATCCCTATGAAGAACTATGTAACATGCCTAACAGGTGTAAATAAATAAAATATGTGTATTTGAGGGAATGTCTTAAAATTGAGTCCTATGTTTTTATAATAGCAGTCATGTTTTTACTCTTAGGAAAACGAGGAAGTCACAAAAATATTTCCTAGTCTGGAGCAGGCATACCCACAATAAATATACAATGCAAAAACATGTTACTACTTACAAAAAGCAATGATTACCTTATATTGCTGAAAAGGCAAATTGTTGCTAATAAAGTTAAACCTTTTGTCTACTTCTGAACCAGCTTCTTAATTGCGAAAAGGAAAGACAAAATTATTAACCACAATGAAAAAGAAGAAAAAATGTATTTTATTAGCTCAGAGGATATGATACTGATAAAATACTGAAGCGTGAAAATATTTTAATGTGTGCGTAAAAAATAACATATTGAATAACCACAAGCACCCACGTATTAACATGGTAATCATTGGGATATATCAGTGGAACGTTTCAACATGCATCCTTGCATGTGGTGTATTTTTTATTATACTCTTCACAAGAACAACAGCTTAAACAGCTCCAAGATATTCCCCACAGAGCTATAATTAGTGTTTAAAGTGCAACCAAAATAAGTGTTGGCTGAAACCTGAAATCTGAACCTGTGGAATGCTGGAATGAATTTCTCATTTTCCTAAACAAAACAGAACCAGCTACAAGGCTGCATGAATAGCCATTCTGGCTCAGGTTATCTCTGCACATTATCATTACTGATCTTGTTGCTGATATTGTTACTGGGATAAAACAAGCTGCACACTGTAAACACCTGTGATAAAACAAGGGCTGGGTTTTCCAAAATTTCTGCTGCAGAACGAGCCTCTAGTTAATGACAGCTGAAATGTGTGCAAAGCCGACGTGAAGAGGTGTTGTGCAAGAAAGATACCTGTGTTAGGACTGGAGACAGGATGAACTTTACACACAAACACCCATTCTGCAGAGTGGGGCAACTGTGATTGTGTTTATAGCACCATCTGATGAAACACTCTACAGAGAAGTCCATGGCCACCAGACTGGCACAGTTGTTATTTCAGTGTTTACATCAGACTCTTCCTTATGGAAATCTTCCTGTTTTGAGAAGTCTGTCGAACTTCTGCGATCAATAAACAGCATGAAACTTTCTGCAACTTTGGCTCTTTCAAGAGTTGAGTGGGAAAACAAGGCTGTTCTGCTTCTACATCTGCAGACTGAGAACTGCAGTAGTCTCTTTGTGCAGTTTATCTCCCATAGCATCCATTTAGGAAGAAAGAACACACTTAGGCTGCCTGTAAAATCACAGCTCTCACAGGTTTGGGCCTTAAACCTGCGGTAAATTCTATGCACAGCAACCTCTTGATACCAAACATTTTTGCCTTTCAGAAATCTATTTTTCCCATGACATGTAGAAATACATACATACTGCTGCTACTCAAGTATATGAGGGAAGTGGGTATGTGATCTGCTTGTACAAAGTAATCAGATTCATGTTTTGAAAATGCACTCTCTGAAATGTATATGCTTAAGCATATGGAAAGACATCCATTTGCCAAAGTTGCTTTTCAGTCTTGGCTTTCCAAGTTAAGATTTACCCCACAACAAGACTGGTGTGTGGGTTTTTATTATGTTCAAATATATCACCTGTTTCAGGCTGGGGACCAAAAGCCAGAGGCCACTTCTGAAAACAAGTCCAAAAGCAGTAATGCTATTCTGGCTTGTAACAGCAGTTTCCATGTATGTGTGAGATGGGATGAGGTAACTAAACAGTTTTGGTTTCCAGTACACTTTGTGACATTGTAAGGAAACTGGACATTTTGAGGTATATTTTCTTGTAACTCTCATTCCAGACTTTCCTGCATTTCAGTATTTGTATATTCCATTGACTGTAATGTAAGAATACTCGCGGTGTACTATTTCTTTTTCTGCATTTTTTGTACTACACATTGACTGCCTGTGAAAAAGTTCACTTTTCACAGAAAGCAAAGAAATTTAAATGCTAGCTTTGTTAATATATTTCCACCAGAAAATAAATCATATTGCATCAAAGGTCATACAGATACTATTGAGCCTAAAATCTTTTTAATTTACTGGAAGGCAGTATCCCTAATTCTATTTTTGCTGAATACTGGAAGTTGCTAACTATGTGTAAATGGTAGAACAAAGAATTCTTATTAGCTTAATGATGTGTTAAGGTTGTCACCTAACTTGTTTTTTGTTGGGCAAACTCAGTTTGGAGAAAACTAAATCATATCAAATATAAACCACGTCTGCAAAGCCACAAAGGCATCCTGAGATATGGTTATCAGACAAATGCAATGTAATAAAACCAAGAAATGAAGCCTGTTGGAGGGTGGACAAACTGTTGGAAAGTGGTGACTCTGAAAGGAAGTTTAGGATAATGGAAGGTAATCAAATGACAATGAGTTTCCTCAAAATTTAGTCTTGCTTCTTGGATCAGTAAGCAGGGTGAATATGAATGTGCACAGGGAATAGGAAGACAGTGCTACGTGTGTGTAGAGAAAGCTGTAACTTCCATGCCCCATTCCGGTTTCCACAGTTGAAAAAATAATGCTGGGAAACAGAAAGGGTTTCAGAAGCACAGGAATGAACTGTGGTTTGGAAATTTTGACAAACAGAAGGAAATCAAATACACAAAACATTGCCATTAAGGCTGTAGAACAGATTTTAAAGGACAGAATAAGAAACACCAGCATTAATAGAAACAGGTTAAAATGCAACGAGTGCTTTTGAATTCCAGGTAAATCTGTTAAAGTTTTTCTCTGATATCTTACTAGATGCAGAGGAATGTATTAGAACCAGCCTGTCTGCTTTCTGAAAAGCATGTGATGAGCCCTCCAAGAACACAGTAATGAAACCAAAAAAAAAAAAAAAGAAGGTGAATTTAACAGTAAGGTAGAGATAGAAATGGTTGCACCGGAGATTATCTGGTCTATGCTAGCGAAACACAGGAGTTAATAAAGTTATATTTAGAGAATTTTAAGGATGAACCAGGGAAACTAAGTTATCAGGTAATTTTGATACAAAAAGAAATAAAATGCTAGTGAATCTATTAATTATGATTACCTACAATCAAGAAAACAGGATGGAAGATGTGAAGAGAAGCAGCAGTCTGATGAGAAAGGAGATAGCCTAGTTTTTACAGAATCACTAGGCTGGAAAAGACTGTTGAGATCATCAAGTCAAACCACATCTGTCCTCTACTAAACCTTCTAAATTATGAGCATCTACCCATCTTTTAAATATATGCAGGTTCAGTGACTCAACCACCTCCCTGGGCAGCCAGTTCTAATGCCAGAAAACCCTTCTGATGAAGAATTTTTTCCTAATGTCTAATCTGAACCTGCCCTGGTGCAGCTTGAGCCCGTTCCCTCTTGTCCTATCACCTGTCGCCTGGGTGAAGAGACCATCTCCCATCTCTCTAAAACCTCTTTTCAGGTAACTGTAGGCAGAGGTAAGGTCTCCCCTCAGCCTCCTCTTCTCCAGGCTAAACAACCCCAGTTCCCTCAGCAGCTAATTGATACATACCAGGATGCCATTGGCCTTCTTGGCCACCTGGGCACACTGCTGGCTCATATTCAGTCAGCAGTCAACCAACACCTGCAGGTCCTTCTCCACCAGGCAGCTGTCCAGCCACTCTTCTCCAAGCCTGTAGCACTGCACAGGGTTGGTATGTCCCAAGTGCAGGACTCTGCACTTTGCCTTGTTGAACCTCATCCCGCTGATTTCAGCCCATCAATCCAGCTTGTCCAGATCCCTCTGAAGAGCCTCCCTATTGCTGGACAGATCAACACTTCCTCCTAGCTTAGTGTCGTCCGTAAAACTACTGAGGGAACTTTCAAACCTTCCATCCAGGTTATTGATAAAGATATTGAACAGGACTGGAGTTGGGACTGAGCCCTGGGGAGCACCACTTGTGACCGGCCTCCAGCTGGATTTAGCTCCATTTACCATGACTCTTTGTGTCTGACAATCCAGCCAGTTTTTTACCCAGCAGAGGCTGTGCCTGTCCAGGCCAGTGGTAGCCAGTTTCTCAAGCAGAATGCTGTGAGAAACCATGCCAAAGGCTTTGCTGAAGTCCAGGTAGACAACATTCACAGCCTTTCCATCACCCGCTAAGCAGGTCCCCTTGTCATACAAGGCGATCAGGTTAGCAATTTATGAGTGTGGCTTGTTTATCAAATCAAAATTAAGTCTGAGAGGAGACTGTATTCTATAAATATGTCAGAAACAAAAATGGAAAGAGAAAAGGAATTTAAACTGAAGCCCATTTTTAGCCCAGGAACAATTGGGCAAAAAACCTGCACATGACTGAACCCGGTTGTAACTTAGAAGAAACTCTCTAACCAATAGATTAGCAATGGCTGTGAAATGATCTCCCATAAAGGGGAAAAAATTTCTAGTTCATTCTAGAATAGAAATTGCTGAATGTATTTATAGGACA
Source organism: Gallinula chloropus (assembly GCF_964237585.1). NCBI lineage: Eukaryota > Metazoa > Chordata > Aves > Gruiformes > Rallidae > Gallinula > Gallinula chloropus. The sequence continues at coordinate 38,170,747 of NC_140089.1, forward strand.
TGATGCCTGTGATAGTAGGGAACTGTACTGGATGACCTATGCTTTCATTTCCTGTCTTATGTCCCTATGTTCCAATTTAATTTATCCAAGAGACCACTTGGCCAAAATATGTAATTACTTACATGTGGAGATTTCCAACACTATAAGATGCACCATAAATATAACAGCAGAGGCATTTTGCAGTGGAAAGAAAACTAAGAAATCTAGATGAGTAACAAGCTATATATTTTTAATAGTGAAGATTAGTGACTTGCAAAGCCATGGACATAACAAGTTTCAGTCAAGACAGGGTCTTCACAAAAGATGTACAGGAAAGAGAAAACAATAGATCAAGAAAACAAGAGATACTGAAGCAGTAGTAATTGGATGGAATTTTGCTGGTCTGGTTTATGATGTAGGCCAGGATTAGATGATAATATTCTTTTCTGATATTAGAACTACAAATATTATTTCAAGCCAGTGGTGTTATTTCTTGTGACATCAGAAGGAAGAATTAGAATACTAAAATGCTGTATGACTTTTCCAGTTCTGGTTCACAGTTAGCACCCACCTATAGTTCAATGCCACTCAACATTTCAGTCACCATGTTGAAGTAACTATAGCGTCACATGTTCAGATATTAGATATAATAGGGATACACAGTATATATGCAAATCATATAGCAGAAAAATGCCAGGACCTAATACTAGGTGACATCAGCATACTGGAAGTCATGTCTTCTGACACCTTCCCCAAGCACAGCACTAATTCTCCTGGTTGATCTTCAGCAAGTATTTTTTTCACCAACTCATCAGAAATGCACAGGAGGTGTTTGCATGCAAAATGTATCTACATATGATCTGAGATACGCTTACACACAGGTATGTGCTACTCAGTCTCAGATGGGAGCTGCACAAGGTGACAAACACAATACACAGTTTAAAAAGCCTGGTCTTAACCCATGTGCATAACATTTCAGTGTGTAAAATGACAACCATTTTGGAAGTTATTTGCACACCTTTGAGACTTCCTGTGGTAACTTCCGACTTTGATTTTTATAGTGTAATTCTCTAGCAAAGCAGAACACAGTAACTTGTCTTTGTGTAGGCAACACACCCTACTCAGAATGATGTTGAGAAGTGATGACAGGACAAATACATTTAAAAGAAACATCCGTGGTATAACAGGGGCAGCAAACCTTTTCCAGGACACTTGCAAATTATGAACAAGATCTTCCACTTCCAAGAATATATAGTATGTATATTATATAACAACAACAACAATAGTATATACATGAAATCCTTTCTTTTCTCCTCTCCCTTTTCTTCCCTTTCTTTTTCTTCCCTTCCCTTGCCTTTCTCTCTCCTGCGTGAGGGCAGGAAGCTTGTTTGGTGATTGCAAGAGACCCTTCTGCTCCCAGCAAACACTGTGAACAGAGTCTGCAGCCAAAGCTGGTGAAGCGAGAGAGATGAGAAGGGGCAGTGATGATGGGAGGGAAGGCACCAAGCCGAGTTCTCACAAGAGGTTCAGCCACACAGCATCTGATCATTAATGTCCATCAAACATTTTGGCTTGTCTCCAGCTTGCTAAACAGAGTGGTGTCATGGCAGTAAGATGAAGGCCCCTGCACAGAAGCAGGCAGAAAGCCAAGGGTTTCCATGTAGATTTCCCTGCCTCTCCACCCTCTTAGGTTACATTAAGGATGACCTGCCCTGTTGCTGATTTGGAGTACCTTGTGGGTACTGCAGAACAAACAATATAAAGCATGCAGCTGGCGAGACGTTTGGAGAGGTGCGATAACCAGCTCTTTAAAACCCTGTAACGTACAATATCAATAGGGCTCATATATCCAGAAACTTCAGTATTAAGCCTTTGCCAAACAGCAGTGAAAGAACAAGTCAGAATATCTGAAATGCATTAGTCTCCAAATGATGTTGAGACTGATCCCAGAACAACAGCCTTATTTGTATGAATAGAAATGAATTAGTCTGAATGCTGTATCACAGAGCCATGAATCAGCGAGCCTAAGTTTTCCAAGGGCTTATAGTATTGTGCTTATGTGCTGTGAAATACAGAGAGTCATCTTAAAATCTAATGGTACTACTTTGGGTTTATTTTTCAGAATGAAGGAAATGTTTTGGGGTTTCCTCAGATGCAGCACAATCTTACTACATGATGGCCACAATCATGTTTTGCAATGCTAAATCTGTACATAAACACAGGGTGAAATGAGACATTACATACCAAATCTTCTCTTGAATATGTTATGTTTGGATATAATGCCCTTTGTGAAGTTCTGCGTGATTATAATGGAATTATTTTTGAGATTAGTAGTTCCACAACCTCTAACACATTGGTATTTAAAACACAAGCCTCTAGAATCTTCCACCGTTATGACTAAACTATTACCAAGAAAAGGACCTTGTCAACTAGAAGCATGGTATAAAAAGAGCTTTTATATTTGCATAGAAATTGTTTGATAGCAAAGTCTCCAAGGTTTCTCTTTGAATTCAAGTATGCAAATTTAATAGAATTAAACAAAATACCCTAAAGATGACAGAAAATCATGATACTTGAGACAGGTTTAAAAATTGGTTTCCTTGATCCTGGGCAGAATTTTTAAAGCATATTTAACTTGTGGGTTAGGCTGTCATTTCATAAACTCAGTTATTACTCAGTATCCTCTCTTTAAATAGATTTGTCTATTTCAATTCATGGCATGTTCTGTCTCTGTAGAACTCCATGGAAAAACTGTACAGTAATTTATCTTTGTTATTTTCTGCAGGATTTGGAAGGAATAATTACATTAGCTCAGCAGATTTTAAAATAATAATAATAGTTCTAAAACACCCAGCATGAGCTGTTAATTGGAATAATATGCATTAAAGATAAACCAGGCATTTTTTTTTCATGGATCCCAGCCTCTCAACAAACTGAATGAGAAACTGTGGCTCTTGCATCTGTTTTATTTTTACTTTATGAGTATAATAAAAAAGTAATAATTCAGTTTAATTATACTCTAATCAAATTTATTATTATTCCTAATTTAAAAAGCTAAGCATAATTACATCTTCAAATGTTTTCTAAAAATCTTGACCTTTCCCTTTGCTGTTCCATTTTTAACAAACAGTACCCAGTTGTGAGTGCAGATGCACAATAAATGAAGAATATTAATCTTCAACCTTTGTGTAGACCTAGAAGGTCTTCCAAATTTTCCTGTACCAATGTTACTTTAATTTACATTACAGATGCTACACTAGATGTAATACTATTGTTCAGTTCGATATTTCTAAAAAAGGGTGGTCAAGATCTGTACACAATGTAATAAGCATTTTTGTCTGCCTATTATTATTTGCACAATTACTGCAACTGCTTGGGGAAATCTATGTTTGGCTGAGAATCTAGTCATTACCTTGGACTATGATTTGATTTTAGGAATGTTTTGGCATAGAGATAATTCCTCTTTTGTTTTCCCATTTGCCTCATTGTTTAAAATGACAGATCTTACAGCAGTACAAGGAAATAAAGAAAAAGTATCTTTATCTGAACATGGAAAGGTGTGGTTTATTAAAAAGAATTGTTTAATCTTTAAGTAATTTTTGGTCTGGAAGCTAAGCCTTTTAAGGAAGGTGGTAATTGAGACATACATGTACAATCTTTCAGTCTAAATTACATCTTAAGGAATGAAAATCATAGACTGAACTTCAAAATTTTGTATTTCTTATCAGTATGATTTTATGTAAGTTTTAACGAGAACTTTTATTTCCACAGTAGAAATGAAAAAGCTTTAAAAGTTAGAGCTGTACAACGTTTCAAAATATATTTAAACCTATTCAACTCTGCATGGGTAACTTTCGGCAGAACAAAATTTGATAAAATGAAATAGAAGTTCAATTGTAAAAATGATAATTTGATACATCAAATATGACTTCAACTATGTCTTAAAAATATATATACTGAACTATTTTTCTGCATTGCTGTCAGAAAAAATGCCACCTCAGAATATTAAAATAGTATGTTTCTACTATATATTGGTACTTACTAAAAATATAGAACAATGTGCTGGTAAAATTAAATTCATCTGGGTTCTGTAGAGTATCCTCTCACATTACAGCTATAATAATAACAATGGAACAATAACGCTTGTAGGCAAGATCCATGCTTTTGGCAAATTACACCACATTCTTGATTTATACCGGATTTATCCCCACTTTGAGATTTCAATGCATAAATTGCTGTGTTTTTCTAGTAAGGAAATTTAGGCTGAACTTACAATGAAATATGACATCTAAATAGACACACATACATGTTTAAATGTAAAATTTATTTTGTTCAAGTTCCCCTGCATCCTGGAGTGACATTGGGGTCCCCTTCATCACTTTATTGCTTTTCTTCTCTATGGTCACTGCCAAACAGTAGTAAACTCTAGCTGGGTGATGGGGAGCTCTAATATGCCATCTGAAGGGAGGAGCAATGATGCATGGGAAGCAGTAACGTGGGAGTCAACTGCTCTTCTACATACTTGTTATATTCTAAGAGCACTTTGATAATTATCTTAATGCTTATTAAAACACAAGAGTTATCTGGGGTAGAACATATCAGTGTCTCTAAATGTGTTTAATTGCTAAGCCCCTGGGATTTCTCGTGGGGTATATACTTGAGTATGCTTGAGTATTTGTTATGGTGGGCTTCACCTATCACATAGTGTACAACAAGCAGAAGTGTAACTGCCGCTCCACACCGAATGGTCATCCTATGACCAAGTGAAAGGAAGGCAGCGGCTCATGGCTGCATGGTTACTAAAGCACACACAGAACTGAGTTTGGAGACATGCCTTTAACACTAGACAGTACCTGTCGCTAGTTCAGTATTTCAGTATTACTCTTCATAACTTACCTACTAGGGATCTGAGCATGTATTACTATCCACACTCGGGGCAGGGCGGATTGGAGTGAGAGTAAGAGATTTGTGCCACTTTATTGAGGAAACCAGGATGCAGCTGTGATGAGATGTGCATTCACACCTCCTAGGCAACATTTATGATGATACTGGGTATCAATTTTATGATGTATTTATTTATAACTTATAGTCAAGTATGCTGTAAATCACTTGAAATCCTGCACTCTGCATAGAGGCTGCCAGATTGACGAGGCTCTCTTGTAACTGTGACTATTACCCTTCTGCACCCATTGTCCCTGTTTGCTATTATGGCTGCTTTTATGGTATGCCTTAAGTTAATATAGCCTCTCAGTGGCAGACATAGTCTTTTACACATGGCAAAAATCTTCCAGGCTGAATTTTAGCTATATTTTGCTAAAATCAATCTTGGCATTTCTGGTTAAAAACAGTTACTGACTTCAATAACAGCTGCACTTTCCAATCTTTCTGCACAGTTTTACCATGTTCCAGTTCCACTTTGCTCCAACAGTTTTAGTCTCTTTAAGCCAATGTTTTGTACTAATCCCTCTTTTCTGATCCTAGAGCCACCCGCCACTGAACTAGCAAGTCCCCTGCTGCACTCAAAATAATGCTTAGGCCTTCAAGCTCAAAGCTTTAAAATCTTTTCTATCAGTCCTGTGTTGCAGAAAGAGGTGTGAGTGCTGGAAGACGAGGAATTCCCTGATCTATTTAACAGGCAGAATGGTAAAAGGAAAGCTAAAAACTGGCCTTTGACATCAAAAGTTCCTCTAACTCCTCATTTCCTTCCATAGTCTTATTTGACAGTTATTTGTTAAAGAAAATTGAAAAGGTCTTAGATTTTTTTTCATATAGTGGTGTTCAGGATTTTGTGTGTTGCATTATTTAAGATCTCTGGGCTATATCACAGGGAAAATGTAATAATACAGACTTGTAGAGAAATGTGTATGTGAGTTATAAATAGGGTGTATGTTATCTGAGACCAGACATGAATGCTAACACGAACATGGGTGTAGACTTCTTTTAGCCCACAACTCCCTATTAAAATCATAAAACTTCCATTAAGAAATCAAGCAAAACAAAGCAACAACAGTAAGGAAGAAGGAAAATCATTCAAGGCTTTTGCATTAAAATTTCATTGCAATTCTGATTTGGTGACTTGGCACTGTTGTGCAAAGTAGCATTTTTCAGTCTTATTTTTTTCTTGCAGAATTACATCATTACGACAGAGCAGTTTTAAAGGACACTGAGGATGATGTATTTCAGCTGAAAATGAACAGGGCTGATACTTCAGGAAGGACTGACCATCAGGTCACTACACAGCAAAAAACGCACGTTTAGTTTTACACAAAGGCAGCTTTTCTACCCTTCAGCCTCCTGTCCTCTTCCACACACCGTGCACTTGCAGATACCGTGCGTGTGTACCCTTGCCCTTGTGCATGAGAGCAGACCCAGGGTATGTGCTTTGATGCCAACCTACCATTCTGATGCCATTCTCGAAGGCCTGACGTGCGAGAGAAGCAGGTCCGTCCACAGTCTTGCCGTCATCGTCAGGCCCCCAGCTGGCACTGTAGATGTGGATGTGCTGGGGGTTAAGGCTCAGAGACTTTGCTTCTACCATGTCTGTCACATCTCCATCCAGCATCCGTACACCTTCAGAATGAAACATACAGCGACAAGACATTGAAAATACTTCTCTTTACTTCCCTTGGCCCTGAGAAAGTTCTTCTGTAGGACACAGGACTCTATGATCATAAGGATTTCTACTCTTGTTAAAAAAACAAAAACAAACAAACAAACAAAAACCCCTATCAAAATCCCACCTGTTTGGGTATGTGTTTTTCTAATGGAAAAAGTCTCTAGGTGGGAAAAAAAAAAGTAAGGAATATTAAGTTCTTTCTTCACGTTTCAAAAATTACCTACAAGTAATTTTCCACTTAGCAAGGTTTGAACTTCCACAACGAACTTTTATGCTAAAGAAAACTTAAAAAAAGACCTGAACTGTGAAAAGTTCATGTGGCTCACTTTAAGATAATATATGATTTTCCTTCTCCTTTTATGCTGCAGTTACACTGCATTAGTCATTCACAGTCTTAAATATGTTGACAAATGTAATGAAAGGATCTCTTTTGACAAATAAACATTGGATTATTCTTTCATTGTATGACAAAGAAGAAACTGGGGAGATAGCTGGTATGTTTATACCAATTACCATACATGGTAGGAAGGAAGAAGTTACTAACAAACATTTTATAAGTAATATTATTCAACCTGAAACTATAATATTATGAACATCCTCCACTGTGCAGAATAAGCTTTTGTAAGGCATAATCTGAAATTCTTCTGTTAAAAGAATCCATTCATGTGGGTTTGGACAAGCATGTGCCAGCCCTTCTAAAGTGAATGGCATCCTGATGGTTTAAGATCACTATACTGAATAAGGTAGGCTTAAATCTAGAAATGGAGAAAAGCTTAACTCTCTTCTTTTGACTAACTGTAAGACTTTTACTGAATTTAATTCTGAGAAAACTGGCAATGTCATTTTTAACCTAAAAAAGGACCTACGCACAGCTAGCGTGACATCTGATCAAAGGGATGTTAAATATTAAATAATAATTAGCATGAAACTGTATAATAGTACAGAGTAATGATTACTTCCACAATTAACAAGTTTGACGTTCTTTCCCCATTAAAAGGCCACTGCTATTTATAAGCCAAATTTACATATTTTTAATTACAGACACATTTCATTTTACTCATGAGCTCAGACTAAAGTAACTTGAGTGTTTACCAAGACCTTAACTTCCAATTAACAAAAGGCATAGGGGGTGCTTTGTTGATAGAGGGCCTTTTTTTTTGTTACTCTAATTGACTCAAAAATGAAAAGTGATCATATTTCTAAGTTCACAAAAAAAGCTGCCCATGTTTTGTGAGATAATAAACTTTTACAAACAGTGATCTCACTATGAACTTAACTTTATTAAAAAAGTCTTTAAAACAACTCTGGGATTCTCAGGTTTTATTTTTCTTCCTCAGCATAATCTCAGAAAATTAATGATGGGTGGAAGTTGTGTTCTCAATTTCTTTCAAGCACATTAAAATATATTTAGTTCTAAATAAAGACAATAAAAGGTACACTGCTTTTGAAAGAAGGAAAATAAAGCGACCCTTTATGTCTCTGTTACTTCTTAGCAAGTCTAAATAATACACTTGGTGAATGGTAGCTCCAAATTCTGCCACTGTCACCTGAAGTAATTCATCCCAGGTTTTCTGTGAAGTGGTCAAATCAAAAGCAACATGGACAAGGCTGTGACTTAGGCATTTGCTCTCAATAAACCTGCTTCAAAGGTGACTTTGAACAACAGACATCTCACTGGCTATGTAACACAAAAATAAATTCCTCTCCCTTTCCCTTTCCCTTTTCCTTCCCTTTCCCTCTCCTTTTTCCTTCCTCCCCCACCCCCAATGTCTGAAGTAGTTAAATCTGCCGGTGACAAAACCCTCCAAACTGCATTTGGCATGTGGTGATAGCGTAACAAAAGCTGTCCAGAAGGCAATTAACAGACTGCATTTGCAGACTGTTCCACCTAAGACTTCAGAGCTCTGTAAACTTTTTCCAGTATTTGCAGTAATTGCCAAAATGTAAGTGGCATTTTAGTCAGAACAAACTTTCAATGAATCACAGGAAACATGCAAAACTGAGCTGAAAGCAAGTTTTCTTTTAAAATGTTTGTTTTTAATCAGCATCTGACTTAAAGAAACAGCTGAACTAATTCCTCGTCAGCTGAAGACAATCTACATCTGTTGTGCCATAATTCAGTGTAACTGTTTTCCCGTCAAGCCTTGAGCCCAGCCAAGTAACTAAGCACCCAAATCCCCACAGATGCTTTGCAACTTCCACAATCAGTTTGCAACAATAACAACATGCTAACCATCCTTTCCTATAAAAAGTCTCACAAGCTCTGTAGGTGGTAATTTGCTATGTGCTATTACTGCAGAGTCAGATAAAACACCCCCAAAAGCTACCCCATTGGTGCCCTGGTTTATCTTTCAGTGAAAGAGCCTGTAGCCTAGCTAAGCACAGGCTGCAGGCATAGTGAAATTTTTCTTTAAATAAGAAATATCTCACAACCTGCAAAAAAGAACCAAAGGTCCCAACTGCAATTTTACTCATATTTTCTTATCTGCATATTGTGTCCCCATTCGCACTGTTGTAAGAGAAAACTCAGAAATTCTGAGGATCTCACTTTTGACCTATTTGTGGTCAGAGGTTCTTAAATGTGTGGAAATAGGACAAGAAGCACAAACATTTAGAAATAAAGTGAGTGTTACTGGTGGGTATCTTATTAACAACTTCCTATCACAAAGATCATTAATTGGATTTGTTCAGCTGTCAGTATTGATGGGAATATGAATGGAAAGGATTTATTTCCCCCTTTGCTTTATCTCCTTACTATTCCTTACATGTCCAGACATGCTTTTTTGGTCTGAAGTAAAGAATACTCATCTGGGTGGAGCAATTCCAACATCACTGTCAGCAGGTGCTCCTCTGTGTAAAGAGAATTTAATTGCTTTACCTTGACTCCAGTTTCTTCTCCAAGAAGGCCCCAGAAGGGTCTTTAAATCCCTGGGAAACAAGTGATCTGAACACTAGTTCAGCATAATATCATGCAACATTGTTACACTCTGCCTGGCCTGTGGAGAGGGAACACAGCTACAGCATATTCACGTGTGTAGTTTATGGCTTTTCTGAGGGAAGGGAGGGAATAATGCCAAATAGAGGTCAGCCGCAGCAGAACTCTTAAACATATATATATACCTAGTGGAAGAGGAAGCTTAGCTTTCCTTCCCAATACCCTGGAATTCCCTCTTGCCTCTGATTTTCTGAAGATTATCTGCGGAGCCTCCTGAAATTTTATGTGCCAATGCTTTTAAAAGGCAGTACATTACCTCAAGTGAGGTTTACACTGTTTGCTAGTTTGCAGCTTTCTTTTAAGAAGAGCGTTAGTGATGGCTGTGGAGAATCTTGGGGGAAAAGGGAGTGGATAAAATTTTTATTTCGCTTAGATCTCTGAAATTTCTTGAAGGTTGTTACATAGTACATGCTAAATAAGTAAATAATAAAAGGCACACATATCCAGTCTTTACAATTCACATTAACTGTTTTACACTATATTTAGAAAAGGCTGTGATTCAGCTAATATGCCTGCAGGGTTTCTAAAACATTACTATTGCACATTCCTAATGCTTAATAAATATTAACCCATTAGGAAGCCACTGTTACTAACGGAGAAGTTTTCAAGGACATATCCAAGCTGCTGCAAATTGTACAACTATCCAACTCAAAAATAAAACTTGTGCAGAAGCCATCTTTTATCTCTATCAGTCCACTACTCTCACTCTGGTTTAACACAATAAATCCGATTTCCTAGCTGCTGGTAGATGACCAAATGCTATGTCCAGATGAGACAACCTGCTCATCTGCCACAAACTCACTCACTTGACCAGTTGAGAATTTCTAAACCACTCTGACAGGGTAACTTTGTGCAGACAGGCTCTCCATGTGAACAGAAATTGTTTTTCTGCAGCACTGTAACCTTATGTTGGATCAGGTATTGTCTATCCTCTTGAAGCCAGCAGGAAAGCAGAAAGCTGACATTAGGATGATGTTGTATGCTTTGGCTAATTTGAAATGCAGCTGTGCTCACATTTGATTTGGATCAAACTTAGACTGGTCCAGTAGAGAATAGATACAGTACTATTAATTGTGGAAATGTGGCCTCAACTCTGTCTGCTCATATTGTTGAACTGTCCTCTGTATATATAGGTAAACATGTTTCTATTTTCACAGATGCGCTCTATTTTGGGACAGAAAATCAACAACTAATGAGTTTGAGCTATAGTTTTTTCTACTGAAAACCAATATACCAATCTTACAATCTCATCAAAAGTACAGGGTAAAACTTCACTTGAAACATTTAAATCTGGCACAGGAAGGCTACAGACTGGAAGACAAGTAGGTGACATCTTGATAGTAATTTCCACATATTAAGCCAAAGGTCTTAATTGGGCAGCCACTGACTAAGAATTCATAGAAGCATCTTGGAAGCTCTTGGCTGAATGAACAAAAAAGTGTGATTAAATCTAATATTTTAGGCAATAATCCGATCACATGGAGGGATCAAAAGCAGATTCTCTCCAACCACAGCCAAACACCACAAAAATGTGTTATATTTTGACAAGTGTTTTGTTTGGGCTCAATATGCAAGGCAATGTTCCTGATGTGTGTACTAACTTCTGGTTTGTCAAAGTTCAGCTCTTACAGCTCTGAATCTGTGAGAAAACTGAAATGTCCTAAAATTCTGGGGTTTGTGTTTTCGTAAAAGCTTTGTGTTGCTTTCTGTATGTACTGAGAAGCAGTGTTCCAGGGGCACCTGAAGTCTCACCGAAGACAAGCTCCTTCAGTACTGGTACTTAACGACCACCCTATAGGTGACATTTACTTGCTAACACATCTAGGTTTGTAACCCACACAAATCTCCTTCTCTTGTTGAGGAAGTTCTGAATGTACCATTTAGCACAAATGGGTCTTCGATTACTTTTTGTTTGGAGAGAGATTGTTTCACATACCTCCAATCTTGGCATTAAAGGCGATTCCTACTGTGCAGTGTGAGTTGTTTGCTGTGGCTGCCACTTCTCCAGCACAACGGGTTCCATGCCTGCAGTCAGACAAACATTTTTCCAAGTAAGCACAGACTGTTTGGGATTAAAGTTCTTGATTTTTCTGATCCTCAGGTATTAAAATCACAACTATCCACAATGTCTTGCACTATTTAATCCCTTGTAGTCCTTTATACCCATGTCACAATTCTCCTCCAAACATATTTTAACATTATTATCATAATCATATTAAACTCTTCACGGTAGGCTTTCTAGTTAGTGGAAACACACAGTTTGTTACAAAGACGTACAACAATGACACATAATTCACAGCAACAGAAAGAAATCTTGGATTCCATTTCTTCATTTTGAAACAGCTCTTACATTGGACAGAATTTTTGTCCTGCATTCTCCCACAACCTCTCATGCTGCTACTATGCAGATCTCCATACAAACTCCAGCAGGCACAGTGCGTACCACACTTTTCCATGAGGAAGATGAGATCGTGCCAACACCCACTCTGCTGTTTAGAGGCAAGCCTAAAAATGGCTAGATGCCAGGTATGCTCAAAGCTTCTGCATAGGCATGTCCTGCCCATGCCTTGGGCCAACCCTGCAAGGTTGCTGCCTTTCCAGGAGCAGAAAAACAGCTGCTGTATGCAGCATACCAGAGGTATACCTTGTGCCTGGAAGCAAAGCTGGACTGCGAGGGTATAATCTTAAGAAGCCGACGAAGGAAAACACAACTCCTCCAATGGTTGCCCACACCCTTCCCCACTGTGCAAAGCCACAGTGAGATGCCTTGTCTAACCTTCTGTATGAGGGGAAAGTGGTCATCCATATGACCACCATGGTAGGAAGGCTGTCTCTACTTCTTGTGATTTTTGCCTGCAATATTGTTTTCACAGGCTGTTTTCTACCAGTATGTTTTGCTCTCATCCTTGGGCAGCTACTCAGCTGCACTGCAGCAAGCAACCAGCAACAAGGAGCAGCCAAGGGACTTCAGAGACCTGCTGTGGAGAGGAGATATGGAGTTTCAGACCAGACAGGAAAAGAGATGGGGAGTTGATGAGACAGAGATAGAAAGATAATGTAAGGCTTAGGTAGCCACAAAGAAAGAGTTTAAAAAGTCAAGGCAAAAAATAGATAACAACATGGCAAGCATTTCAGAGGAGGCTAAGTGAGGTCAGTTGTGTACACAAGCACTCTTGTGCTGGTGGTGGCTGACAGTCTGCTTACATAGAAATCTGGAGAACATGGGTGTTTTTGAATTAAAGTTGACGCCCAAATTACAGACAAGAATCACAGTTGCTTTCTTTTGGTACAGCTTGTTTTCGGTAGCGTCACTCCTTATTTCCTTATTATTAGCACAAATTTTTCCCCTTAACCTTTTGAGACATTTAGATGAGAAACACTAAGATAATCTGTTTGGAATGGATTAATGTAAAACAAGAGCAACAAACAGAACTAGAAAAAAGAGAAAGGAAACAAAATATAAGCAATCCAAGTGATCAATGCTAACATTGGAACTTTGAAGGAGATCCGTCAGTTTAATAGATAACTAAAATACATATAATATATGAGAAAAGTCTAATCTTTATTCAGAAAATCAAAGTGAAAAGTTGGATGCTGATAAATCCTAAAGCTGGGTCAGGGAATCACAATTATATGTGACTGAATTCTCAAAGCCTAATCTTGATTTCAAGAAAGCCCGTCTAACTCTAATTGATAAGCCAATGTCTTAGCCTATTACATTATTATTTTGAAAAGCTTGAATAATTCAGGAATCACAGATGAAAACAAGTTCTAAAAAAGATCCTGCTTAATTTTAAAGTATTTTCAAATAGTGGTCCAGCTCTGTGTTTGTTTGCAGAACTGTATGTTTAAAATGTATTAATATTTACAGGAAAATGACTCTCTTAAAAGAAGTTTACAAGACACATGATTCCAAAACTTCTCTTCTTCTCATTATGTTTTTTTTAGGTGCCACATATAAGTTTAGAGGTGTTATCACTCAAATATCAAAGCAGGGATGGCTATACTCTAGGAATGTAGAAACACCCACATGGATCACGTCAGTGAATACAATTTATTGATAAATCACCTCTGACTGGTGAAAGGCCTGTTGCCAAGCTGCAGCTTCCCAGAGAGAGATGGTACTGACATGAAACCCCTCTTGGGTGCCAAGTTTGGGAAGCAGTGATGGAAGGAAGGCTTTTCAGCAGAGAAATGGAACTAGCAGACACCACATCTGGAGGAGGGAAGCTGCTCGAAGGATGGACAGAAGCTCAAGTTTCTCCATGGTTCCCAGCAGAGTATACAGGTACTTGCTACTTTGCTAGCTACATCCACCAAGTACTATCAAAAGGGTTAGATATCCACTGGATCACCTAAGAGCCACCCACCCCTCCCCGGTCACCAGAGTGCAATGCAATATTTGTAGAGGGGAAACAGAGGGGATGTGTGGCAGACCTGGAGGGCTCTCAGAAGCAATCCACTGTAACATGGGATTAAAAGCAAAATGAAACTGTACCCTACATTCTAGCTGAAGTGGAAGGAGATGCAGTAGTAGATGCAACTTCAGTAAGAAGTAGCTGAGACTTTACAGACTGGTATGGAAGTACCATGACATATATTTAATGAAATAAAGCACAGTAAGAAATTTCATGTACTTTTCTCATAGGAAAAAAACCAAACCCATATTCCAGAGAGAATTAGATCCTCGGAGGGTTTTAAAATACATATATCAAAATAACTTTGGTATATATTTCACTAGTCCTCACATACTATAAAATACTTTAAGTCTAGTTCCTTACTAAGCAGATTTTTATTTTAGACCTTTGCTTCTCTGCCAAGATTATTGATAATTGCATTATATATTTATAACAGAAATGACAAAATTAAAATCTGTTTTATTAATTTCAAGGTCATATGTATAAAATTGCACTACAATCAGCTTCCCACTGTGTGAATTAATCATATATGCAACTGAATTTGTTTTAATATGTTACCTTTTATGGGTCCTTTAAGTAATATTTCAATTACGCTGTGAAAGGGAAGACTTTCTAAAAATTCTGCATATAAAGACTTATGTTCTTTCCACACTGCCTTTACCTTTTTATCTAGATTTTTGCTTGAGGTTTAGAACAGACTCTGAATTTTGCAGTTAAAATTAGAAAAGCTTTCTGATTAATCATTACAGTAATTTCTTAAGTAACTTGATAAACAAATACGATGAAAATGATGCCTGAAATTTATTTAAGTCTGCTTTAAAGCTATGAAAACTTCTGGTCATAAAATCCCGAGAACTTCAAACTACAAACAGGTTATGGAGGCAGCATAACCAGTAACGAGTGGTGAAACAAGAGGGTCCTTCATTTTTGTGAATGCATGTATGTACAAACACAACCATCTCCTGTCCCTATCAATGCCTGCATCACATACACCTTGTTTAAAAAGCTGATGCAGTCCTAGAAGAAAGCATGACTGCCCTTCCACAAAGGCCTATCTTGATAAACTTACAGGGTCAATGCTGCCAGCTTACTTTGAAGAGAAGTAAATTCCCAGGCTATTAAATCGCACCTTGAAGAGACACTCGGCTAAAAGGTTTTGCACTTGTGCTTTTTGTTGATGTTAGGGTGATGTAGTATCACAGAATAGAAACTTGAAAGAAAGCTTGGTTATGGGACGTTCTGCTCATCTACAAAAGTGACTCCTACCTAGAGTCCAATAGAAATAAAAGAGCCAGAGAGAAAAATGGTTTTGTTGTTGTTTGGTTGTCTCATAAGAAGAGACAGAAATAATAACATTTCAAGGACAAGTTTTGGCTCAAGAGGCAATCAGGTAACAGAAGGAAGATATCACAGGCACTATCTTCAAAAAACCCTCAGATGTTTATAAAGTTGGCCAGCACTTTCCACCATAAAACTATCTTTTATGATTCTGTATAGCTCCAACTGCTTTAGCTAATTTTTCTATTCCAGGCAAATAAGTACAACTTTTTCAGAAATGTATTTATTTCAATTTTTGTATATGAAAGAGAAGAACAGAAAGAACAAAGAAAATACACAGGCAATTAAGATTGATTTTCTTATCTTTTTATCAGGAGGAAATTTGTCAGTCTGTCATTAATCATGTCAGTAAGGTGTCAAAGACCTACTCAGGAAGAACTTAGTAAGGATAATTGTTTTTCTTTATAATGCCTTCACCATTATATGTAGAACTTGAAACAAATTGTTGAAGAAATGCAACTCTATGAAAAGGTCTATGATTTTTCTTCCTCATGCATTAACAGTGCTTGAGCACCTGGATGTTCAATCTTTTGATGACTCTCTAGGTATAAGATAAGAGAAATTTTATCTGTTACACAAAGTAATTTTTTCATTAACAGATTTTTTTTCAGAGAAATGACTCAGCGTTTCAGGCAGTAATGGAAAGGTCCATGTTCTGTGATTAACTATCACTCCCCATACCACCAACTTAATCTAAACATAAGACATTTATCTTTCAATAATCATTCTTAATTTGCCTTTCAGAAAAGGAAGAAGGTAGAATGCACCAGGAACATCTTTAAGATAAAAGTTAATTAAGCTCGCCTCTGAACATTTTGAGTAAAGAAATATTCAGAATTAGTGAAGACAGCTGCTGGTAATTTGAAAAGCCCCTGTCATGTAAATTGGCTCTGCATTTCAGAGCCTCCATCTCTGACAGCTATTCTTTGAATTCCACAAACTCTCTGACCGTGCATTTCTTTGCTGTATTTTACTCTTCTGGAGTTCATCAAGCATTTCAGAACACAAAAAGCTCAGGGGACTGAAGGATTTAAAGCCCTCCAGCTTTTCATGACACTGACATTATAGTCCAGCCCACTTCAACCTGTCACCAATGAGTCTTTTAAGAACAGGAACTTAAGGAGAAGAGTTTCAGAAGATTTCAATGGAACCCCATCACAAACATCGCTGGGAAACCACTAGCTTACTGAGATTTTCTAAGAGATACATGGCACAGGAATTAGCTTGTAAATAAATGAAGAAAACAGAGGGGGTTTGGGTGGGTTTTTGGGTTTAATGTATTTGTTTGGTTTTATTGCTAGTTTTTTTTTAATCCAGGGAAATATCCACAGAAAAGAAGAAAACTTCAGATCCTTCGCAAATTCAACACTGCACATTTTTAAGTGACTATTAAATATGTAAAAAGGTTAGAATAGTCTAAAATTTTACATAAGGTTATATACATTTTAATAGGCTGTGCTTGAAAAGCCTCTTTTTGATAACCATCAATTTTCATCCTCAGCACAATTATGTAATAAAAATATTTCCTATGCCTAAAGAACATTACAGTAATATTAAGAAAAAATAATTATTTAGTCTTTATTATAAATGAGAGTCAAATCCCAGGGATGGAACCTGTAACACAAACTAATTGTGGGCACTGAAAGTTATTGTACTAAAGGAACTTCAAGTAACTTTCAAACCTCTATGGGGAGCGGAAGAATGGAATTTTAGGTAGCCACTGTAATCTGTAGGAAAATACCTGAATTCATATTTATATTTTTTCAAAACACTTCTCTGGTCAAATTTTCAAACATTTTCTAAGACCTGTCTTACACTGGAATATGTTTGTAAACAGGAAATTGTGATTATGTGTGACACCACAGTGTAGTAACTGCTGCAGAAAAAAATACATTTTAACAGCAATCATCAGATTCATTTTGTAGCACCCCAGAGTAATGTCTTAGGTACTTCAGAAGAAATAACATTTTAGACATACTCATATGTAAATGGTCTCTAATAATCTGAGTGAAAAATAGTTTCCAAACAGGCACTAGGTTGGGATGTTGTTCTCAGAACATCTGAAAGAGGAGATATAAGGGAACTGTCAGAGGTTAAAAACATGGGCAAGGAAAACCTCAATCCTTGGCCTTTACAACACAATCTGGTACAGCTGAAAAACAATGAGAATAAAGCTATTTCATAAAGGAGAGACATTTGGATATTAACAGTGGTGAAAGAGATGATGGAGTAAATGTGAAAAACAAGTTACACAAACCTTCAATGTGAGATATCAGGAAAAAAGCCAAAGACTTGGGTGTTACATCAAAGACAGGATCCTGTTTCTGAGCATCGCAGTGTTGTAATGTGATTACAGCACAGGACTGGAAGCTGTCGTGAGTCAAGGTCCCCAAGGCTAATGACTTTTTGCATGATTATGGGAAGTTTCTTAAAGAAAAACTTGAAAATATCTCATCTATTTCTCACAAATAAAACCTAAGATGACAGCATTTAAAGCAAACACATGTAACCCTTCACATCTCAGACTTGCACATCTTTACGAGAGTGATGGTAACAGCGATGCTGCCTTTCCTGCTTGATCCACATTTGTTAGCTGACAGCAGTCAGCAGCTAATTTGTTACAAGTGTGAAGGTCTGAGCCCAGCAAAGGACTGTGCATCTACAATATTAATTACCATTTTACAGCTTTGTTTTGTGACTGGGCAAATAAATTTGAATGTGTAAAGTAAATATACAGCTTTTTTCTCTATTTTCTACCAAAGGTAAAACAAACAATGAATAAAAGGTCTGAGGGAGCCAATGAAATATGAGGTAGAATCAGAAATAAGGAAATAATACATTCAGCCAAGTATATAATTTTATGTATTAAAATTAAAAAGAATTATTTACTGATGTCTTAATAAGTTTTAACCCAAGGCAAAATTTTCATTCAGCCTCTTCTCTAGACAGAAAAGTGCATTGGTGAAAAGAAATAAAATAGTTCAAAAGCCACCAAACAGCAAAACTTTTAGCTGATACATTTTTTTCATACAGTCTTTCACATTAGTGGTACAGTAACGTTCTTAAGTCAGGTAATCCAATACTTGTTCTCAGTCATTAAAGCAAATCACAAGTAAAAACAGGACAGTTTTGTTCCCGTACATTGGAATAAAACCTGTTCAGCATCAATATCAAAGCCAGTATTCCCTTGGAACAGTACTGCTACCTGGATATACCTAATCAAATGGGCTATTCTCTTGCTTTCTGAAGAATATGCTTAGACTTCAAGGCTACACTGCCACATAAGCAAAAAGATCTTTGTAAAAACTTAATTCAAGCTGGTTGAAAGGTAGTAGAATGGATGGAAAGTCATAGAACAAGGAGGATGTGGTCCAAGCAATTCTGGAAATAATTTTCGTACTTTGAGGCGCATGGGGTGGTGAGGTGGTGATCCCTTTTTGTGTGCAGCCCAAAGAAGAGAGTAGCATAAACACTTAGGTAGTATCTGTTTGTACTCGTCTCATTCTTAATCTGTGAGACTACAGACAGCTTTATCACTTCATTCATGACATACAGAAAAAAGAACAAATGAACATTTTGAGATCTTTTTGGAACATGAATAATAAGGGGGACTACTGCATTATACAACTTAATGAGGGAAGGAGATGGACAAAATCAGACATATATTTTACACAAGAAAATTTCTTGTAATCACATTGTACTCACTGGTTCAATACAATGATTAAATTGTCACTTCTCACTCTGCAACATTTCTGCAGTATCCCAATAACCTTACTTTTAATAACAGAAATAAAGGAAGGAAAAATAAAGGAATCTATGAAACTTCCCAAGGCAATCACTAAAATTATCAGGTAGAATAACTCACATTCGCAGTACCACCTCCTTTCTGATTGGAACACTATCCCTCTCTTACATACTAACCTTGCTAGAAGATGAGAGCAGTAAAATAACCTCCTTTCAGTCATTCAGTCTTTCAGGTATATCTGACTGCAATCCACTTTGTCTCCACAAGCATTGTTTCTTTGGGCAGAAAAAAAATGTGGGACTGTGACTGCCCTTCTGGCGTTTTCTGTGTGAGGCTAGAGATGGCTGGCATGTGAGAAGTCCCTGTTTCAGTGCATGTTGTTCACCACCAAATTACTTGCTTTAGCATCACTTTTTTGCCGTGCAAATGCATTTTTTGAGCCTTCTGTATGTGAATACAAACACAACACCTACAGTATAATGCATAACTATGGAGGAGTGTTCCTCTTGCCTCAGTTACTGCGATGGTTATAGATAGCAGTCATGTCATATGGGAATTAATGAAACATCTTTGAAGTACTAAACATTGGGCATGTTATGCTTTCATATCAGAGCGATTCTAATCCCAAAGACAGAGCAATCAGGGAAAATCCGAGGGAGGGAACACAGAAAAACCAGAGGACATACAGCCTTCATGATTCCTTTATCTATACTAGTTTGTGTCTAGCACCTGTAAGTTGCTCAGCACTCAATGCTAGTGGAGAAGGGTAATAACTGGAAAGCCAAAAAAAATGCCTATGGAAATAACTGCTAACCAAATCCTAAACATGGAAGCTGTAGAGGGAACGTCCATGACAGCACTGTTCTCTAATTTCTTAATAACGCTATATTCATGAGTCTTAGCCTGCAAAATGATGCAGCCCTATGCCAAAGAAGCTCTGTCTGGATACTTACTGGTCCCAGCTGACCATACAATAAACTCATCAGGTGCCTTAATGGCACTCTCTAATTCTCTTTCCATCTCCATGCAAGCAACTTTTAGATCCTTGCCAAAAAAATCCAGTTGTGACACGAAGATCATCTTGTCATTTTCATAGTCAGTGCACTAGACAGATTTCTAATTGAAAATACAAGACTCCCAAAGCAATACAACTTCCAAACCTGAAAACATCCGTCTTCATAAAAGAGGAGAATATGTAATTCAACAGAAAATCTCACTACATGAATAGCCATGTTTCTAGATGTTGTCAGCAGATCTGTTGCTTCATCAGCAACTATTTTACTTCAAAATTGCAGATTTAGCTAGAAAGATGTAAAAGTAAATTTATTTAAACTAACAAGCAAAAATCTTTGCAGCCAGCTTTCTGTACCACTTTAATGATGTTTTATGGCACATTAATTTATCCTTGTTAATTACAAATATAAAATAGTTCAATGTGACATAAGTATATTTAAGATGTGACTTCAAAAATAAGTCCTTGCACTAATTCTTCTTGTGCAACTATATGGATAATGAGCATAGTTTAAGGTTTTGTTAGTTTAGAGTCTAAATTAATCCAAATTTGGAAGCTAGGCCACAGATTGCAAAGGAAGTTAGTGTCACTCCCGGTATGACTTTACACAAATCAGAAACTTGGTATGCTTTATGAATGTTTCCTATTAACTTAAATGGCAGGTTTATTTATTAAGTTTCACTAATGAACTGTTATTAATTTATTTTAACCTAGTTATCTAAAGTTTATGATATATGTATATATTTAATAATGATATTTAAAGCTTTACACTAAAAACTGGAATACTGACACAATGAGTATTTTTGGCAAGGCCATACATTTGCTATTCCTAGAAAAATCCACCCATATTTATCAAAGATATTAGCCTTAGAAAACATGAACTTAGACACAATGGGTGAAGCTTGCTTGAAATTTGCTGCTGAAATTTTCAGATTTACCACCTATGGTGGACCTGTCTGGACTTGAGAAAGCTCACTGTGTAGTAGCTACACCATGCTATCTATACACCATAGGTACACTATACAATGCTATCATAGGCATAAAAAAGAGCTTTGGATGGGATGTATCCAGGTGAAGTATTGTGATACCTGTCTTTTGAGCAAAGAAAAAAGGTGGATAACTAAAACCTGCAAATTTGCCTTCCCAGCTGCTTGCATTTCACCACCTTTTATTTCTACAGTCCTAAAAAGTCATACTGTTGGATGTAAGAAAATACTACTGAAGAGGTACCAAGAGGTTAAATTGCAAATCTGAGACTAGAAGGAACACTGCTACCGGAATAGACCCAGTTTAATAATGGTAACTTTCAGAATAAATATGTACATTCCACCCTTCTCTTTCCTCTATAAGCAAATCATCATATCACATCTCTAAACAAATCCCAGAATAAAACTTCCAGCTGTGATTTCTCAGCATCCCTGTAAGCCAGTGAGAAACAGGAATATTTTGTTCCACTTAAGTGCTGGCCCACGGTAGAGGTCTGACCTGTGAATGAAAAGCTGAATTATTCTGCAATCTAATAGTACATGAAGAAACCAAGTGATGGAATTTATTTCATTACCACTTTTCAACTATTTGACCTTGTAGCTGGTAAGCTGATTTCTAAGGTTCTTCAGGTGACCTTCACCTCCTTTGGTGGTATGTTTCCTATGCATTTCAAGTGTCCTATGTATCTGACCGCTGCAGATATTACAAATTCTTCTGACAAGTGTATCTGCTGTTGCTACATGCAATACTTCAAATGTCAGGAGTTCACAGAAGTGAAGTTTTTCTACTTTTCTTCAATTGTTTTCTACCTATATTGCCCCACTCTTCATCCAGTCACTTCCACTGCTGTTAGGTGCTTATCAGGGACTGTGGACCTCAACAGCAGCTCTGGGATCAGTAGCTCTGCACCAGCTTTACATCTGGATACTTCTCTGGAGCATAATTTCCCTATATCAGAACATGCCTACATATGCAGAATAACTTACATCATCACAGATCGTGTGGTCAACTTCACTATGAAATTGGGCACACAGGGATAATGCATTAGATTATCTGTTACCATAAAGAACCCTTCCAGAGCTGTTAGAATTACTCCTGGGAACCAGTACATTATTAAAACATTGGGGTATTGATGCCAGCTGGCAGCTAACCCCTACCCAGCCACTTGCTCCCTTCTTACCACTTGGATGGAGAGAGAATTGGAGGAGCACATGTGGGAAGAACATGTCGGCTGAGATAAAACCAGTTCAATAAATAAAGGGGAAAAAAGAAAAAATGCAGCCAAGTGATGCACCTCCCACCTGCAATTGATGCCCAGCTACTGTCCAAGGAACAGCTACCCTGGAAAAAGTCCCTTACCTGGCCCCCCAGCTTTAGTGCTTAGCATGATGCTATATGGTATGGGGCATCCTTTTGGTCAGCTGGAATCAGCTGTCCTATTTGTAACCCCTCTCAGTCCACCAACCACCTGTGTTCCTAGGCCACCATGATTAAAACAAACTAACACTGATGTCTATGTTCCATATCACCTAAAATCCATGGTGATGAGCCTGCTCTGTTACCAGTGCATTCTGTACTTAGGTATCTCATCTTCCATTCCACATCCTGAGTTTCACAAGCTTTCGTATGACAGTATATTATCATTCACTATTTATCCTGATTCATATTTTTCATCCAGACTGACAACAAAATATATCAGCTGGAGGGACCTCAGGTGTTGAGCAATCTCCACATTAAAGCCCCATTATTTCTGTGCAACAAAAAAACAAGTGAAAAAACCAAACAAAACCTTCTCAAAACTATTTTACATCAGTTCTACTGAAAACACACCTAAACAGAAATGAGAAATGTCCTGCGAATACAAGAACACAGACCTGGAGTTCCATGTTTAGAAATGCTTGGCAAGAAAAGCAGTCCACTGGACCTCCCAGAAACAGGGAGGAATGCTTTTAAGGAAAAAAAAAAAATTCCTGCTTTCAGGCAAGTAAGATACTGACAGATGCAAAGATCCTAAGGTCATAAAGAAAAAAAAAAAGAGAAGCAGTAGAGTGATGTGCTGCATTTCAAATATGAAAGAGGAAATCATTGAAATAAGTTTTACTCTTATCTGTGTTGATAATTGTTTATAAATGAATCTTACATCACTGATTCAGCAGGAGCAACGTTTGCTCCCAATTGGAAAAAGGGTTATGGCATAAGAAATTTCATTCTCACACTCACTACACTGCACTGCAAAACACGTTAGTAGCTGTTCAGCTCATGATTATGGAGGGTTAAGAGTAGTAGTGCAAGGATGTAAATCTGGGCTGAAAGGAGGAAGTAACAGGCACCTCCTAATTACACTCTCCTTGGCACTCTTCGATACCTTGAGCCAACAGCCCCACCATCCCACATATTGCAGAAGTACACAGGCCATAGTCTAACTCAGTTCACTAAATCGGGGATTTGATGATTGCTTTGGGACTCTACAGCAATACGAACAATTTTTAAAGCAGGTTAAACTTTTGTAGCATAGACCCCATCAGCGCAATCTACATCTGTGATGAACACTTACTGTTTTTTACTTCTGCATCTGAATTTCTCTACCTTGATTGCTTTCCTTCATGAAAAAGTAGGTAACCTGTCTTCAAGAGAGTAATCTGACTCTGCTTAAAGTGTCAAATGTAACAATTTGACTGTGTATCTTTAAGAAAAATTACAACATCACAGTAATAAAAAACAAGGCTAGAAAAAAATAAGCCTGCCTACAGCAATGAACCTATATAGATGCACATTCTTTAATTTGTAATAAAAAGCAACATCTAAAAGTTTTATCTTGAAAACATCTTATAAAAACACCTACTAGATCCATTAAGATATTTACTTATAGCATAACTTTGCAGAGTTCAACAGATAATAGCATGTTATTTAGAAAAATGCTTCAATTAAAATGCATTTGACACTGGATTCACAATTGCTTTATCAAACTTGTAATTAGAGATGTGCTCTTGATACCACTAGCATTAAAGGGGGAATCGATACTATATTTTGTGCCTGTATGTGCTGGCTGAGAAGTCTCAATGAACAACATTTTGCATTGTCTTCAAGCTGACTACTGTGAAATCAGCTGGTAAAGCCAATTATTACATACACAGTGTGGATCCAGTTTTTACCTTTCTTTAATACCTACAATGTCTGAAAAGGGAGCAATACATAGAAATGTATGTGTGCTCTCAAATTCTATTTGGCTGTGGACCTGTATACATACCCGTATGCAATTTGAAACTGGTATGCCATTTTACTAAATCAAAATTTGCCTGCTGTAGTTGTAGACTCTACTCCTAATACAAAACCTCAAAATACAGACACATACTTAGAGGAAATACCAACTCTGGGGAAAAAAACAACAACAACAAAAAAAAAACCAAAAAAAAAAAAAGATGAAAAAACCCTTTCTTATCTAACTCTTCATACAAAATAATTCAGAGAAGTGAATGCCACAAATAATGTAACTATAAAATCTTATATTCCTCCTATTGTTGACTTTGAATTAGAAGGGAAGATCTGACTCATTGTTATCAATTATTTACATAAAAGAAGTTGAAGCAGTTGCATAACGCTTCAGAATATCATTTTATTTGTGAGCTCATTGTCTGGTACTTCAGTAATTAGAAACAGGGAAAGGCTTTCCTGTAGTGTTGTGGTTAAATGTTTTGAGACTATGAGAGTCTTATATATTACAAAACATGATTCTGTGATTCTATGAAAAATTAAGAACATCTCCTCAAACACCAGTCAGGCAGTGAGAAATATGGCTCAGTAACCAAAACTGAGGTAGCAAATATTTTTTTCATTTTTGAGAAACTGGAATTCTGGCTGAATTTTGTTTTTGTTTAGTCCTCTGTTTGACTTCTCTCATTTTCAGTGACTATTCAAAAAAATGTGTCTCCTTTGGCACTCAAAAAAATATAACTCAAACCACTTGTAGACTTCGGAGAGGATTATGTAATGCAATGTGATAATATAATGAGAAGATTAGAAGAGTTTACCCAAAAAATGACAATTTTTTGGCAGTTTGGCAAAACTTTTATTAGGATACTTTCCACTATTGAAGCTGGAACCTGGATCAAAAGGCTACTGAATCAAGCCCTGTACTCCAATGAATTTTTCATTGCTTGTCAATATGAAACGCTCTCACAAGGGACTGACCACAGAGACCTGTGGTGAGGGTTCTTGTCACGGGTGAGTGAATCAGCTTGACAAAGACTGCCTCTCCTCAAGCTCAGCCAATTGTCCTCAACTACCAGCAATTTTGGGGCCCTCCTTACTCTCAAAAAGCTTCAAGTAAACACACATTTTACTCTGAAGCAGGAAAAAACTCCGAGAATTTCAAAACATTGTTTTCTGTTCTGTTTTTATGCAGACATTATCTGTTCCCACAGGTTAAAGGCATGTTTCAGATTAAAAGAAAAACATTATGAAATTCACTAAGTGGTAGGGATTGATGCTCCATTTTGCTACAATATTTCTCTTTCAAGGAAGGTTTTCCTCTAAAAAAATTTTACACACACGTGTCAGATCCTTCAGTCTTTCCCTGGGAAAAAGAGAGGATGTATGATGATTAACACCGGTGTTAGGCCACCTGAGTAACAGGCTTGTTCATCGGGTATCAGCACACAAGGAGTCAAAATAACAGTTAAAATTGTAAATGAAGAAAAACATGCTCCCAACGAA
The DNA here is from genome assembly GCF_964237585.1 of Gallinula chloropus. Taxonomy (NCBI): domain Eukaryota; kingdom Metazoa; phylum Chordata; class Aves; order Gruiformes; family Rallidae; genus Gallinula; species Gallinula chloropus. The sequence continues at coordinate 38,196,550 of NC_140089.1, forward strand.
TCTGCAAAACTATCCTAGTTCAGTACAGTACCATTCTGCAACCTGCAATTGTTACCTTCCTCATTTTTACATTTTTACGGTGTGACCTTTTAGTACTGAAAATGGCAAGCAGCACAGATTGAGTATCTCATGATCTCCATGCTGCATCCTGTCTCTAGGCATTGGGTTGGGTCACTACATCATAATTAACTTGGAGGCTACCTGATGCATCACTAACGCCATTCCTTGTAAAGTGTGACAAACTCACTGTAAGCTGACACTGACTGAACCCTACTTCATTATTAACATCTGCTAAAATTGCAGCACAATAAGATATGGCCATATGGACAACGAGTTTAAAATCAGAGTAGAACAAAGATATGATAAATCAGTATTGCAATCTCTGGCTGCAGCTTCTATCCCAATGACCTCTTGACTATTTGGTTAAGGCCTTGGTTTTCATAATTCAATCCTTCCTCAGTTCACAGAAAAAATCTGCAGTTTACTAATAATCCTAACCGAGGTCCATTAAATTTGCAGTGACACTGAGACACACTAGATACCTGACATTCAGTCACTGGTACCTGGAATTAACAATGCCACAATTGATGTAAGCATCTGAAATATACACACATATTAAGTTAATTATCCACTCTAAATTACCTACCTGGAAGAAGGCAAGATGAAAAGTCAGAATACAGAAAAAGAGCAGACACAATGGAGATTGCCTCCGAAAAAAAAGCCTTTTCCTGAGAGCTGATACCTTGCTCCAACTTCTCTCCAGCCTACTTTCACATCTTAATCACTGGCTTTCCCAGGTCCTCCCTGCAGGTGTGTGAGCCTTGGGATCTGCAGTTCGGTCCTGTTTCAAAGCCTTTGAGCGGGCACAAACAACACCCATAGTGACTAGTCTAAAAATGGCAAAAGTATTTTTTGTTGTTGTGACTAGGTATCTGACAGTAGAATTGGTTTTTACACAAAAGATAAAGCACAAGATGGTACATCAGTGCTTCTCGCTACAGCTCATCTTCCCTTCAGTTTTGTCTGCAGCACATGATACACCCAATTTCAAAGCAACAGCAACAGGTGAATACTGGCAATCAAAATGCAAAAAATACATAGACAGATATCCCCAATTGTCAGCACTCCTTTCTATCACACTGCTTTTTGAGATGAGCTTTCAAGGCAGCAATGAGAGACTTCAGGCTCCCTGTGTTTGACTGTGCTCAGTTCTGTTCTGAATAGTGTCACAGCAGTCAATTTTTACTTCTACTTTATTGACCATCCACAGAAGGCAACAGAAGCTGATCTGTCAAATATCTAGCATGCAATCTGATTAAATAACTCAGGACATACTACAGGCCTTTGACATAAGTAGACAGTATAAACTAGCAGCTGTCACTCCTAGAAGAAAATCAAGCCTTTGGCATTTTGTTGAGCATCTACATTAATGTGACTGACAAAGGAAAGTCATAGTGAATCAGAATAGATGCCACAGAAAAAACATGTCAATATGCTGGATCAAGCAGGACTGAAACTCATTAACATTTCTGCCATTGTGTGAAATGATGTAAAATTGTACAGATAATTGCAAACTTTAGACAGAGGTTGCTTGTGCTTCTTATATTTAAACAGTAAAAATCATCATCTCCCAAAACTCTCACATATATTAAAAATTAATTCAGAAGATTACTAAAAAAAACGTATTTATGTAGTGGGATGCATCACTGAAAAATGTTACAGAGGAATCCAAAGACTGACTCAGTATCTCCAAAGCAGAAACAAACACTTACTTTTACTTTTTCTTACATAAGTTTAAGAAGAACTGAATTAAAATCAACTGGAATTATTTAAAGGAGTTTTTTTAAAAGGTCTTCTGTTTTATAAAAGCACCTGCCAGTGGAATTAAGACCTAAGCTCTGAAATATCATCTGCAAATTTTTTTATGAAACAGAAAAAGTCTTTTTTGTTTGCTTAAAATAGCAAAACATTTTAATATTATGAACATTTCTGTTTTACTTTGGAGGCTACACATTGGGTAGAGTACCATTTCAGTGATACCATCTGTATTCTGTCTAAAGACCTGTGACTGATAATGTCTAGTTGTTTCAACACAGATGTTTACAGGTAACAGTGGAACAGCAGAAAAGGAATAAAGCAGCAGCAGTAAACCAAAACAAGATGCTTTGCATAGCAGGAATGACTTCATCCACAGCTGACTGCTGTCTTTAGCCTCTGAGCAAAAGGAAGCTCCAGTATAGGCCTGTACCATTTACAAGCTTCATGATCTGCTGCCAAGTTGTAGAAACCAAAGTAAACTTCTGGCAGGACTCCTACATACCATAGTAGTTAAAGAAACTATTGTCCCACCCTGATTTTGACTACAAGCCTTGAAAGACTAGGCTAATGTTTCTGCCTGCCCTCCTATTCTCCATAGCTATTTGAAGATTTAATATAAAATTTTAAAAAATATAATTTTAGAAAGTGCCACTCTGTTGTCTACAGTTGTTTCACAACCCTCCAGTTAATTTTTTCTCATTCCTTTTTCCTCACCAATAAACCCTGGCAACAGAAAACCTTCACTAGTAATTAAAAGTGAAAAGCTAGCAAACAGACCCAGTACCCTGATACATCACAGCTGCACGCAAAGCTGCCCAGAGACACCTGCTTATTTTTAAGGCAATTCTTCTTATTCTTTATCATTCCATCTCTTAAGGTTGGGTTAAAAATGAGGCAGAATAAACTAGATGACTTCATTAAATGATGGCACATTTGTACATCCCACCTTTACTGGAAGACGCAAATCACCATTACACAATGTTGTCCAGTTGCTATAGCAGGAAGCAGGAATCAACCAAGTTGATCTTGCACATTACAAAGTCTTTGCAAAGTATGGCTTTCAGAATGTTCCCTGGTTGAGATTACCTCAATTTCCCTGTACAACTTGAGTATCGTGTGCCAAATGACCACGTATGCTTGATAATCAGAAGTCCTGTCCCAATTTCTGACAGGCTACTACAGTGTTTTTTAGTAGTAGTTATTTAATTCTTCTGGAGTCCAGTGGGCACCAGGGAAGGAAGGGCGACAGCTTCAAAAGCTGAAGGTTACTTAGGTTCTGCTTACCAGGTTCATTTTATCTGCTAATTGGAAATAGTGAGCCTCGAAACAGAGGATAGGCTGCCAAGTGAGTTTACATTGAAAACATGCTCTGTGTATCCTCTGTGTCCAAAAGCTGCCTCTATGCTGACACTGAACTTCCTGATAACACTGATAAAGCTCTGTACAGTGTGGTATCTGCCCTCCCACCACCATGTCTCACTGCAGGACCTTAGGGTTTGGGCGGTGAGAGTATTCCCCAGGGAGGCAGGGTATGAAAACTCAAATACATGAGAGCAAGGACAGAAGTTAATCTGTCCCGTATTATATCCTGTGCCAATCTCTAACAAGTGAAAAAACAGAAAGTAGCCTTTCTTCTCTAGACATGCTTTGTAAGAAGGTGGCAACTTCAGTACCCAGCCAAAGAAAAAGATTCAGCTGTGATTCACAGCTGCTGGTACACGGCTTCTTGCAGAGCAAAAGAGTGCACTTAAACTGAGAGGCCTTGAAGTGCACCCTTGCTGTGCCCCAACAGCATCTTCAAGCAGATGAGTCAGGTTGAGTCCTTGCGGTGTGTGTCAGGATGAGGGGTGGTGGACAGCTGGAGAGAGGGACATGCTGTAATGCAAACTGGCAGCTCAACTAAAGAGTATTCACAGAGGACTGGGCTGACTGTCACATCTTTTCTTAAAAACTCCTTGGAAGCTACTGCTGGCAACTGCCTGTCCATCAGTTTTGTGGACAACAGTCACAGGCACTTAGGGTATTGCAATACAGTCACCTCAGTTCACTGAAACTGATGTTGCCAGAGAGAGGTTCAGGCCACGCTTCATTCTCTCCAGTTGTGCCTGTCTTAGTCTGATCTCAGGTTGAACTGAATGAGACACCTGCCTCATCTGGCTGAAAATACCTTTTTTTTTTGCTGCTGTCAGCAGCGCAGTTTTTAGTATGATTCACATTGGAGATCTGCACAAAGGCTGGGGAAAGGAGGAAAGAGCAAACATGGACTGGAGGTGACCACCCTTTTGTGGTGATCATGGAGACACAGTTTTGGTCTTCCAACACTTTGTACAGGGCTGTAATAGAAACACCTACTTCAAAGCTAGGACTGATGCTGAAGTTGAGTAGCAATGCCTACATACTCTCTCTGGGCTGTAAAAAGCTTATGTTCTTATGTTTCTACTGTGTCTTCAGGTAACTAAGCATGTTTATAAACCTTGCTTGTAGTCCTGAGACTCTCATAAGCCAAAGCAAAGACTTATTAGCCAGTAGTTTGCCAATTCTGACTTCTGTGCACCAGTGACAAACCTCTAAAACTGAGATAACAGCAGCACATGAAATTCCTCAAGTGTAAGCCTTTCCAAGGCTTTGGGAAGACTAAGAATTAATAGACTTTTACTACTTCTGTTTCAATGACTGTGTGTCTTGAGGATATTTCCTAACAACTTCAGTGTAGTATTAGCATTTTCCATATGAGCATCTAGCTCTGCAATTGTTGGCTTTGTCACTAACTGAGCTGAGGCAATGCAGCAACTAGGTCTATCTACCATTTTTTCCACATCAGTGTTTTCTTTTTGCTTAAACTTGAACTAGCCTGCATGTGCAAAATGTTTACCCATTTAAAAAAAAAAAAAAAAAGGTTTACTGTATTTTTTATTCTCTCATGGTACTTTTCCTTTAGGATAGTTCTAGTGAAGAAGAAGAAGAAGATATGATTCAGTAAACTGAGCTTCTGTATGAAAATAAGGTAAGAAAGATATGCCTAATGGGCAAAAGGCAAAGAAACAGCTCTTGCATGTACTTGTTTCTAGACAAAATATTTGGCAGCACATAAACACAATAAAAATTGCATGAGAACATATGCCAAGAGTGCACTCCTAAATAAATAAACTATTATTATTGTTATTCAAATTAATACTAACATATGTTTCTCTGTTAAACACTATTTCTAGTCATCACAAGTAAGATATGTGTGGGTACGTACATTTATTTATACAGCTTCTAAGAGCTGAATCCCTAAATATTTCTCACCTCAGCTTACCAGGCAGGATCAGGCTGACTGACCAAACAAGTATTTGGCAGAATTCACCTTGGTTTTCAGTTATTTCACCCTATGGCAGAGAGCTACTATGACAGCTCTTTGAGATTCCCTGTAAGATGAGTGCATGTCCATGTAACATGCAGGTATGTGTTAACGAGGGCCTGTTCTTCAGCCTGTCCATACAGTGTTCCCTGCTGTTACAATGGCATCAACCAGCAGGGGATTCTTCCATCAAAATGTGATCCAAGGTTGCTTCAGTTGGTTTCTCCAGTCAAACCAATATTCAGTTTTGCTGCTGACTCCTAGTTCGGACCTGCTGCATTGTTCTGGAGAAAGTTTGTGGGTTGTAAGGAAGAGATAACACAACCCCAAAAGCATTTCAGTTATGCAAAGGATGAAGTTTTACTTTTTGTAGTCTCTTTTCTGCTGGCAAACAATATGAAATGCTTCTCGCAAAAAAAAAAAACAAAAAAATCAAACAAAATAAAACCCCATGCAACAAACAAATACCTAATCCAGAGGGACCTGGACCAGCTAATGAGGTATGCCCATGCAAACCTCAAGAAGTTCAATAAGGACAATTGCAAGGTCCTTCTGGGGCATGATGTGATAGAGAGCAGCACTGCAGAAAGAGATTTGTGGGGACTGATGTATGAAAAGCTGGTCATGAGCCACCAATGTGCACTTGCAGTCCAGAAGGCCAATCACATCCTGGGCTGCATCAAAAGAAGCATGGCCAGCAGATCGAGAGAGGTGATTCTCCTCTTTTACTCTGCTCTGGTGAGACCTCACCTGGAGTGCTGTATCCAACTCTGGAGCCCTCAGTACAAGAAGGAGATGGACCTCTTGGAGCGGGTCCAGGGGAGGGCCATGGAGATGATCAGAGGGCTGGAGCACCTCTCCTACAAAGAGAGGCTGAGAGAGTTGGGCTTGTTCAGCATGGAGAAGGCGTCTGGTAGACGTTATAGCAGCCTTCCACTGCCTGAAGGGGTCCTACAGGAAAGCTGGGGAAGGACTGCTTCTAGGGGTATGTACTGATAGGATATGGGGCAACGATTTTAAACTAGAGCAGGAGATTAGACCTTAGGAAGAAGTTCTTCACTATGGAGTGGTGAAACTCTAGAACAGGCTGCCTAGAGAGGTGATGCATGCCCCATCCCTGGAGGCATTCAAGGTCAGACTTGATGAAGTTCTGAGCAACCTGCTCTAGTTAAAGGTGTCCCTGCTTACTGCAGGAGTGTCAGACTAGATAAGCTTTAAAGGTTCTTTCCAGCCTAATGCAATCTGATTCATATCATTCTATGATTTAAAAAACAAAAATGCCCAGTCAGCATGTTGACAAGTAGGATTCTCCTGCCTCTAATTCATGCAATTCCACAGAATGGTAATTCTTGCTGCCAAGCACCTAGCTAAAAACGTCACAAACAAATAACTACCCTAACACACCTATGGGGCAGAAAGGTGGCGTCTTTCCTGAGGTGAGGTGTGTCCCTCAGTCTTTCCCCCAGCTTTCACCACAGCTTATCCAAAGAGCAGAGTTGGAATGACAAATATGAGGAAGCTGAGCTTTGAAATAGAAATTATAATTCACGGAGACATATCTAACCAGTCATGTGGCAGGATTGCCACTTCTGGGTTTATAAGGTTTTTATCAAACCTCCACACATAAAATCTGCATCACTTAAAAGACATTATTACAGAAAAAACCTAATCTCCATTAACCTGTCTACTTCTTCAATATACAAAGTCTAATATGGTCCAGAGAGTCAGAAGCCAAGACAGTTGTCACACATAATAACCCCCCCAATAACTTTACGAGGTAATATTTGAGAAATGTAGGAGTCATCCCTTACATTCTGCAACCCAAAAAGATTAAAAATGGATCATTTCACATGCCCCAAACTCTCAAACTAATTTTTATGTGTTTTGCGATGTCTCCAAATGCTTTGCAAGAGTGTAATGCAGTGTGCATGGAAGAGACATATGTAAATCATGCTGCTTTATGAGGATTTGAGTTTCCTAGATTTTCACAGAAGAATTAGTAATTTTTTACAGGATGAACTAGATTGAAAACATCATGAATATTGAAATGCCTTACTTGTTCTCGTTGCTGGCATCATACCGAGGCATAGGGTCAAAATCATTTCCATTGACATCAAAACTGGCCTGTGAATCCTGTAGCCAGCAAAAGAAAGAAAAACAGTTTCTCATTAATTAGCCATTGACTCATGTGGCCTATACATTCTTCAGCAAGTTCCTACAAGAGAGGAATTAGGTTAACTAACATTCCCGTGTTTTTTTGTAGATGATTGTATGTTTTAGAAAGGATTATATATTTAATAATTATGGAATTTACATATTTTATTTTATTATTTGAAAAGGGAGAAGGACAAGAAATGCTCTGAAAAAGCATAGTTCCCATGTCAGAGAGGAAATAAAAAGTGGTGTTTCTTTAACCAGAAAAATATGGGTTTTTTCTAAGAACCTTCTGGATGTTAAGAGAGGGCATTCTGAAAATTGGGCTTTTGTTAATTGTTTCAAAATAAGAGAAAAAATCTGAAATTTCAGTTATCTTTGTGCAGATTTCAGTTTCAAGGAATTAAGAATAATATAATGTTATTAAGAATATTTTTATAAAAACTCAGCTTGAAATGCAGCATAAACTACATTTCCATGTCCCTAGGAGTGTAACTGTTTCAAATATTTGTAAGGTATCTCCATATTTTTCTTCCATATTTTATATCTACCAGGATTCTTACAGCTGAAAATAGTTTATAGAGTAAATAGCTGCTGGTTTATATGGCTCCCATCAATCGATGCGGTAGCATGTGGGGTGTTGACATGGTAAGCAGCTCTTTTTAATCTCTTCTTTGTTCAAAACCAGTTACCACATCCACCTCAAATATTCCTGTTTGCAGCCACACCAGCAATAATCTGACATATAGAAGCCATTTGTCATCAAACAAGCAATGTGTACTTCTTTGGGGGAATTCCTTGTTGCCATGAGGAAAGGGAGAGGAGGTGGTAACGGAATAAATAGCCGCTTTAAATTCAGTGGAAGGACAGTATGGGGATGAGGTGACATATGATACAATCCTAGTCATTCATTGAGGAAATAAAATTATATTTGGTTTGTTTAAATAACTTAAGAGATTAAAATCAAAGATGTGGCATGCATTAGGATCAAGCATACACTGACAAATGGGGCAACTGCCTGTCATGTGTTTGTGCAGTTCTCCCCACGTATTTCAATGCTGAGTTCCACGTGCAGCATGGGGAATGGTAAGGGTGTAAGTATGGATAAATTAAAAGAAATGACTTTAAACTGTGGACACAGTTGTAGCTTTTGATTGCTTGTTAAAGATGCTTTTGTCACCTTCATCTCTTCAATGCTTTGTCAAGATGCTTGTAGTAAAAAGACTGTTCAGAGCTATGTCTGTAATGGGACTGGAGGTATATGCATGCATTGCACTGGTCATCATCACTACTCCAGCTCAATCAAATGTATTTATCTGTTTGTACACCTTACACATTTTATTTCAGATAAATGATAAGGTTCGCAGAGTCATGTGCTTTCAGGTAATGCAGCACAAGGCTGATCACTCCAGCAAACCATGACCCTGATACTCGGAACAGCTTCAAACTTTGACAGTGACGCAAGAATGCACCCTCAAGTGAAGGGTTTCCCTCAAGTTATACAACTCTCCAATCATTTAAATGTGATGAACCACAAGCAAACAGACACCTCCAAATGCAACATGAGATGGAGGACACAGAAAACAAAGGACAGAGCTCTATTACAAATTATTAGGGGACTCACTGAGGTTCAGGGAGATTTACTAGAAAGACCCCAAAAATAGTTTACACCTGTGTTTGACCTAGTGAATCATAACAAGTCATGTCCTTTTCCTTTAATATGATTTCTAGCAGTAAGATAAATAACTTTAAAAATATAGACATGGAAGGATATGCCTAAATTACAGTCTTTGAGAAAAGGTAATTGTGTTGTTAGTTAAATGTATTGGTGAAGAATGGACTTCAGCTGCACACATCAACTGAAAAGCAGTGTATTCCATCTCCAAGTTCTGAGAGCGTAAGGATCTCAAGTAAAATAGTTACAGAAAGAAAGTATCCAATGACTGGTTCCAGTGCTTCAGAAATTCAGGATTTAGCTACAAGACACATCCAGATATTAAATACATTCAGACTGAAAACAGTCTTAACTAAAACAAACATTACCAAAAACAGCCTTCCTTCATTCTATTGGTGTTAACATTTGAGGAAACCTTATAGAATTCTTCTTCCTTCCCTCCTCCCTCCCTCCATCTTTCCAGGAACAGCAGATTTATTTAGGGTAACACTGATGTGGCAAATCTGGACTCCTGTGGACACTCACATAATTCTGCATCAAGTCTGGATGGTTTCTTTCAATGCCGTCATCCAGGATAGTGACCACAACGTTCTTTCCAGTGTAACCTCTCTTCCAAGCACCAACTATATTCATATCTGATTGGCAATGGTGGGTGTTATCACTGCAGTGCTGGGGAGAGAAGAGGACATAAAGATGTTGGATGTTGCAGATGAGCAGAGTGGGGTTGAGATGTTATCCCACTTACATTATCATACAAATCAGCACATAAGCACATTGATTTGAGTAACAACTACGCAAGATCAACACCTTCGTTCAGACAGAAAATAACTGAAAGAGAAATGCCCAATTAAATGAAAATGGCTAGCCTTGCTTATTTGCCCTTCTGATCATACTTCATACTACGGAATAGAAAGGGTCCAGCCATACTGAACCACTAGAAGCCATGTGTAAAACAAAGCAACTATTCCTGGCTGTTAAGCATACTCATTGGAAAATGTACATTTGAATTATTTGAATATTTTTCAGAAAAACAAACCATATGTGGATAAAAGTAAAGTAATGCCTGTATAGAAATGGTCATGGAAACAAAACTTGCTTTTTGGAGCTTATGTGCTGTGCAATTTCTTGACAGCATGTCTGGAAACTAATCCAGATTCATTTCTATCTACAAAAGAAGGCTTTTGGCAGGTTTTGTGCAATATCAGCAGGAGATGAGCAGCAGTTAAGAACCTGTAACCAAAACAACACCCTGAAAAACTTGCAGTTTAGGGTATCTGATGAATTGTAGATAGTTATATTAAGAACAGCCTGGGGTACAGCTTTCAGAGCAACCAAGTCCAGTGTGATGGAGAAAGAAAGTTTAGGATACATTAAAGCTGGAAGCCTGTTCCTAGACATGAATGCACCCAGCTCATGTGAAGAAATCTGGCTTCCCATGGCAATGAGACATGACCCTTGGGTATTCATATACCCCATTAGCAACTCTCTTAATCCACACTCAGAGCACTCCCCTGCTCCCCTGTGGAGTTCAACAAGCCCCTCATTGGCAGTGCTTGCTTCCCTCTCCTCCAGGCTCAGACAGCGCAGCAAGAAAAGAAAAAGAAAAAAGAAAAAAAAAAGAGGGGGTGAGACGAAGGGGAAAAGCAAAGGGTGGGAGGAAGGAAAAATACATTGAAAAGAAATGTGTGTCACAGCAACACTGGCATACTCTGTCTCACTCCCTTCCCCACTGCCTCATGCCCCCACTGCAGCCTCATGTTTTGGCACTCTACAAGTTTTGAGGAGCATAAATACATTCAGAGACTGACTTTGGTGGACGTCTGGCCTCCAGCCAGGGCTAAACCACGACAGATGCCCTCTGCCTTGACTTAAATTGCTCCCTCTTCTCCTGAAGGTAAGTACAATGAGGAACTGTTAGCCATACTGGGTGCAAACTGACATCACATTACTATTAGATCGTAACTTTCCTCTTCCTTTTTTCCAGTTTACAGCCCTGTACTGTCATACATAAAACAGACAAATTAAGACTGGCCATTTGTTGTTAGTAAAGCAAGATAATATTATTAGGCAGTTTACTATACATAGTACAAAGTCTCTCTCTCATGGCCATTCCCTGGTGTCTGCAAATATCTGTCTGTCTCTGTCCATCCATCTGCAGACAAAGGAGCTTGAAGGACTTCAGGGACCAGTTCCAAGGAATATATAGGGCAGGCTTAATGCTTTTGTTCTGTGTATTGCTTGGAAATGCTCACCCTGCTGGCTTTATGAAATTAATTACAGTCTAAACTTGCCATCTGGTACACTGAATGTAATGGTAGTACATATGAGGATTTCTAATGTATAAACAAGGGGGTTAAAAGTGTGTAATTTTTCCAGATGCCTCTGCATTTTTAGAAGTGTTGCAGAATCAAGCATCTGAAAATACCTGCAAAAGCCATTAATATCATCATTCACATTTTGCTGATGTGAAGACAAGGAGACAAAAATGTGGAAGCACCAGCCTCCAGCCACAGAGTAAACCCAAAAGAGAGCTGCAACTAGCAATGGGGATTCCTGACCAGTCAAATTTACCGGGCCATTACACTGTCCCTTCATCCTCTTCTGTGAAATGCCAAATGATCCTTTGGCTGCTTTGCTGACTGTCTTGTCCTCTCTTCCTAGGGGAAGAGCTTGTTGTTTTGTTTCCATGCCAGTCAAATCACTCAGGCTGAGCAAGCATATGGGTTTTTAATCCCCATTCCCTTGTAAAGTCCTTGGCTCTTCACCAGATCACTGCTTTTCCCCATAATGATGCTGGCACAGTCAGTTGCCCTCACTTACCTTACCTGAACTTCTGCTTTTGTGGTGGTGGCTGAAGGGGGCTCATTCATCAGCTACTTTGCTACATGCATGGAGATGAACATAAAGACAAGAGACAACTCTTGTTTTACCATATGGTCTGACAATTCTCTTGAGAGATGTGCCAGATCAAAGTGATATTCAAATTAGCTTGCTCTGCCTCAAGACTGGGCAGAAAACTAGTCTAAACAAAATCCTTCTGCATAAAAGAAATTCCAGGGGCAAATCCGGCATAACTGTGTGCCCGTAACTTTGGATTGCAGCATATGTAACATATGGATACGAAATGCAAAGGCAGCAGAGAAGCATCCAAGTGGGAGTAGTTCAGCTGCAGATGAAGGGTTCGGTTCTTATGGTTACAATATATAACTTATCCCCAAGTCCTAGCAAAAATAGCATCTTTATTTTCTTTTCTATTCCTTACTCTCCCTCCTCTCAATTTTTATTTTTTTTAAGCCTATGCTCTTCTTTTCCTCCTCCTAGCCTTGTTCTTCCAATCACTTTGGTAAAAGTTTGGTTCAACATCTCATCTCAGATTCCTTCATTTTAGCCATAAAATATACCTTCACACAGATTAGTGTCTGATTTTGTCCAGACCAATCAGACTGTGTTTTCTTCTCTCAAAGCAGTCAGACCTGTCTTTTATCAGGAACATTTTGGAGTTCAGTTACTCTTCAAGTACTATATATCATGGTAGACACATTATTCCACATTGAACAGCATCTAAGATACCATCTATTACTTGCTTTCACTTGCATTCTCTCCTGTCCCATTAAATTTCTCTTTCTTTCAAAAACATTTCTTGGATAGAATTTTGTGATACTGGGTTCCATTCTATAATTTTTCTTTAACCATGTGCTGTTTCTTTACCAACTATCCAAATTACACTGTCAGCTTCTTAGAAGAGGGCTGGTTTTTAATGAATTTGGAAGCACTGTTTCAACTTAGAGTTAACCAAATAAAAGATATGGTAATAAAAATTATGTGATCTAGAGTGATTGAATTTTATATCAGTGGGCAAGTTCTGAATTCTACAGCTCATTTTCAATTTATTTTTCCTGTTATGTCTTTTTAGAATTAAAAAAGCCCCAACTTTATCATGCTAATGTACAAAAGCTGTGTGTTTGTAAATTTTCATTAGATGTGTTAATCTTTAAACTATTTTATGTTAATTTAAGGTGAATAGTATAAAATAGGTTAGCCTACAGAATCCCCTCCCCCCATCTAATCCAAGCAGATAAAGTAATTCTGAAATTTCCTGCATTGGCACCACGATTAGAGAATTGCAGTAAGCCAGCATTAGTTCAACATATAAACATATATTGTTTTCATCTATTGCCTGGAGGATATCATCAAAAGGAATAAACAACCTCTTGCTTAGTTACATAGAGTAGTTTTACTAAGATTGTTAAAAGGCATTCAAAGATTAATGTTTTTCTTTGGACTGTTTAATTGGAAAATGTTAATGATGGCACCATTAGTATTTAATAGAAACCATCTGCAAGTACATGGAAGTACATGTAGGAAGGAAGTACATGTAGGAGTGGGCATAATCATTATCTTAATTTTTCTACTCTGCAGCACTAATTTTTGTGGTTGGAGGCTTGGGGGATCCAGTGAGGAATCGATAAGAAAACTGAACAGTTAAACTGAGGAATCAAGAATCATATTAATGGCCCAAATCTTTTGGAATTCCAGAGATTAAAATCAAATTAAAAGAACATTGACTATAAAATTCTGTTCTGTCTTTTGCAATGCTTCTTAGTCTATAAAAACAGAGTAGAAACAGAAGTTTCTAATCCAGGGACATGTAGTTTCTCAGAAATGGAAAAGGAAAAAAGGAAAAGGAAAAGTCTTTCTGGCTTCATCAGAGCAGTAACTAAATAGACTTTGTCAAGCAGAGTACAGTCACTTTCTCCACATCAGGGGTTTTTATCAGGTACTAACCTGAGAGCATGAAGAGGACAGGAGAAGGGGTACAAGGCTGCGCATAGAGGGAGAAGGATAGTCAAGGGCCTATGCATTGACCTTGATCAACAAAAGCAGGACTGAGGATGGATTCTAGTATTTTGCTGAACTATCAGAAGAGCCTGTCTACCTGTACTGTAAAGGGAATGTATTAGATGGTCCAGGTAAATGCATGGGTAGCAAAGTTTATGAGCTTTTCACTTTAGTAGAGGAGACATCCTGATGCTTTACTCAGCTTTCTGAGGTACAGTTTCATGCAGTATTTTAAGTTAAAATTTGCCAATTGTTCTTTTTTTTTTTCCTGTAAAAAAGAAGAGAAATAATCTCTCTTCTTTATGTTCTTGATGTGATTCAATTTTAAAGTGGAATGAAAGAAGTAAGCAGGGAGGTAACCAAGAGAGATAGAAAGGTAGGCTCCTTATTAAAATGGCTTGTGTAATTTAATGGAAATAATGACAACAGGCTTTGAAGAGCATCATAACCTCTAAAGCTAATGTGATCTACTGAAATGATTTTTTGGCTTCTCTAGAATACGCACTTGAAAGCTACAAGTTCTAAGAAGACTATTAAAATAATATTTCTTTTTAAAAGTATTTCTCACTTTTCTTTTTACTCTTTTGTCACAATAAACAGAAGGTGAAAGAAGGATTTTTTAGAAGGAGAAGGTGTATTTGCAAATTTATTTTTTCCCCAGACATAACCTGATATTTAGTGCATGATGCACAGCAATTGCTAACTGCATAGGAAATTATTTTCTTCTGAATTTAATATTTAAATAATATCTGATTATTAATGCACACAATATTTTTAAGCTCTAGCAGTAGCAGGGAGCTAATATACAATCTGATTCATCTCAAATACAAGATATTTTGCATTAAAAACTATCTAACTTCTGGAGTCATGCATTATTGAATTGCTACTTTTTTTTTCTTATCTGTGTCTCTATCAAGAGAAATATTTCAAGAGACGACCATATTAAATATTTAACACAATTTATTGCTCGTGCAACTTCAAAGGTTGTAGTTAATTTACTTTGGAGATGAATTTGGTTCTTAAGCTTTATTGATTCTTTAAGTTAACAAACAAAAATACACTTAGAGGCCAATAAGAGCAATCAGAGACATACATTATTTTATGCCTGTTTAAGCAATGAGGGAGAACAGGAAATCAATATAAAAGGGCTTCTTGTATTCACAGGAGTGAATGGCTATACTCAGACAAGAATAATATACAATACTATATATATAGGTTTTTGCAGTGAAAAATAAGACACTCATAAATCTTCTTTGGATGTGATTACATTGCTATTCTTTAAAAAAAAAAAAAAAGAATAATTCCTAATGTGTTAAATTTGTATTCAAGACGATTCCATCATTGGCACTTTTTAAAAGTCATCACTGGGTTTTTTTCTATAAGCTGTGTGAGGACTTAAACATGAGTTAATTCAGGGAAGGTCTGTATGTCTATGTTTCACAGGGTGATGACAGCTTGGTCTTTTTTTGGAGTGGGAAACTCCCGCCCTTCTAGGTCTGCAGACAGCAGTTGCTCTCCCAGCTGCAAGTTTTGCAACCTGCAGAAGCACAGAATTAATCTGCCTTTAATAGCATTTCTTCCTTCTACATGGGGCATGACCTGTAGCTCCATTAAGATGTCTGCCTCTAGTCCTGTTCTCTTCCAACGTGCTGGTAACACAAGAGACTCCTTTGAGTCAAAGAGAAAGGTAGCTAAAATTGGTCATTGTGTATGTTCTGCCACCTCCACTAAGAGGCAGATCTGAAGGCCAGCATTCACAAGAACTGCAAAAGGTCCACCATATCATCTCAAAGAGCAAATATACATGTATGTACAGAAAGATATGAAAGAAGGAGGAAGACGAATGGAGAAGAATGAGACAAAGGAAAAGGAGAAAGAGAAGGGAGAAGGAAGAAGAAGGAAGATAAGAAAAATAAGAAGGAGAAGAAGAAAAAGAAGAAACTGTGAATAAAGACAACAGAATGGGTTTATTTTACCCTGGATGTAAAAATCATCCATGAGTAGCATACTACAGACCTGCTGTATCCTGTCTATCCTTGAATCCGTGCTCACATGCTGAGAGATACTAATGTATGGACAGATTTCTCCTTGGGAAGTGTTGACAGAAATGTTAAGAACTCAATGCAGAACATGTTGGGGAGTCAGTAAAGGACAGGGAGGCAAGAAAAGAAATAATTTACGCAGCCTGTGGCTACTGTAAAGAAATGCAGGAAGGAACAAGAATGCATGGAAATATACCTCTATATGTAGCTGTATTCTCCTAAGGTGACTATATGATGACTGTTACTACTGCTGCTGCTGCTACTACTAATACAAGCACTACTATATAAATGGCCTTATTCGGAAGAGGCCAGCAAGTAGACCAAAAGTTAATGCGTTTTTACCTGCCTGAAGTTATTTCTAGCGGAAAAAAAAAAAAAAGGCAATTCTTTTATTAATTAAAGAGAATATTTGAAAAGAACAGCTGCTTCATGGCCTCAGCTGCGCTCCACCAACCCCGGGGGTCTAGTATTCATGAAGGATGAATAACTCCTCAGAGAGATATTTCATTTCATTCTACTATGTTTTGTGGCCTCTACCTCACAATTTCACAATTTTTGATCTCCCCTAAATCTCCAAAAAACGAAAAAAAAAAAAAGGTACTTTTACAGACAGTCACAATATGACTTTTTTTTTTTTACTGTATCAGTTCATGGAGTTGCAGTCATCTAACAAGACCAAGTTTCTGTCTTTCTCTCTCAAAGTAGATGTTATGTTTTTGTTATTTCTAAGATAACAATTAGACAGATGGCAAATCTTGCTGGAAAATAGTTTTTATAAGTTTCTAAAGGCAGACACTTCGCTTTACTTTTTAAGCTGATTTTAAGTCAAACACCATTAATTCTATCTCAAGTTAGGAAGCATGGGAGAGGAAGGTAGTTTTATTTAGACTTTGTGTGAACATATGTGACAGAATCAAACTAACCACATGGAGAGAAGGCCCTGAGCAGATGGCATCAATTAATCATTAACCTTCCCAGAGATTGATGAGAGTGGGAGGAGCCCAGGGCCAATATAAACCCATTTCCTTCCCCTTTCCCTCTCCTTTCTCTTTACAGGGAAAAAGAGGAGTGATGTTGTATCAGTAGAGATGCTGGAGCTGAGTAAGGTAACCCTCCATATAATAACCAGTGCAACTATGAAAGGTGACACAGGTGATAGCAGTATCCCTTCTGAGAGGTACAGAGGCACTCATGTGCCAACCTGACATGCACTCCAGAGAGGTGTGCTGCTTACTAAGGGCTTGCATCAGGGATGTCATTGAGAGAATACCAAGCCTCATACAGTATATTACTATAATGCTTCTGTGGTTTCCTATGGGCACTGGTGATACACCCCGTCCGAGGTGTATTAGGAAGGATTAAGAGTCCTCGGAGCAGCAGTAAAGGACTCTGGAGTGTGGGCAGTTTATTCATCAGTCCTCCTGGTCAAAGGGAAGAGGTTTGAATGGGAAATCAAATCTGGTGAATCAACAAGTGGTTACAGGACTGGTGCCACAGCTAGGGGGTTTGGCTATGTAGGCCACGGGACTCCATTTGAGACACCTGCTCTACAGGGAGCTGATGGGCTCACTCTGTCAGAGCAAGTGAAGAGCATCTTCAGTCATTGACTGCCAACCTGGTGAAAAGAGCTTTAAATTAAAGTTGCTGGAGGAGGGGAACTTCAATCCAATAGGAGCTGGAAACGATGATCCTTATGGTTCCCTTCCAATGCAGTATGATTCTAGGATTTATCCTACTCCTACCAGTTTGAGTAGTAGATGCCCAGAACCAGGAGAAAGATAACAGATCAGCAGAAGCACGTGTACTGCCACACTAAGGAATTCCACACACTCCAGCCAGTAAGTCAGTTTCACTGGGCGCCCAACTTAAATGCCTCTGTGCAATGCATGTATCATGGGGAATAAAGGAGTTAGAGGTGTATAAACACCTGCATGTCTATGATCTTAATGCTATTATGGAGACATGGTGGGATGGCTCCTCTGACCAGTGTCGGAAAGGAAGGATACAAGGCCTATAGAAAGGACAGGTAGGGGAGATGGGGAAAGTGTGTCACCCTCTACTTCAGTGACCAGCTGAAGTGCATTGAGCTCTGCATGGGGATGGATGAGGAGTCATCTGGGACCTTATATGTCAGGATTAAAGGAAGGGTAGGGACAGGTGACACTATAGTGGGGGCTGCTACCCAACCAAGAAGACTAAGTAAATGAGGCCCTCTATAGACTCATAGGAGCAGCTTCACAGTCACAAGCCACAGGCTTCATGGAGGACTTCAGTCACTCTGGTATCTGTTGGAGGGGCAACACAGAAAGGCATAAGAAATTCCTGGAATGCATTGATGATAACTTCCTTGTACAAGTGACAGAAAAGCCAACAAGGAGAAGCGTCATGCTGGACCTTGTTCTCACCAGTGAGGAGGGGGTGGTGAGGAATGTGAGGGTCAAGGGCAGCCTTGGCTGCAGTGACCATGAAACAGTGGGGTTCATGATCCTCAGCGCAGTGAGAAGGGCACACAGCAAGCTCACTCCCCTGGACATCAGGAGAGCAGACTTTGGCTTTTTCACAGATCTATTTGGTAGAATATGAACTTGCAGAAATGAGAGTACTTGTGAGGAGACAGATAAATGTTGGCTCTGAATGCTCATACCAAAATTTTAAGGACTGTTGCAATACTGTAGTCCTTTTTTCTCTATTTTATGTTGTGGTCAGGTCCCTCTGATCCATGAGGCAATAGCCTGCTGACATCTGGTGTTAATGGTGGGATGTCCCTGGGGTGGGGGAGAAGGAGGGAGACAGGGACAATGAGAATGAGGAATGTGAGGCAATAGGATTTGTTCAGGAGCCTGAAGAAAAGATACATGTCCCTACTGTTCCTGAAGTGACAAAAGTGGATAAGAAAAGCAGGGCACATGTAGGTCAGAATATGATGACAGCCCCATTTTCCATTATTAGTAACAGAGAAGGAGTTTTTCCCTGTTTTCTTGTACACATGTGGAGTTCCTGAGGCTGGAACTGTTTCACAGTGCCTTTACTTCAGCAATAAACATCTATGCTACTTGATACCTAGAAGCCTTTTCCCTAAGAACCATAAAAAGCCATCAGGTTATTGTACCCTTGGTCCCATTATTTGCTTGGTTGGTATGTCAGAGAAGATTATAACTTGCCAGAGGACTAACTTTAAGCTCATGAAACTATTCTCTTGAGACAGAAGTATAAAAATCACTCTATACCCTCCTTAGACAGCCTTATAGAAATGTTTAATCTAACACTGAAATGCATGCTGTGAAAATTCATTAACAGTACAGGATCAGACCAAGATGAATGGCTGCTATTTTAGTTTGCCTATAGGGAAGTAAGTGCTGTAGGCACCAATGGGCTTTTCACCATTTGAATGTGCTATGGCTGATGAATGCAAGGCCCACTGTGTATTGGAAGAGAAACCTGGGAAGATAAGGCCAAACCACTAGAGGGAGTGGCTAGTTATATTTTGCAGATGAGATCATCTGGCAGAAATGAGAGAACTAGCCCAAAGAAAATCTAGGGAGGCCTGGGAAGGAAAAGGAAAGACTCTTTAAGAACAAAAAAAACACCCCAAAACCTAAAAGTTTTGCAAAAAAGTACCGCAGGGTTACTCTTGTTACTGTCTCAGGAAATTTGGCTCAGCTGATTATATGTTAAATTCCTTCTGCAATGTTGAAGTGGGTTAGTCCAGACACATATGACACAGCTGTGCATGAAAGTGTGCAAAAAGTCTTAAAGGATATCTAAGTAGAGTGTCAGGATTTAAGCTATGTCAGAAAATATAGATATTACAAAAAGGTTCTGTCAGTCAAGTACATTTGCAAATACAGTTTTTACGGAGAATTGGACACAGACCACTGTCCATGGAGCTTTCTAGAGAAAGGACTTTAAGTGACTCGGGGAGCTGCTGCTAAACTAAACCCTGTGTTACTGAGATTGTGTTGACTGCAATAGTACTATGAAGGAACTTCTCCTAGTTGCAAATAAAGTAATTGAATATATGGAACTGATCAGAGAATGTAATTTTGAACTGATATGGGATGAATGTATTCCTGCAGACAGACAGAATAAGCACCTTTTATGCACATCAAAGACTCAAAAATGTCTAACTGGGACCAGGAGGAAAATCACATTCATGACTGTCAGGCTCATGTAGAGTCTGTGTCTAGGGCAGTCTCAGCTTTGAAATGATACCCATTAATGCTAACTGCCTTGCTATTTGCAGGTGTCCTAAAAAAAAAAAAAAAAAAAAAAAAAGAGGAAAAGAAAGGAAAGGAAATCAACACAGAAGACACAGAGAAAGTACTACAGAAATCTATCACCAGAGCATTGCCAGAAGGGAAAACTATACAATCAGAAATAAACTGAAGGTAAGAGTTCTTAATTTTATGGTTGTTGATAATCCCTCTGCATCTGCTCTTTTTCTGGTACTATAGCTAAAATTTACTCTTTGTGGCTCCTCTGCAGTCTCCATTGTTCCTTGTCACTCCTACCATCTCTATCCATCTCTTCTGTAACTCGTGTCAGTTGGCCTTTTGACTCAGCTTCCCCCATTTTAAAATCTTAGTTGTAAATTAATCTTCTTTTCCTTGTTTGTTTTATCTCTCCTCCTGGCCCTGCTGTATAACTGAAAATACTATTTTAACACAAATGTATGCCCAAAATTCACTACAAAACTAGAAAGGGTCTTCCAAGTAAATGGTGGAATTCTCAGGCACAGATAACATACTTCCAGTAAGCTAACTGGGTTTTTTTCAACTGTAATGTTCTACTGTGGAAATGCTAGAGACTATTAGAAAAATGTACTTAAAAAATCTAATGAGATCTTTGGATCCATTAGAGACATAGTATGAATCTGCAAGAACTTAATAATGTAGCCACTCATAAGGAAGGTAACAGAGGATCTGACATATCAGTTTGTACTTTGATGCCATTAGAATGACTGAACAGATACCCTCTTTTTTTTTTTTTTAAGGAAACTTTACTGAGCATGTGCTAACATTAAGTATCAAATCTTAAGAGGCTACAATGCTTTCTTGTAGATCATGAAAGTTGAAATTCCATTCTCCTGTAGCATATCAAATCTAATGAAAGAGAAATTAGTGGAGCGGGAAGGAATGACAGCAATAGAGACAGAGTTACCTGGATCGTTTATGAAGGTGAACCTATTTAAGCAGTGTGTTTGTAATAAAATTTTATGTAAAATTATACATATAATTATGCATGTGAGATGGAGAGCACAAGATATAAAATTAGAGAAAGTGTCCAGAACCACAGTAGTGGTGACGAGGATTTAGATGTAAGGTCACCCACAGCTTCACTAAGATGCTCTATGAAGCCATGGATTATCGTTTGATAGTTGAGCTGCAAGAAAACTGGGTTAGTACACTTCTTTTTTTTTTTTTTTAATAACAGCAATTATACTGTTCCTGGAATTATATATGCACATTCCTAGTACTGATATTTCAAAAATGATACCTTTGGAAAATTAATCCTTGCTGCTTGTTTTTTGAACCCAGTGCTGGAAACACAATTTATAGTGATTCTTAACAAGCTCAAGTTATTTATTTTATAAAGAGAGGGTGAATCATGACTTCATTGCAGCATGAAAGTAACTCAACAAAGATGAAATTTCTTTAATCTAGCAAATGGCCTAAAAAGATAAGTACAGAGCAAAGTAAACATGCAATAAGAAGGTGTATGATTTTAATAGTTAATCATTAAGACAATGCACGTACAGGTGTGACTCTTCTACAAATCCAATCTTTTATCTAATGTATGTAAGTTTTACAGAAATCCAATGGGAGCTAAATTAGAAATTGGGGTGTCTTGTTGCAGATTATCAGATGTACTGATTGTTAGTGTGTCAGGAGTCCACAGAAACCTCAGTAGGACGTATGATCTGGGAGAAATAAACTTTTTTTTTTCTGCCATTTAGCTGCCTTCAAATACGTTGAAAGGGAGTTTTGGTGTCGCTTTAAATGTAAGAGTATCCTGAACAACTCCACTCCAAACACACAGAGAAACATTTCTTACTATGAATAAAACTCAATTAAGTATGCAAAGCAATAATATCAAAGGGAATTGGCATGAAACTAAAATGACGAGATGTTTTAAATTTGTTTCCCCTTTGGCCTTTACACTGAGCAGTGGGTGACAATGTTTTTTATTACTGCTGTAGCAAAATCTAGAAATTTTAACTCATGGGCATCTACGTGCATAGATATGAGTTAGTTTAAAATGGAAAAATGCGAGTTTATGTGGTAGCTCTGCTATTTATATGAAAGATGAAGATTTTTCAAGGATAAAGGTTTCTAAGAAATGCAAGAAAAAGGTAGGTTTTGTTTTTATAACCTTAGTTTTGTCTGGATTCAACTGAAGATCCATTTTGGATTTTTGTCACAGACATGTTGGTCAATTCCTATATAGGTCTAGGGCTTGACATAAAACAACCCACAAACCCAATTTAAGAATAATCACAATATAGTAACAGGCTTATTTAAACACAAAGTTTAGGCTAGTTAGCAGCCAGTTAATGTTGGTTTGGGGAACACTGAAAAAAATTAAGAAAGAAATGTAAGTACTTGCTTAAGTTTTAAGAATATGCTTACATCTATCTTTGGTCTGCAAAGCATTCATATGACTGCCTAAATCCAGTGAAGCAGGACATGTGATAATGTGCCTGTGTACTTTGTTGTAGACCATCTCACTAACAGCATTGTTGCAAGTAGTGACTCTATTATTAAAAATTAATCTTTTTTTTTTTCTTGTGAACAGTCAAACCAACATTTTTTTATTTTCTGTTCAGCCACTTTCTCTCTGTTAACATGTCATCCTTTGACTTAAGAATGACAGAATTTATCATGGATACGAAGGGCAAAACAAAAATCTAGGTTAGAACTTTTGAATCCACAATAAATGTTTTATTTGATTATTCTGTATTTTTCTCTTTGACCCCAAAACCAACACCTGAATCAAATTAACAGCTTGACGCAGCATGACTGCAGTCACAGAAGAAAATGGGGGAAATCTGCTCAGTGTTGTCATTGCATGCTTTATTTTTAATTGAACTTTACAACTGCCTAAAAGAAAAATGTTGATGACTTAGAATTCTTTTTATTTTTAATCTAGACACGTATCCAGACATGTAACATGTTCCTGTTCTTCTCCATTCAACATAACTGCATCTGCTGTTATGAGATCTCTGCTGCTTAGTGACTGCCTGAAGGCAGTGTGGGTCATAACCCGCACTGTATTCACAGTCACACATACAACTTCTACCTGTTAAGTGGCAAAAAGAGATGAATGGCTCTGACTTAGGTTTATTTTTCCTGTTACATCATGGGATAAATCTTGTGTGTGAGTCTTTCACTTTCACAACACTTTTATCCTCTTAGGTAGTAGTTCATCACTAATCTGGAGTGGGAGCAGATGGAAACTGCAGGAGACAATGTTTTAAAAATGAAAACCATATGAGGGAAGTAAATACTACTTAATAATGAAATCAAAACTAAGAGCAGAGCCACCCTAAACTGAATGTCAAGATTCTCAAGAAAGTTCAACCGATCTAACTTTCTCAGGGTTGCCAGGAAAGTTAATTCTGTTCCCTCTTCCTCTATTTTTTTCCTGTCTCTGCTTTTCAGGTAGTCATAAGAGATGATGCAAGGGATGGGCAAAGGATTTAGAAGCTAGGAGAAAAGATATTGTAGATTGTAGGATATGACAAACAGTCTGGAGCTTGTTTTTGGTGTCTTGGGAAACTTCATCATATGAGGGCTCTGAGAAAGTATTAAGACACAATGGTCTAAACAGTGGGCTACAAGAATTCAGGGATTTTTCCAGAGCCATGTTTTCGGTAAGCAGATTGATGCCTTACCAAGATGTAAGGGTTCTAATACTTTCTAAGTAGGCTGTATTAATTCCTCTATCCATGTTTTCATTCATACAGACGAGGACTTAGATAGTTAAGGATATATGGATTTCAGTGTAACAGCAGCTGGGATCATGTAAAACCTATTCAAACACTGCGTCTGAAAGTTCGTACTTGACAGACCTTCCTCAACAGACTACTTGCAGCCAGACCAGGATCAGGAAAAACGTCTCTTGCTGATTCAAGATTAAACCTGGATGTGGAAGACTACCTAGAAGTTGAACAAAGAAGTTATTCAACTACTTTGCAACTTCAGAAACATTTTTTATTTACTTCACTTGTCTTTATTTTTTAATAAACAGGATTTCTGCCTCCTAAATGTAATCTTGTAACCAAGAGTTGATATTCATAAAACCCCAAACACTATCTCCCAAGCAGGAGTTTTCCATTTATTAATAAACTGTCTGACCTGAAAGAACAGAAGATGAAAACCTCACTATATGCTTAATGTTTAGTCTCTCATGTATATTTATATCTGCCTCTTCTTGGGCTTCTGTCCTTACACTGCTTGGGTTTAATATAGTTTTGAATTGTTTTCAAAACTGAAAATAACTTGCTTTGTTCAGTTGGGAATTCACATAAAAATAGATAAAGACAGGTCAATTACATGCTTGTATGACTGCCACAGCAAAAAAGCAAGCACAGATGTTGTCTGTATTGTTCCACACCTTAGAATTAGCATATTTTCCAAAAACCCTGCTGCCTCTCTTTGAGGCAAAACCTAGGGTTTGCCGACAGGGTCTCCTGTATTCAATGATTGAGTTAAAAATTATCAATTTATGTAGGTTAATTTTTATAGAAAGTATATTTACAAGTCATGCAGATGTGGAAACACCGGCTTGACTTCTCTTGGTAACAGCACTGATAAAATTTTGCTACAATTTTAGTCTCTGCTGTTTCTTGTATGGCTAGAAGAAAACCCTCTTCACAGGGAGCAGCAGATGTAATTCACAGCAGAGATTCCATTATTTCAGAAGTAGCTACAAGCAATGGCAAGGAAGACACACACCAAAGGAAGTGGCGCTGAACACAAGTGAAGTATCCATCCTTACTGTGTTTGCTGCTTCTTTTGTTGGATTTTTTGGTTGGTTTTTGGGGGGGCTAGGGA
Organism: Gallinula chloropus; assembly: GCF_964237585.1. Lineage (NCBI taxonomy): Eukaryota > Metazoa > Chordata > Aves > Gruiformes > Rallidae > Gallinula > Gallinula chloropus. The sequence continues at coordinate 38,221,474 of NC_140089.1, forward strand.
AGTGAGGGGTGTTGTTAGTGATGTTTATTTAAACACAGTTGAAAAAGGAGCATGACTTAAGGTCAAAAAAGGGTCAGCAAGAACTAAGGTCCTCTTGCATACTTGTAATTTTTGTCACAGCATTTGCTCATGTGATATACAGGAAGACATGTTAGAGCATGGATGCAGGAATCAAGAAAGCTGAATGATGTCCCCATTCTCGTGGTATCCTATGTCATAAGGCATCTGTCCTCAGTAAAGTGGGGCATAATGATATTTAAAGATTGGTATGAGACCTAACATCATAGAGCTGAATAGTGCTTCTCCAAATACTCCTTTGCAATGAACATCACACAGATCAGGTTCTCTGATGTACAGAACAGTAAAGAAATTGCCTTAAGGAAGCACAATGCTAATTTTTGCTCCCTGACTAGGAAGTAATACAGCTATTGTTTGTGTCAGAAATGTATAGAAGTCTCATAGGTTATGAGTTTGCTTCTGATAAGGGCAAACTAAATGTGTTGCACCAGCTCATTCTTTCGCAATCAGACCACAAGATGGGCAAGCTTCAGATTCAATTCTGCTGTACTGTGGCTGTGCACTTCTGGTCAATTTTTTGTTCCTCAGGTTCAGTATGATTTTTTTTATGTGACCAAAAAACCCCCAAACAACAACAACAGAAAACCCACCCAAACAAAAAGAAACCCTATAAAATATTAGTTAAGTAGGTTTGATATTTAGCAGTCCCTTTCCTGAAGTATCTGCAATTTTAGTATGCAAACAATAGCAAAAAAACCAATAAAGTGACCATAAAGTGACTGTTTCAAATTAAGCTTTATAGTTAAATTACCTCTCCCTTTTTTCAGTAATGTTAATAGAGTACTCACTATTATGTAACCAGATACATTTATTACCAAATCATTGACAGTCAGGAAAATCTCTCCCAAAGCACGTATGGAAATTATTTCTGTATTGCTGCTTCTTGGTTTAATGAAAAGGGTGACCCAAGCCCTGAACAGCGCTAACTTCTGTTTTGTGTTTCCTGCACGCTTCCAGGGCCACTTACCTGGAAGTCAGAATTGAATGCCCCAAAGGAACAGACTGAACAGCCTATCTGGTGGCTCTGTCTTAAAACTATTTGCTAAACTAGTTGCACTAATAGTTTATTTTCAGTAGGTAAGGATAAACCCATTTCTACGGGTTTTTGATTATTTAAACTATGCAGTCATCTTCCAACAGGAAGTTAATTTAGATCAAATTGTGTATTACCTGACCTTACATTACTAGTTCTACCTTGTCCACAGGAGAACAAGAGGTCTGTTTTCACATACAGATTTGCAAAATAATGTTTTGACAGGCCTTTGATTCTTTCTAGCAGTGCTTCTACTCAAGTTAAGTCACAGATCATTTCTTAACTTTTTAAAATACTGAAAGCTCTATCTTTGCATGCAGTAAGAAGCACAAATACAAAAACTTCATGCAACAACAAAAGCAAGATATAAAATATGCAAAACACTTACAAGCATGCCGTGCCACCTCAGAAAGAAGAATGATTTGGCTTTGACTGTACAGATGGAAAGAGAGAACAATTCTTGGGAGGGCAATAAAGCCAGTGAGGTTTTCCTTAGATTGCCAATGACTGGCATAGGTGGCTTGGAAATAAATTTTCAGGAGGTTGTAAAGGAGGGCGACATGTATTCATCTGCCACACTGTTAGTATGTGTCAGGTGAAATTTTGTCCTGAATTCTTTCTCCCTGTACCTGGGCTTGTACTCAGACCTAGTGTTACCTCTCCTCTGCCCAGCCCACCCCATCAGGCACCTGTCACTCCTTCTTTTGTCCCTGCTGTCTTCTCCCACAGTCCCACTCGCCTTAGCTGACCTCATTAAGGGCCAGGCCAGGGACATAAAATCCTATTCTTCTCTCTGCCACTCGTGCTTGGAGGTGGAAGAGAGGCACAAGACATGGCAACTCCCCACTGATCTCATCAGCAGCACAAGGGAGGCAATTGGCCTGCCTAACTCTTCACCTCCACCTTATTTCATGGCTACAGGACCTTAGGAGACTCACAGTACTCACTGCTGATAAAGGCTTATTAACACCATTCTGGCTGCCGTCCAGAGTCAACTATACCGCGTCAGCGCAGGAGTGTCTTTCCCTCCCTGTGAATGCTGGTATAGCTCACCTGGGAGCTAACAAATGTAACTGGAGAGCACTATGTAGTGTACTGGAGGAATTTTCTGAAGAAACAAAGCTGGGTTCACGAGACCCTCTGCTGAAGCTCAAAGCAATGCTGACTTCACAGTCCTCATTAAAAGTGAAAAGTAAGTGATTTTTCCTAGTTTTTTGTTTCATTCAAGGCAGCCAGCTCTAGACACAAACAATTCAGATCTCATCAGTCTGCATGGACTGCTCTCAACTGCAGCATAAATTATCTGTCTATATCAGAAATCTTATGGTATAAATACAAAAGGATTACTGATAAATACTGGTTGATAAATTAGCAATTCTCAGCAAGTCTTTTATTTTCAACAGCTTTCTCAAAATCTCAGTAACATCACAGTACATCTATAATTGTGCAATAATATACAGCTGTCTTATCCAAGTAACCCACCAAGCATTATTCACCAAGTAATTTATAAACATTAGTTTCCACTATGGCTGTGTCACCTAGTTTTACTGTGCTATGATCCTTTTTCACCTTGAATCCTCTAAAATACTTTGCATTTGTGCCTCTGCTTGTCCTTCCAGTCCAGTTGTAGAAATCATGAATGCTCTTCCAAAAGTCCCCAGAGTTAAGTATAATATAAGCAGTTGGAGAAACACCACAGCTAGGCACTTTATCTTTTCTTAGGTTTACAGATTTCTATTTCTACTGTCTTAGATTTACAGATTTCACAGTATCTATTCAGAAGTTTTGTAAGAAAATTTGAGTTTTCCAGCAACTGAAATGCATTATATTTACCTAATATGTTATTCTTATTTTTAAAAAGACTGTGAATTATGATGTCTTTTACTCCTTTTCCATCATACTGCTAACTCTCAGAGAAAACTAGTGGACTACAGAGGTACAATGAAGCTTTACAAAAGCCCTTCTTTTGGGTTCCAAACAGAAATCTGTTAAGTCATCTGTTTTTAGTGCTCCTCCAAATCCACCTACTCTCCCAAAGCACAGTTTGTAGCTAGAAAGAAAGAATAATGAAAAATACTATGTGTTCAATTCCTGCCCAGCAGTAACTAGGTATGTAGGGTAGGAAGAACCTGGTAGGAAGTGAAGACTTCTCCATATTCGAGCATCCATCAGCAGTAGCAATTATTATTAACAATAGAAAGGATGATAATGGTACTGGAGGGGATTATCTTTGACCAATGTTGAGAAAGACTTGTGCCTGTCTGAACTGCAAAGACTTAGCATTTTTGTGGTCTAACAATGGTTTGTTATAAAATAAACTATGGCTAAATTATTTTTTTGCATTTATATTCTCATTCTGTCTTTTACAAATATGCAATGGAGCTCAGCATCACAGCAGAGCTAGATTACAGTTGCAGAAAGATCTGTTCACTTGCGTGATTCCAGTATCAGCTGACCACTATGAAGCTCTTCTGAAGTGGGGAGCAAAAAGAAATGGTTAGCAAGGACAGTATTATGACTGAAACATAGTAAAGTCTGGGTTAGTTATATTAACCGTATCTTGCACTTTTTTCTTTTCTTTTCTTATCTTTTTTTTAAAATATTTACCATCTCTAGTTTTTATGACCATTTTTCCATGCAGGAAAGATGAGGAAACTCATTAAACCAAGTGGCAGGTACAGTGAAATTGGTTCAGCACAAAGTCCCCTTAGTAATTCCAAAGACACTGTTGTTATTACAAGTTAAGTAAAAGCGTTTCAGATAGCATTCGGGCTTCAGTGCTGACTTTGACCTCTGTCAGTTATGCAAATCGGTTGTATATAGTTCATCCAGTTACAGACAAACAGGTTATTTTGTCAACATCCATGAAAGAAAAAAAAATTACTAGGTGTAACATGATGATACAGAGGTAAGTTGAGTTCTGGAGATGACATTAGAGCCTTAGATCTCCACTGACTCAAAATTTAGAAAGGGATAACTCTAGGCACCTTCTTTCCCTTTGATTTTACTTCTTTGATAGCAGTTCATTGTGAGCAAGCTGGACCCAATTCTGTAGATCAGTTCTGAATAACACGTAAACAGTTGAAAGTTCATGTGTTACATAGTCTATAAAAATACACTATTTTACTCTTAAGCACAGATGCCTCAAAATTCAGAGGTCATGGGTTTTTCTTCCAACTTTTCTTGCTTGTGAAGGAAGTAAGACAGAAGAAAATAGCATTTCCTTTGTTATTAGAAAGCATAAGAAGCTGTAATTTCTCAATAGATAATCCCCTGGTAATGTAAGTACAAGAACTCTAGTTCAGGTGATGAGTGGCCCTAGAAGCCACAGAACCACAAGGTACTAAATGCCTTTATTTCTTATCTCTCTGCTCTTTTTAGGAATGTGTTTAGAGTAAATGAAGAAAAATAGTGACTGAAAAAGACCTTTAAATTTGTTGACAGAATACTTCTTGAGAGATACTTTTAAACTTTGTTGTGGTTTTGCGTGGCAAGGTTATGCCATCCAGAGAATGGAGTGAGAAGACGTAAGAAACTCTGCAGACTGGAGGAGAGAGATTTCCCTGCAGCCTGTGGAGAAGACCATGGTGGAACGGGTGTTGCCCTGCAGCCCATGGAAGATGATGGGGAGCACAGATACCACCTAGAGCCCATGAAGAGACCCCATACTGGAGTGGGTGGAGACAAATGGATGACGCTGTGATCTGCATTGGAGCAAGCTCCTAGCAGGACCTGCAGCCCATGGAGAGAGGGGCCCACGCCACAGCAGGTGAGCAGGTTTCCTGGGTGACCTGTGATTCCATGGTGGACAAGGTTGGAGCAGTCTGGATCAGAGTGACTGCACCCCATAGAAGTGACCCATACTGGGGCAGTTGGTGAAGAGCTGAAGAAGCTGAAGCCCCGTGGCAAAGGACTTACGTTGGAGAAGTTTGTGGAGGACTGTCTCCCGTGGGTGGGACCCCATACTGGAGCAGGAGAGGAGTGTGAGGAATCCCCCTAACCCACCCCCCACCAGCTAAGAAGGAAAACAACTTGTGAGGAACTGATCAAAATGCCCATCCTCATGTCCCCCTGTGACACTGGGGGGGAGGATGGGAGAGAAATGATGAATAAAGTTTGCGTCTGCAAAGAAGGGAAGGGTGCACAGAGGTGTTTTAAGATCTGGTTACACTTCTCATTATCCTACTCTGCTTTCTGTGTGTGTATACTGTAGTGTAATAAATCAGATGCTTTTTTTAAAATTTTCATTCCATATTGAGTCTTTTCTTCCTGTAACACTAATTGTTGAATGATGTATCCCTGTCTTTATCTTGACTCCTAAGCCTCCCAATATATATTTTCTCCTCTGTCCAGCAGAAAATGAGAGTGATAGAGTGACTTTGGTGGGGATATGGCCTCCAGCCATGGTAAAACCACCACAGTGATGAGCGAAAAGAGAAAGAAGGCTTGAAATCCCCTCGTAACTTCTTGCCACAGATATCACACAAATGGAAATGTATTATTTCTGGTCCAGACAATTATCATTACAAGGGGTAGTACTTGTGAAGAAAAAGCTGGGGGAAGAAAACATCAATCAGATATTGCTTGACCAAGTCTTTGAATAAAAGGACTTGTGTCAACAAATCTGAACTACATTTACGGCCTGTTAGAGATTATGCCAGTTCAATGGCCAAAGGTATTGATCTTAACCCACAACGAAGTTACTTATTAATCCAAATGCAAACCTGTACATAATACTTTATTACTTTCTCAATAATAAATCTGCAGTCAGCAAGCTAAAAACCTCTTTCTGACACAGCAATGACTGAAACCATTAACTAACCTGAAATTCCTTTTTTTCCTTTCAACTTATAAAGGTAAATAAGATTAACGAATGTAGCTATGGTTACAATCAAAAACACAGTCACATGAGGATATCTGGTAATGACCAAAGTCAGTCCTGAAGTCAACTCATTCACATATTTTTAGCTATTCTCTCTGCTGAAATAGTGTACTTGCTAAAACTTTACTGATCACTTTTAACAAAATGTCAACAAACCACTACCACTACAGACATTGCAAATACACAACAGTTATTCAGTAGAGGTAAATGCAATCCATCAGGAATGGTCCCTTAGCAGTGGGTCTGCAAGTGAGGATTTTTCTTCCACAGGTAGAGAAATGAAAATACTCTGAAAGTTGTAGAAGACAAACAGTAAAGTCAATTTTCTGCCCTAAAGTGCTTTCTGTATTAGACTGGAAATTTTGGGACAGCTGTGAAACAGTGTGGCCAGACAACACAACTGATTTATAAACAGGAGACTGCTACCTTCTTGAGTAAAATAAGAAGCAACTGCTACAAACATCTACTATCAGTTAAATATCACCCCAATAATACAGTGCCACAAAATGCTAAAGTGGCACTAAAGACCCTGTCTACAAGTGTAGGTGCAACAAATTAAAAGATGTTTTGGACTAAAGCTGTTTTTTAAAGTGGACAATGAACCACTAAATTATCCTTAGATGCATTAACTGCAATTAAACAGAAGGAGAATCACTGCCTGAAAGATACAGATGTCTAATAGCTCAGAAAAAGTAATACTGAATCATTTTTCTATTGGAAGAGTCAGTAGTACAGTTCCTTAAGGACAATAAGAGGAATTTTGGAAGTAAAGTTATCACTTAGCCTGTCATTAAAATAGAAGAAATCAGGAAACTAAATAAAAAATTACTAGACTTTCTAGCAGATGACATGCTGCTATGATACATCCATGAAGACAAGGACTTTTGACTGAGTTTACTAGCAGCAATTGTTTACTGTTAGTTACCAAACTACCTATGATGTTTTTCCTTTTTCAGTATGCAACAACTAATTACAAGCCAGAATGTAATAAAAACTTTAAAATTACAATCTTGCTTATTCACCTGAAATCCTAAACCAATCTTTTGAAAGAAAGAGAACATCTGAAAAGACACTACTTACAGAAAAATTATCTTACACATTGCTGTCAGAAAGGCATATTCTCCTCACTATCTGCAGCAATTCAGTTGACCAAATCTTAAAACCTTCTTACTGTGGGCAACATAGGCAATGTAGGGAGAAGACAACATGCAGGGATTTAGAACTACATCAACAACACAGTAGAGAAAGAGAGAAAGTCTTTTATTAGACAAAATGGTGATGTGTCAGATGGAGTCAATTGCTTCTTAAACATAACCTTTTATTCTACTGGTGCATGAAAAACTAGACATGACCTGGCACTGTGGGCTCACATCTCAGAAAGCCCACTGTATCATGGGTTCCATCTAAAGAAGAGTGACAACAGGTTGAGAGAGGTGATTCTCCCCTTCTACTCTCCTCTCCTGAGGCCACACTCTTGTGGATTACTGCATCCAGCTCTGAGGCTGGATAGGAAGGACATAGAGCTGTTGAAGCAAGTCCAGAGGAGGGCCACAAAGATGTTCAGAGAGCTAGAGCACCTCTTGTATAAAGCCAGGCTGAGAAAGTTGGGGCTGTCAGCCTGGAGAAGAGAAGGCTCCAGGGAGACCTTACTGTAGGCTTTCAGTACCTGAAGGGAGCCTACAGGAAAGATGAACATAGATTTCAGAGCAAGGCCTGTTCTGATAGGGCATGGGGTTATGGCTGTGAAGTGAAAGATTCAGACTAGATTTATAGAAGAATTTTTTTATGATGAGGTTGTCCAGAGAGGTGGTGGATGCCCCATCCCTGAGCATTCAAGGTCAGGTAGGACCGGGCTTTGAGAAACCTGATCTAGCTGAAGATATCATTGCTGGGGAGTTGTATCAGATGGCTTTTTAAGAAGTTCCTTTGAACCCAAACTATTCTATGGTTTTCACCTTCCTAGGCAAAATAAGGATCTTTTTAAAATCACTCCAGGCTTTAACTACGATTATGAAATTTAAAAAAAAATAAATAAATTGCTTGGAAAACACGCAACTCATGTCAGACAGGAAAAAGCACATTTAATCCATGTATTACAACAAAGTATTTGTTCATCGCTACAAAGAATGTAATTATAAAATTGAAGTCAGTGTTTGCGGCTCCTTTCTCCTGTTTGAGGACACAAAAGAATTTATAGCACATTGATGCTGAAGCCAGTGAATTAAGCACACTGAAAACAAGTGGTTTCACTCCTCTCACAGGTAGTGGCTAAATTCCTTCCTTTTTCATTGCTGAATGCTTATCCCCTAGTAAGTAATTCCCAAGATATCTTGCAATCCGAAGCATTCATGAATGAATTCATTAATAAAAGTTTCCTACAGTAGGGCCCACCAGGAATTCTTTATAATACTTGTAAGGAGTTAATATACCTTTATTAATTACTTTTTTTTTTAATGCTTTTTCGGAACATACTATTCTGCCTCTTTTCAAAATAGAGGAGGCAACTAAATGCTAGCATGAAACAGAACCAATGACCTTGTATGTACTTACCATGTACCACATGCTTGGCCACTTGGGATCATTGAAATAAGTGGATTGGGTACCACCAGGTTTATAATCCCTCTTTATCCTTCTTTTAACCACCTGCTGTTGTATCCACTCCACCTGCCAACCAGGAAAACATATGGAAAGTATTAGGGTTCCATGGAGATTATCAAGAAATGTGTGAAATCTTGGGAAGTTTCCCATTACCATAGTCCAAGACATATTTCATATTAAAGAGTTCATTTTGGCAGTGTGAACACACAGCTCACCTTGGCATACTGTTCACTAAGGAATATGTCCAATTTAGTTAGTGTTACAAATCTCCCTGAACAAGTCTTAAATCCCCAGCTAGAAGGACGGTATGGGCTATCATCCTTTGAGTGCCATTATTTTATTATTTTTCATTAGAATAGTGCTTCTTTTGAATTTATAAAACCAGTTACTTTTAAAAGATATAGCAGACTATTACTGTGAGAAATTAACCAGATTTCTAACAGCATGGAAGGGTTTTCTCTTCTTTCTTTTTTATTTTTATATAAGTTTGTCCCTGAAAATAAAAACGTTCAGAAAAATATTCAAATGTTTTGCTTAACCAACATCTAAATCACTTCCACCATTTAAGAGTGAAAAAAAACCAAAATTAAACTACATTTTTAGGAAAGCAACTCCTTGTCAAGATTCTCTATGCCGGGCCCTCTGGAATGTTTTTTATACTAAATCCTCCCCAGGGCAAAGCAATTGGATACTAAGCAACAGGTCAACTTGTAACAAGAGAAAAAGAGACTGAAACAAACAGAAAATACAGGTTAAAAATCTAATTCTGAAAATTATATTCTTGTCTGTCTCCTCAAATATTTATGACACATCCAGAAAGGGCAACACCAAAAGTGACATCAATGTTAGAGTAGACAGGACTCTACAGTTATTTGTGCATCAGCTATTCTAAATGGGAGATAGTTGCTATAAATTTAAATAGCATAAACTATCCACAGAGAAACCCAAGTTATATTTACACATATCTAGTTTTCTGGCAGCTCATATTTCTGCTGAATTGTTTCATGAGACGTAACTATAAAAATTCAATTCACCTCTGTCCATGCAAGAGAGCCATTTCCTACTAGCAGCCAACTCTGCACCTTTTATTTGTGCTGTTTATAAATATCTGTGCATGCACACCAACATACAAATACTAAAAACAATGTTTGAAGTTCATAATTTCTTTGTCACTTGTGAGAGGTAATAGTAATGTTTTGCCTTAGCAGCTTAATCCCTCTAATGTGCATCCATGACTCAGCTTCAAAGCCTTAGACACACATAGGTTCATTGACATTAACAGAAATTTTTTATTGAGATCCATACCACACATCTACCATACCACTTTGGCCTTCCTTTTTGTTGGGGAAGACATCCCTGAATTCAGCATGAGAAGATTCCTAGGACACTCCTTATAGAGGCCAGGAGGGCTTCATGGTTTTCTTTTATGGAAAAGAAATTAATTTTTCCCCTTTCCAAGGATTAGCACTGGGGTCAAAGAGCATTGTCCTGGTTTAAGATGAGATAAAGTTAATTTTCTTTCTAGTAGCCTGTGTAGTGCTGTGATTTGGATTTTGGGTTTGCCAGGTAGTTGTAATGTCTATGCCAAGTCAAGGACTTTACAGCTTCTCAAACCCTGCCAGGCGCAGAAGCACTAAACCTTACAACTGCTTTAAAATGAAATCAACAACCCTCTTAACCAGATTTCTCCTCCACAAAAATTGGCTCAGTTATTACTGACTTTTAATGAACCCTATTTCCTTATCACTCGCTGTTAATACATGTGCTCATCTCCAGACCTTCACAACACCTTGCTTTTCTGCAAGGTTTCTTTCCTTGCAGGTAGCCAATACTTCCCAACACACCAGAAAACAACTGAGTGATATCCCATGTACCATTTGATCTCTGACTCTGCAGCCACCCGGACTGCTATTGACCTCTCTTCTTCTATTACTAGTCTTCAACAGGTCTGAATCAGAAACCATGGTTTTCAGAACTTACATAGATACACCTTCAAAGCCTTATTATGAGACTTGGGTCTCAGTGCTGGAAACATTCTCAACTGAGTAAGGACCTCGGGCTTCTATGCTGCAAGAGTATTTACTGTCGTCTTGACTCACCCTTAGCTGCAGGAATTAATTACACGAGCATGTTCCTATGTTGAGAAAGTTGTTAAAGTCAACGAATTTCAACACTGTACACCACGCCACGATGGTAAGTTGTTAGGAAAACTCATTCATATCTCGAGTCTGCAGGGAGGACTTACAAGTGCCTAACACCATCACAATCTGAGAGTATCACAGAATCACAGAATCACAGAGCATATGGGTTGCAAAAGTGTCCACAAAAAACAAAGAGATAGCCTCAGCCGAAGAGGATTAAACTTTCTACTGCTGCTATCTCTAATTTAGAAGCATGAACATTAATAGAAGAAGGTAGTCACCTAAGCTACAATTATCTAGAGAAGCTGTTAATCAGAGACCCGGGACATCTAATTTGACATTAGGGACTTCTGTGCATCAAGGCTCCTATAAGAACTACCATTAGCAACTGTGACCCGTTTTTGAAAAACATTTTTCTCTTGCAAATGGAGTCAGAGGAATATAAAATATTCCAGGACCCTGTGCGATGTAAAAGTTTGAGCTGACCTTCTATCATTTCTATACGGCTAAATCATAGAATCACACAGAATTTTAGGGGTTGGGAGGGACCTCAAAAAAATCTAGTCCAACACACTCCCCACCACCACCACCAGAGCAGGAGCACCTAAAGTAGGTCACACAAAAACATGTCCAGGCAGACATGAATGTCTCCACAGAGGGAGACTCCACAACCACTCTGGGTAGTCTGTTCCAGGGCTCTGTCACTGTCAAACTCACCCTCACAGTGAAAAGTTCTTCCCCATGCTCACATGGAACCTCCCATACTGGAGCTTGCACCCATTACCCCTTGTACTATCACTGGACATCACTGAGAAGAACCTGTCTCTGTCCTCCTGACACTCACCTTTTACATATTTATAGACACTGATGAGGTCACCCCTCAGTCTCCTTCTTGAACTGAGGGGCCCAGAACTGGACACAATATTCCAGATGCGGTCTTAAAAGGGCAGAGTAGAGGGGGAGAAGGACCACTCTAAACCTACTAACCACATCCCTCCTAACACAGCCCAGGATGCCACTGGCCTTCTTAGCCATGAGGGCACATTGCTGGCTCATGGTCATCCTGCTGTCCAACAGGACCCCTGGTCCCTTTCCCCTATACAGCTCTCCAACAGATCCATCCCCAAACTATACTGGTACCTGGGATGGTTCTGCCACGGATGCAAGGCTCTATACTTGCACTTTTATTTCAATAAATTTCTCCCTGCCCAACTCTCCAGCCTGTCCAGACCACACTGGATGCAGCGCAGCCTTCTGCTGTGCCAGCCACTGCTCCCAGTTCTGTGCCAGCAGCAAACCTGCTGACAGTGCACTCGGTTCCCTCACCCAGGCCACTGATGAATATACTGAATCGTGCTGGTCCCAGTACCAACCCCTGAGGAACTCCACTAGATACAGGCCTCCAGTTAGACTCTGTCCCATTGATCACAACTCTCTGACTTCTTCAATCAGCTCTCAATCCACCTCACTATCCGATCCTCCACACCACACTCCACCAGTTTAGCCGAAAGGATGCTGTGGGAGACAGTGTCAAATGCTTGACTGAAATCAAAGTAAACCACATCTACTGCCCTACCATCATCTATCCACCTAGTTATGTCTTCATACAAGGCTATGAGATTGGTCAACCTGACTTCCCACTGGTGAAACCATGCTGACTGCTCATAATGACCCTCTTATCCTTGAAACAGCAACAAGGATAAGTTGTTCCATCAGTTCCAGAGATGGACATGATGCTGACCAGTCTGTAGTTGCCCAGGTCCTCCTCCTTGCCCTTTTTGAACTCCAGAGTGACATTTGCTGTCCTTAGTCCTCAGGCACCTCTCCCATTTTCTAAGATCTAGCGAAGATGATGGAGAGTGGCCTTCCACCAGCTCCCTCAGCACCTGTGGGTGCTTCCCATCCGGATCCATGGATTTATGGAAGTTCAGATTACTTAACTGATCCCTGACCCAGCCCTCATCAGCCAAGGCAAACTCCTTGTTTATCCTGACTTCCTCTCAGGCATCAGGGGTCTGGGGCTCCTGAGGATACTCTCCAGTGATACAGACAAAGAAGGCATTCAGTAACTCCTCCTTCTTGGTATCCTCTGTCACCAAGGCACCCATCTCATTCAGCAGAGGGCCTACATTGCCTCTAGCATTAGTTTTGTCTGCAGTGTATTTGAAGAAACCCTTTCTGCTGTCCTTGGCCTGCCTTGCAAGGTTTAACTCCAAGGAGGCCTTCACTATCCTAGTTGCCTCCCTACATGCTCTGACAATGAAAGGGGTTCTCCTGAAAAGAAAAACTGCAAAACTCTACTGTTGTCAAAATATGTTGTCTCCATTAATTGACTGCCTATTCAGCTGCAAATATCTGCTGACCATTCACAAGACTGAAATGTAAGCCAGCATGGTATTTGTGGAGACTGATATAAGCATACATTGATGCCTCAAAAAGCTACCAATTAATTCCTTTTCTCTTGTTTTGCTCATTGAAGACAACACTATCAAGAGTATTTATCAGAGTTATTTAGTCCAGGCAATCATAAACACTCTATCACTTCACAATTCCAGTTTATTGGAACAATAATTTAACATACAAAAATTTTCCATATATGTGGGTATTTATGTACATGCATATATTTTTACAAGAGCTTGTATCAATGGTGTCAATTTGCAAGCCTCTATGTCATTAGATCTTAGTGGGGTATGGATAAATATTTTCTGTATCTACCACTTTGTAATGAAAAAAGTATTGTACTTCCGATTATGTATCTGTTGAAGGGCCTGCACTTATTACATGCTGGCCGCTGTCCATAATTCCTATTTCTTCAGTTCCTAGAAAAGTTAGGGAAAACATATGAAAGAGTAATTTTGCTGAAAGGCTGTGCAGCTTGCATGAGCAGACCCAAAGCCAGAAAAAGAAACATAACTACTTGTCTTCCCATAAAATCTAATGACAATTTTATCCATGCATAAAATTACTGTAAGTAAAATAGGCATTTGAATTTGTACAAATATACAATGGAATGGTATGTAATACATATTTCAGTTGGAAGGGGCCTATAAAAATCATCATCTAGTCCAACCACCTAAGTACTTCAGGGCTGACCAAGTTAAATCATGTAATTAAGGGCATTGTCCAAATACCTCTTAAACACTGATAGTCATTGGGCATCTATGACCTCCCTAGGAAGCCTGTTTCAGTGTTAGACCACCTGCTTGATAAAGAAATGGTTCCTCATGTCCAGTCTAAATCTCCTCTGATGCAGCTTTGGAACCATTCCCACATGTGCTATCACTGGATCCTGGGGAGAAGAGCTCAACACCTCCCTCTCCACTTTACCTCCTCAGGAACCCGTAGAGAGCAATGAGGTGGTCCTTCACTCTCCTTTTCTCTACACTTGACAAACACAGTTTAAAACATTAGAAATCACTTTAAGCACTACAGATATCCACATCAGTGAAATGGGGTAGTCAAAATGACCATTACCAGTCAGTGTCTGCTAGGAGATGAGGTTCTCAGGGCAGGATGCTAGACAGAGTAACCTAAAACTGCATCTGTGATCGCAGTCCTGATTATATCCTTGTCTGGACGATTCTTAGCAAACACCTTATACTGAGATTTGCTTATTAGTTGTTTTTATTCTGAGGATGTACTTATATAGCTATCTAGTACCTAATTAAAAACGTCACAGGAAGACAATGTTCCTATCTGAGAAGTCAGTGCATAAAATTTGGTTTACAGAGAACATCATTGTTATATAAACAGAATAGATTACTTCACTGAGGCATAGGGCTTGGGGGTTTTCTCTAATAAATGAGAAGAAATAACTTGCCAGTAGTCTTCAGTTTAAGTTGAATTGTACAATCACTGAGTTATATTAATGAACATAAGGTCAAGACTCAGTGGCTATTTTAGTATTCTGACATATATTTCCTTTGAGTATTTTATGAGTATTCATCCACACGTCACTGTCAAATGCCTGGTATATTTTGGATTTGTTTGATTCTGTAATAAAAGAAATCATTTGTATAAAAATATTTTCTTTTAAAAAGTGTCCACACTTTCTAAACCAAAGGCCTTGAAGGAAAATCTCTGGAGTAATTGATTATACAGATTCCATAAAGTCACACTTACTGAGGGGGAACAGTGCACTTTTTCCCATTGACTTCAGCTTTGAAAGTTCCATTTCCTGAATGTCTAGAAATCAAAGCCAAACCAGATTGGAGACCAAACTATTTAAAAAAAAAATAAAAATCACCACTTTCAGTCTCTTCACTTCAGCACTCACAGGGTTGTTCAGTGCACGATGCAGCTCTTCTTCCTACATGGAACACTTCTGCAGCATAAAAGCTGCTCTGAGCTAATTCAAGCATATCTCTCTTTTATTCTCTTTAAGTACTGAAAAATTTAATGAAATGTTATCTCTGTGTGAAACAAAACTACTTTTTACCATTTTCACTTTCATTGATTCAATTGAATTCCTCAGAAAGAAGCCCCATGTAAGTATGCTGCAGTAAGACCCTCCTCAAGTGTAATAAACTGTGAAAAAAAGTTTGAAAAATAGAAAAAAATTTAACATGCTGAAAAAAAAATCCACTGATTTATCAAAGCAGTGTGGTTTTTAACATAGACACACTGGAAATTTGTGAAAAACTGATTTCTCAAATATGTTATGACAAAGTTTGCTTCAACAAATATTTTCAAATTTGCAATGAAATGTCATCACTATAAAGGAAATGTTACAGACAAGCTGGACGTGTGTTCCTTTCCATTTTGAGGAAAGCATGCATGGGGTACACCCCCCCCAGCTCTGAAGTAGGTTATACATTCATATCATAATCTATGGATTGCAGAATTAAACATGAAGGTGTGGGTCTTCAGTCTATGAAGTTACTTAAGGTGCCACTCCCAAATGTAATCATGGCTTTATCCTTTGTACTGCCATCATTCAACTCAATCTGTCATACACCATTAAAATGAAGTTAGAAAATCTTGCCCAGAAAGCAGGTGCAACAGGAACATTCTAGGTTAAAGATTAAAAGAAAGAAAACTCAGATAAGGGACACGGAAAGCATCACCAAACAAGAAGAGAATCTGTATGAAGCCAGGAGGGATCAGAAAAAGTGGCCAGACTTAATGCGGGAAATTGGCATTGGACAGCATTGGAGCACTTTTACATGGAGTTTGTCTGCAGAGGAATTAGCCTGGTCAAGCATCCTTTCTGCTCGTGGGGAAGGTTTCATGCCGCATCTGGCACATTTCGTTCTTCACTTGCCTAAGGAACCCCGATGCTCACATACATTTGAGTTCTGATAGACCCAGCTGGAAACAGACAGCAGTGAGGCTGACACTCTCAGAGGCAGAACACGAGACTCTGCTTAGCCCAGAAGAGTCCATAGGAGAAAAACTGTTTCTTACACTTCTTACTCTAGAGGGAAGGAACACCATCCAGAGTGTTCTTGACAGGTTAGAGAGGTGGGCCATTGCAAACCACATAAAGATCAACAAGGCCAAATGCAAGGTCTTGCACACAGGTTGGGGCAAATCCAAACATGGATAAAGGCTGGGTCATGAGTGGATTGAGAGCAGCCTTGAGGCGAAGAACTTGGGGGTAATGGTGGATAAGAAGCAGAGCAAGACCCAGCAATCTGTACTGCTCACAGCCCAGAATCCTTGGCTGCATCAGAGGAATTGTGACCAGCAGGTCAAGGGGAGGTCATTTTCCCCCTGTACTCCAATCTCATGAGACCCCACCTAGAGTACTGTGTCCAGCTCTGGGATCCCCAGTGCAAGAAAGACATTGAGCTACTGAATTGAGTCCAGAGGAGGGCCATGAAGATGAGCAGAGGGCTTGAGTACTTCTCCTACAAAGACAGGCTGAGAGAGCTGCAGTTGTTCATCCTGGAGAAGAGAAGGCTTCAGGGACACCTCATAGCAGCATTCCACTACCTAGAGGGCCTACAGGAAAGCTGGAGCTTTGACTGTCAAAGAGGTTAGGGTCCGAATGAGGTGTCATGGTTTTAAACTGAAAGAGGGTAGCTTTAGATTAGACATTAGGAAGAGATTCTTTATTGTGAGGGTGGTCAGGGACTGGAACTGGTTGGCCAGAGGTTTTGGATGCTCTCTCCCTGGAAGTCTTCAAGACCAGGTTGGATGGGGCTTTGGGCAACCTAGTCTAGTGAAGGGTATCCCTGCCCATGGCATGGGGTTTGGAACTAGATGGTCTTTGAGGTCCCTTCCAACCCAAACAGTTCTGTGACTGTATTATTCTAACAAAACCAATATGCATCTTAGTGGTCGTGTCATTAAATTTTCTGTGACACAAGATCTACTTTGGCATATTACTTGAAAACACCTTTTTGTATTTCACATTGTAATCAAAACTAAAAGCCAATACATTTAGGACCAAAATGCATAGGAGAATACACAAATATCAAAGGGGCATATCCTGGTTATTTTGCAATTAAGACAGAAGACATTACTCAGGAATGCAGGAGAAGTGACTAAAACTGTTGGCACACCTCCTGTTGCCCATGTGCAGAGTCACAAAAGTGAGACCTCAAAAAGTTGGACTTAAAACCAATTTTGTGGGGTTTTAAAATTATAATTAATCGCAGAACTATTTTCCTAACCTGTCAGTATTCTCTGACTCACAGTTGGAGCAGACAGTTTGTACCATAAAAATAGATAAAGACAGTTGGGTAAAGTAGCTGTTGACATAGGTCAAGAGCATGGGAAATTATTGCAGATACCATTTCACAAACTGTAGGGGTCTAAACTTGGTTAAAAAGTCAATGAATCCAGCAGTGCTAAGTGATGCAGTCTTGCTGATTGACAAAGTGCTTCTTCAGCAAGGGTCAATGACAATCCACAATCAAAGTTGATGTAATTATGCTACACATTCTGCAAAAAGCAAGATAAAAAAAGAAACAGATACTAGGACAGGCTAGGGAGAGAAAAGAAAAGAAGAAGAGGAAAGAAGGAAGTAGATAATGCTTGAAATTACCACTTAAGGCCAAAGAAACACATCTTGCACAACAGCAGGGTAAACTACCACCACCTGACCATGAAACAAGGCTGAAATTCAATGCACATTTTTCCACTTCTTAGCCACAGAAAAGTCACTCAGTCCTGATATGAATCAATTGGTTTCCACCTACTTTGCCATACACAAGTAATTCATTGCAACACTACAGCCCTAATTCCACATCCATGAGATAAAATGATCCACGGCTGAGCATTTTAAGATATCTGAAATACCCTTTTGCTTTTCCTCTGCACCTTTCCTACCCACAAAGCTCAGACCTCTTCACAAATAGCAAGACCTATCAGCCTTCAACTGTGCATGGCAGCAGTCTTCTTCCTACTTCAGGAGCAAGACTGTAGAGGAATAAGCTGGGAAGAGAAAAGGGCACAGCCCAGCTAGCAATAGAGATAGAGTCTCTGTTAATATTAGCAGTAATTGCTGCTGAGAAGGACAAGCACCATACTGGAATTCTGGAGAAGCTCAGCATGCCTGCTGTTGGGCAGAAATGATGTCCCAGTAGAAAAGCCAGGAACAATGAAAGGCAAAAAGACCCATATTTGATGTCCTTGGGGAAGCCTTGCCAGGTTTTCTATTCATAGGTGTAACTATATCAACAGCTGAGTGAATGTGGCTACAGTCTCTACCCAACTTCCCCTCTTGAGTGTTGTACCACAGCAGGCCACAGAGCAGTTCCAAATTACAGGATGAAAATCACACAGCAGCTTTGTGGCAGAGCTGAGAACAAGTTCCAGGGAGCCTGGAATAGCTCCAGCTGTTGTATGCAAAGCATGTCTCTAGCAGTTTGGGATTTTTCCCTTCTCCAGATCTGAAGTGCCCTAACCAGCTCAGATGTTCTGGTTCAGGTTCTAAAATAACTCAGCCTGGGAAAGGTGAGGAAAAATCTTCGCTGCACCAGAGTAAAAGCAACTCATGTTTATACAAGGTAGTTTATAATTTATAGCCACAGGTCATACAACTCACCTCGTAAGAGCTACAAGGCAACACAATTCAAAAAAAAGACCTCTGTAACTGATAGATCTGCTTGATACAGTACCTAAAGCTTACACCACTAGATACAACATTGGTATATCCAGTCTTAGGACAGTATAATTGTCTACAATTTCAATACACAATGAGGATTAGTATTAATATCACTCTGAATACACACTGGTATGGCATAACTCCATCTAACTTAGGCCTAAAATGGATGATGCTAAATTCACTATCCACTTGGCAATAAAACTTTAAGATCTCTAAACTTAATTAGCTTTGGAGTCTAACATCTGGCAGTTGAAATATATTGTGCTTTATGTTTACATTACTGTAGAAATTATGATATACATTGAAAAAAACTGTAGAAATTTCTGATGGATTTTTTTTCCTTTCCTTAGGCTAGTCCTGCAACTCTTCTCCTAAATCGTTTTAGTCCTTCAGACTAATTTAAGATAGTCTTGAATCATTTACTAAATGACTTCTTAGGAAGACAAATCTCTCACATGGGGTCAAATTCAAATGTCAAAATTACCAGTGTAATTCCAAAGGTATTGGTTCAGTCAAGGGTTTGCCATGGCTTCTGTTGCCATAGTTATCCACTGCAGTTCAGCAAATCCACTGAGAATTAGTGAGATAGTAGAAGTATTCCATAATTAAGTGATACATAATATCAAACAGTGGTATATTGGTTTTGCCAAAGCAAACACTTCTCCTGAGTAGACTCCTCACTGTCCAAAATCCCCTTGAAATTGTCGTCATATAATATTGTTTCTTTCTGCAGAGGACAACGCTATCACCTACTACTCGGTGTATTCCCAGCTTGCTTTGCCAACAAGGTATTTTTTTACATTTTTTCCTGCCATGGAAAAATATCAGTCATAAAGCATGTGCTGAATACCAAATCAAGCAGGTTTCTCACCCGAGTACTTTAAACCACAGGAAAAGTTGAATCCCATTTGGGTTTTTTTTTGGTTTGTGCCTGTATCACCTAATCATAATACGAGGATCCATTATATTTTTCCAAACCAACCCTGTTTATAACATACACTTAGAAGTAGGTATTGAAGTTCAGAATTGACCCTAAAGTCCTCATATCAAGCTTCAGATTTTTTACACCACTCTGTTTCATTAGTACTTTGGCATTTCCGGTGCCCATGTATCACAACTAGATAAATACTTGTCTGCCTTTCACGGCCAGCATGTTTGTCTCAGGTCTATCAATTTTAATCAAGAGAGGGATATTGTTAGCATTGTCTCCTCTGGCATAAACTGTAGGGAAAAAAAGAAAGAAAACCCCACAAACCAAGAGGGAAAGATCCTATGTCTTTTTACATCACTGCTGTCTTAATCTTTCTTTTCCGCAGCCTGTGATCTAAACTCCAGCATCCCTCTTTCTGTCCTGAATTCCAGTCTTGGAGCTGTCAGTGAAGTTTGCTGCTATTAAAATATTGATTGCTGCAGCTCCCATGCATCTTCATCATCACCATTTGAAATAATCTGAAATGACCTGTGACAGACATACAGATCCAGACTGAGGAAACATTGTGGTCCAATCCCCCAGGCAAATGAAGAAGGACCAGAAGTTGCTTTTGCACATTTAGTAGACTGAAGAAAACAAATGTTTTCACAACTGAAGTACTATTCCTACACCTCACAAATTGCTGGCAGTGCTGCCAGTGAGGCTCTATCTCTCAATTTCTGCAAGTCAGACCACATAAAAGTTGGAGTGATACTTGATTAGTGAACCTGTTGGTTACTTCTTTTATTTATTTTAAAGCCCTGGCTGAAACAAGGGCAACATCTCAGCTTTGCAACTCTTGAATAGTCCCTATACACAGTCTAACATTAGAAACGTGCCAAGAACAGTCAGTTATGGATTACTTTTTCTGTGCTCATAATTCACAACCCTTGTCATATTATACATTGAAGAAAAGAAAATAAAAAGCATTATTTTCATGGCTATCATTTGTAAGATACATTTTTCAACTGCACATACTAAAGCTTTTTGGTCTCCAGTCAGACTACTTATATGAAGTTGCAGTGTGGTCTCTGCAGTCTCGCCAAAATTTCTGTTATCTATGTTTATTCCATTTGATAGCAATCTTTATGAGCTGTTTCTACTTTGTCTTCTGTTTGGATAAAAGGACTTTTAAACAGTCTAATATAAATGTGATTCTTTAGAGGATTACTGCCTATGAATACTTGCTGTACCAGTAAAACCTTGTTTCTTCTGACCAAGAGAATCTTTGAATGTGCAAAAACAAGCACCTTCTTAAGTCTACAAGCATAAACTTTATTTGATATGATCTAGAACACAGAGATAGCTGCTCTTGCCAGGGAAGACATTCCAGGAGCTTCAAAAAATAGAACAGCTTTCCTTCGTGTTCCTATTAGTACCATTACTATATCTCTGTATGATCTGTCTGGTTTCTTTACCTGCTCATAGGAAGGACTGAAAGGCAAAACTGGTGGATTACCAACACATGTATTATGATCAGACAACAGCTTGAAATCAGCTGACTGAACTTTTTTTTTTCACTATTTTCCAGGACACTGTTAAAGTACAAAGAAAAGAGATGGTAAGAAAACTGTCTCTCTCAAATGTGACAGTGTTATATTACTTAAATGCCTTTTTCGGACCTCATCAGAGTGTATCAGGGCTCATAAAATGACAAGGAAGTTTACCCTACATCTGCTCTGAGCAGGCTTGCAAATTTCACTGCTAGCTTCCTGTACACACTGCAAGGGAAGCATGTTGACACAGCAAGGACCCAGGAAAAAAACAGAAATATAATGAAGAGAAAACCAAATCCCCAAGGAAGTGGTTCTGGGAGGTGTTCCTAGCTGAGGAAAGGGAAGTTTATCATCCTTAGGTCACAGTGTCCAAACACCTATGCTGGTCATCAAATTGCTATAAAGGAGTACTCAAACTCACAGACAGTTACAGCAATGTCAGTTGACTGTAAGTTGAAGCTAGATAACCTCAGATAAAGCAAAAAAAAAAAAAAAAGAACATCTTAAAAACTTCTGGAAACTCTCTGTTGCTAATAGTGTTAATTAAAATGGGAAGATTTCTAAAAAGCTAAGCTGTACTTCAAATAGAAATTGATTCTGGTAAGCCACACGACATCTGGTCAAAGCTGGCTTGACTAGATGACCGCAATGTTTCCTTTTGGTCTTACAGACTGTGAGTCTATTGGTAACTGTAGTTTGGAGAAATAGTTTCATAGGAACACCCTGGAAAGCAGAAACCTGTTTAGAATTCAGAAATTCTGGTTTTATTATAGGATCAGAGTTGTTGTAACAGCTACTAATGAAACAGTGGATTGTGTCTGTGTTCAGTAAGCATAACTAAAAAGAAATCTTTTATTTGGATCCTCTACAAAAGCAAAAAACGATACTCTGGCCTTTATATTTACTTAGAACTTCAGCATCGTTGGGAGTGACAGCATTTATGCCCCCTCAAAAAGGGGGAAAAATGTCAAAGAATAATCTAGGTTAAACACAGCTTATGTAAGCAACAGCCAACACACCGATGGATATGACTGCTTTAAGTCGATTATATGGAATGGATTTAGAATGAATTTTTTATTTTACTAAAATGTTGTTTGCACTCATGAAACCTTCTCCGTGACACCAAGAGAAACAGCACTTGCTGCTCATTTGCCATTTGCAGATTTTCTTCAACGGTCAGTATTGTTCCCATGTCACAGGTAGGGAGTCAGAGGCATGAATGAGTGAAGTTGTATGATGACGGAAGGCCACACGCACTCAAGCAGCACAGCTGTGAACAGGACATAGCTACTTGGCACCCTCTCTGAGCCATTAGAACTTGCAGGTGAGGATCTGCTAGAGTGAAACAGATCAGCCATGGAAAACAAGTGGCTTTCCAGTGACACTGACTTTTTGAAATGGTCCTAAAAGACAGGACGTTGTTGCACAAAAAATGTTGCAGGGAGGTGATTATTTTGCTCTGCTTTGGGAAGGGATGTCTTTCCAGCTCCCTAGCCCTTTAATCACCTTTCAATAATGGTAGATATGACAAACTACCTATGTGTATCATGATTTCTTGCTGTTCACCATTTAGAATAGCTGGGTGAGATAACAACCACTAGAATTAAACATAGCCTTGCCTGTCAGAAGCAGACAGACAGATGCATTAAAACGTTGATGCATTACATCAGGAACACATGATGCTGCCAGAAAGTTTTCCAAATGCAAGAGAGGGGAAAAAAAAACACCCCAAACCTGACCTTTAATCCATTTTCTCTATGAATATCCTGTACTATAACCAACATTATCAGTATCAGATGAAGCTGGATCCCCTCAGGAAATGGTGTGTAGAAGCTGTTCTGTCACATTCCTAGACAGTCTGCTCTGAGATGCTCCTTTCCAAAATGTGTTTTGTTTCAATCTCTCTCTCTTCCCTGATATATTCTGGCATTTGGCCCTGCAGGATCAGCTTCTTCCAGAATGATGCATCTTTCCCTGGTTCAAAACTAGTATCTGTCCACTTCCTCCTTTTACAGCTTTTTCTAATATCCAGCAATTTTATAGCCCAGTAGCCAAAGCAGCAACTTGCTATCTCTCTGCCACTAGCAATGCAAACTGACTCTAAAAACAGCAAGAACACACTTAGTATAACATGAGACCATTGCAGCTGTCACAGCTGCTGTCCTCTTTGGCAAGTTCTTAGAACACACATTAATAATGAAATTACTAATTTGCCTTACTTTTTATTAAAAATTTCATCGCCATATCATTTTTCACCCATAAACCCACTTTGGTGTTAAAAAGCACAGGAGCATGTACTGCTTTACTGGAACTGTAAAGAAGCTCAAATGTTATTAACACCTACTAACGTCCACGGGCTAAGGACTGCCAAGCAATTTCCTTTCTAACGATCTGATTTTACATGTTTATAACTGATATGATGAAATAGTCATCTTGCAGGTTAAAATTCCCACACATAGATTTACCCAAAGTGCTTTTGTCATCATTAAGGCTGAGGAAAATCCTTTAGCAGTTCCTGAATTGTGACAGGAATGTAACACCCTTTTCCTTTTTTAGGCTGCAAATGGATTTTCCTTGGATTTTTGCACTTAGAAAATAAAGCTGCACAAGCCTGTGTGATCTGGCTGCATATGTATTTTATGTCCCTCATTGAATGGTCCCACTTTGAATGAGGATGAGCACTCCCAGCCTGCATGGGGACAGCCAACCAGGCAGATGTGCTGTAAAGCAAGAAAGCAAGTCACATGTTTAGAAATTCTGACAGAGGTGCTCCACTCTTATCCGAGAATGGAAAGATTTTAGAAACCATTTAGATGACTCAAGGTACACAACATCCACCTAATGATATCTAATTAAGTTATCTACACAGCATCTGGCATACATCTTGTATACTCTCAGCAAAAGTGGCTAGGACCTCTACTACTCCCTGCTCAAATCAACTGCTGACTGAAAACTCCCAGAGTGCTACACCAGACTGGAGTGCTTGCTGCTCAAATAATTTCTACAACTTTTGCCTCTTTGCTTGTGATGCTGAAGTGTCCTCTGATGAAGCAATGGATGGGCAGAGGTTTTTTCCTCACCTTTTTTAATTATTGCATTAACATACAGACAATTTCATAATTATGATATCATAAAATGTTCTAAAACCTATTCTAATACCTAAAGAATAAAAAATAGGAACTAAAAGAAGGGCAACAAGGATGGGGAAGGGTCTGGAGGGGAAGTCTTATGAGGAGAGGCCTTGGTTTGTTCAGCCTGGAAAAAGGAGGCTGAGGGGAGACCTTATTGTGGTCTGCGGCTTCCTGACAAGGGGGAGTGAAGGGGCAGCACAGATCTCCTGTCTTTGGTGACCAGTGATAGAACCTGAGGGAACAGCATGAAGCTGCAACAGAAATTTAGGTTAGATGTTAGGAAGAGGTTCTTTACTGGCATGGTGGTTGGGCACTGGAACAGGGTCCACAGGAAAGGGGTCACAGCTCCGAGCTTCACTGAGTTCAAGAAGCGTCTGGACGATGTGCTCAGTCCCATGCTCTGACTTTGCTGGTCCTGTGTGGAGCCAGGTGTTGGACTTGGTGACCCTTATGGGTCCCTTACAACTCAGGGTATTCTATGATTCTAAGAAGTATTCACAACTGATTAACTATATCCTAAGTACTTTTATTTTCTAGAGTAAGATTTCAAATGCTAAAGCCAACGTTAAATTTGCAGTTAAGTCTAGTAAGACATTTTTCTGAATTTATCCATTGCTGGGATTAGCACAGCAGCTGCAGAAAAGACCGGTCTGCACAAGAAAACTGTGACCACTATCATATATGAATGGGATAGATTTAGGCTTTAAGATACCTGTGTAGTTTTTGTTCAGGTTCCACTAGTGACAGAGAAGAGAAAACACGTACAAATCTTTTCCCTAATTTGTCCTTCAAAAAATTAAAGAGGTATGTTTTAAGAGTCAAAACGCCTCTTAAATCTTAGACTGAGATTGAAGGACTGTATAATGTTCACTTGTACATATATTTGTACACAGCAAAAGTAAGTGCTGAAGGGAGTTTTTATCTCCATCACACTTAAAGAACATTTCTATGGATTTTTCAAGTTTTCTGGATACATTTCTGAAACAAGATCTAGACTACAATCACAAATATTGCCGCTGATCCTAATCTCTGCCCAACATGTTTGCTATAAAGAGAATGTATTTTAACAGCAGAAGACAAATGATGAAGCAAAAGCCAAGGAGTCCCGCTGTCATGACCCCCAAGTTCACCAAGTGCAGAGAGGTCACAGAACACTTTTTTAAACAGTTCTAAGCTAAAATCTAGCTAATTTTTTGATGTATTTAATCCCCATCTTGTTTAAGACGTTGCTCTGCAAAATTCAGATCATGTCACTTCTTTCTATTTTATTATTTTTTCTCTTGATAGAGTGAATCCTTTGCAAAGCTCTGGGCAATTGCCTTTTACTCTTGCCTCTCCAAAAACCAGAAGGCTCCAAATACTTCAGACTTGGGATCAATGAAATCTCCTTCATTTTCAATATTCTTGTTTCAGAAGATTTTAGCTACTTGTCTGAGAGATGGACAATTCTTGGAGATCCTCTTTAGAGTCAGCCAACACCTTTCTCATTGACGATGAAGTCCAGAGGCTGTAACAGCAGCTCTGTAGCAATCCCCATAAACGGCTGAGTGCTGGGATTTGATATCTGACAGCTGGTCTGACACTGGGCTTTTGTGATGTTGTGCTAACTTGATAAAATGGGTGGGGCACTGAGGTTTTTCACAGCTTACTACTAGTAAAAATCTTGTGCCAAGTCTTTTCAATCCTGTTGTCTTGCAACTTCCCTACTCATCTCATTACCAGCTTAAGAAAATAGCAGGAGAACTCAATCCTGTTGAACAATGGAAATTTTTCATTCCTCAAACCATTTGCTACACTAATTAGGAGGAGAGCCAGTTAAAATCTCTCAGCTAATCTCCATTTCTTGCCCAAAAGTTAACACTGAGATTGTCATTGCCAGGCAGTTCTGTAAAATAAACTGGCAACCAAAAATTTGGAATGTTTCAAATCTAGCATTTCTTTTTAATGCACATGCAATTAGTCATACCAGGGGGACAAAAACTTTTTAAGACAGGTGTTAACAACTGGGATAATCACAATGAAATGGAAAGTGTAGGTAATCAAACACAATAATTTAGTTCAAGAAACATTTCCATATTGCCTGAGAGCAGACATTTCTCTTTTCTAAGGTTACATTACACTGAACTCCAACTGTCCATTTTTCTGCTTTTAGAAGAAAACATCAAAAGGTAATTCCACCAGGAAGTTTCAGTGATTATTTTTTGAGAGTTTCTTTAAGAATAGGAAAGTCAGCTATCTCATGAATATAGCAATAGAATTAGACATTAGAGAAAGCTTTTATTCTTCACAAATAAACATCATCCTATTAGTGTTACAATTAAATTCATTAAATATTTCTACCTATTGTAGACAAATGAAGAGAAATTACCATTATATGACAACATTTGCTGCCTAAAGAACTGTTACCTCCTGCTACAGCAGCACTGAATTTGGCTAATACAGTACAACACAACACAAAGGTGATGTATATTCACGTGTTACTATCTGAACACACTTTGGAATAAGCCTTTCATCTTTAGTCATCTTTATCTTACACTCCCCCAAGGTTTAGCTTTGAGCTGGTGTTGGATCATCCACAGACCAAACACTGTTCCACGTGCCAAAATTTAACACCAAATTTAAGGTTGCTATTCCTCAAAATGATTACATATTTGACCCTACCTTTTCAAGTGTTTCAGGTCTTGGGTTAGAGCAGATAAGGGTGAAACCTGCTAAAAATTGTGGCTGCAATTATTGCCACTCCATTATTGCGCTATTCACTGTGGTTTATTACTGTAATTTTCCAGTATTTGTGAACTGCAGTCTAGTCCATATTGGGTCACAAATGAAAATAAGTCTGATGCAGCATCACCACATGTCTTGTTTTAGCCCCAGCTGGCAGCTCAGCACTACGCAGCCACTTGCTCATTCCTCCCTCCCCTCCGGTGGGATGATGAGGAAAGTAGGAAGGAAAATGTAAAACTTAGGGTTTGGGATGCAGACAGTTTACTGGCACAGCAAAAGGAGATGAAAAATAACAACACCACTTTGTACAGAATGTATAAAGTGGGTGATAAACTCTGTATCAATTTGCTTGGTGGACACACAGCCCATCCAAGAGCTCCTCTCCAGCCAGCTCCCTTTTTATGTTGGGCATGGTATGGAATAACCCTTTGGCTAGTTTGGGTCCCCTGTCTTGGCTGAGGTTCTTCCCCACCCAGTTTCTTGTGAAAGTTAATTCTATCCCAGCCAAAAACCAGAACAGCACAGGAAAATTATTCTTGATTTCTATTGAAGCAACATAGCCTTCCCAGGGATTTTTCCTGATGGAAATGTAGTTTAAGCTAAAACTAATATATAGGACACCCCTAGAAATACAGATTTCAATCACCATTAAGCAGGCAAAATATCAACTAATTTGTGCAAAATTTACAACACCATGGTGAGCAATTAAAACAACACTAATTACAGCTGGATCTAACGCAGTTCTTTATCAGTGAACAGTAACTTCATATCTCAGAAAGCACTGAAAAAAGATTCAAGCTGTAGGACTATTTGCTCATGTTTACATGAAACTTTTTAATACTCCAGAGGCAGGTGCTAAAGGGAGATGTTCCTATGCCCTCTCACACATTATGATTCAGTTCATGTTCTAACTCACCAACTCACCCAGCAACAGGCTCCTTGGAAATAGCAAGTCTGATTCTTGATTTTGACTAGGCTAAAGGTGGAGAGATTGTTCACATAAAAGCTTTTTCAGGCAATTAAATAAAGGGTCCACAGTGGTAAATATTGCATTACTTAACAACTAACTTAAACCTTCAGTCAAACTCAGAGCATGGAAAACAGCATGACAGTTCCTATTATTTTGCACCCAAGTAGCGTAGTATTGATTCTTTGTCCTCTGAGTGCTTGTACAGATTATGGCTACCCAGGCAGACATCAGTAACTCACCTGGTCCCAGTGTTTAACTGCTATGTTATTCTATTTGGCTAACAAAATCTTTTTGTTCACTAATAAGGTTTAGCAAATTAGCACTTAGCATTGCCAATATAAAACATAGCCCTACCCATAAAATGATTCTCAACTGTATTTCTCTAAGTCCATGATGTTGGCTTATAAAAGCGCAGGCTTTTAGTAACATAATAACACTCTTCATTCCTGCTGAATGTTGTGCCCCCTACATTAAATCCAAATTGTTCAAAGCTTTATTTTCTCCTTAGTCAACCTCAAACTGCAATCTTGGAACATTTAAATTCATAAGTAATTGGAAAACACAGCTTGACAACGATCTTCCTGAAACTGAAAATTTTAACCCTCCTCTCTATTTGCAATGAACAGCCTAAGCCAGAGTGATCAAATATATTTTTCCCAGAGGCAAGCTCCACAAGCAGTGGTATATGCCTGGTCAAAACAAGACCATCACCCCCTGGTGAAAGCCTACTTTTCCCCTACTCTTTAGAGAGTTATCTCCTGTATCAACCCAAGATATTATTTAGCAATATGAACTGGTCTAACTACATAGCAACGTGATGAAACATGCAGCTGCTTCAGTTCTGCTGCCCTCTGCCCTCTCACGAATATCCTCCCAGTAATAAGTACAGGATTATGGCATTACTTTGCTACCCTCTGATGACAGCCCATATCATTTGATATTGTCTCATCAAAGAGATGCTTGCCAGCATCTTACATGCTGCTACCACCAGTTGTATTCAGCTCGCTACAGCAAAGGCAAGAAACCCCCACACAATTGGTACTAAAACCACCTTTTTTAGCACCAGGTCACACAGATCTTCTCTCTGTGTTGTTGGGTGAGGCTGTGTAAGATGTGTATGTATGGAGTAATGCTTCCTCAGTTATTCTGATCCCGGAGCAGAGGTGACAAAGCCATGACATTTCTGCAAAATCCTGCTCAAGCAGAGTATCTAGCTGAAATTAGGAAGATTTACTTCTTATTTCAGTGGAAGTGAGACTGGAAACCTTTCAATTTCTAAAAGATGAGTGAACCTGACTTATCAAGGAGTTGAAACCCTCAAATTAAACTGGAAATAATTAAAGTTAAAAATTGTTGTCATCTTGGTTGAGATTGATAAATAAACAATAATAGTGTAAAGTGTTTTCCTTGTTAGTGAATGTGATGCTGTACAGGAACGCGAATTATTAATTTTACAGGACTGCTGTGGGCCATGTGTCTTTTTCAGATCTCCATTGTGATGCAAAGCATTGGGGACCTCATAAGCAAAATGGAAAAAACTTTAGTTTGTATGCACATCAATTTGAATATATTATCAATCTTAAAACTGCCTTTTATTATCTTAAGAACTGTGTTATTCTAGGATTATTGCTGTGCCATTTATGCTACTTGATTCTGTGGAAGATTTCACAAATTTCATTATCACAGCCCTTCACTACAAACTCGTCATCTCATGTAACAGTTCAGTATAAAAAGACAGCTTTCTCATCTTTACTGTCCATTTAACTTCCATGTATTGTTGTCATGCACAGACACTTCAACTCTGACATTTCATTGGAACTGCAACCTCTTTAGTGATAAAAATCTCCATGTGATTTTCCTTATGCTTTGTATTGATGTAAAGTCTGACTTTAGAATGAGGTTGCAATGGTTCTCTGCAATTTTTTCCACTTTGTAACCCTTCATTTCACCACTGTGGTGAACTCAGAGGTGCACCACAGCTCTTTATTCCCAATCTTGGTAGTGCTATAATAATCTGATTTCAATAAAAGCCCTGCCAGCAACAAACTCAATGACTTAATAGTTGAATTACAGCTTTATGATACCTTCCATCTTCCCTCTTCCTTTTTGCCTCTGCTCCTATTGTTTCATGCATTACAGCACCACCAAAATTACTTTACTATGCAAACTATACAGAGCTAAAAAACACTCTCAATTCACAGTATGGTGCTTTCACTGACCCTTGCCAAAGGCCAATCACAAGCAGCACATCAGCTGGAGAGACTGGAAACCTCTGTAGTAGATTTCATTCAATACTTAGCCTTGATGCACAGTATTAATCTCTGCATTTAATCCACAAACTTCTCCCACTTCTTTGTTTTTCTATTAACATATAGGAGACATCATATGACTATACACAGGCCTGAAACACACGCTGTGAGTAAAGCTATGTTTCAAATTTTCTACATGACAATCTATGTTAGGGACAATAAAGTATCATTCGGGCATTTCTTCCCATTGAATACTTAATCCATTTCATCTCTAAATGACAACATGTATCATTGCCAGGCAAGGATCTCAATGATAATGGACAAAATCATGTTATACTGCATATCCTTCATCTTTTAATCTAAATACAGAGTAATGTTTAGTTAATACTGAGAAAATTGTCAAAATGTGTAATCCACATGTCTTCCATTTATGCAATTTATGCTTCCTGATGGATCTATTCATATTGTTTTTAACAGTGTCAAGAGCCTTTTCCAGAAGAAAAAAAATCAAGCCAAAGATCTTCAAAGCAAGTCATTAATTGAAATCCACAATAACAAGATTTTATATTACCTATATATCTTTCCCTGTGCGTTCACACAGTGAAATCAAATGCTATTCAAATAAGTAGTTTAGAAATACCAGAATTGATAATGGCTGTTCCATTATATGCAGGTTATTTACATAATGAATTACCACTCAATATAAATGCCATCATTTAAAATTTCATTAAGGAGCAAATTAGTGATCCATGTCTGAAGCAAGCACAGATCAAGTTAATTGTGTGGGCATGTTATACAGAGCGGATTATAAGCATTAAGTAAACTACCATTAAATGATTTGGAAAGGAAACAAATCTCAGTGTTCCTTTGTTCACAAATACACATGCCATCTAATCTGCTGCAAATATTGGCATTAGATACAGTCATACGTATAATAGTATATAGTACTGGTCCTTTAAAATTGTCACAGACGTGCAGTGTGCCTTACTTAATAGTAAACATTTTGGTTTTAAAAGGTCCAGTTTATATAATTCAACTAAATTTCCAATCTGCTTCGATAACCATTAAATGTTATACAAACTGAGGACAAACTGGCCTTTGTTCTATAAATACATGCCCGTTTATTGACGTATCTGCAGACACACAAGAATCCCCAAGTGCAGATTCAGTGGAATAGCCACAAAGTCAATCACAACACTTTTGTCAGATCTAAGTATTAGATTCTCAGCTTTTCTATGTGTACAAAAACATTAATAGGGTTGAGTACCTTGCACAACCCTGACTGGGACTTCTTAGTCCTAAAGTGATATTTGACAATGATTCAGAAATTCTGTACCAGCAGTAGCACAGGTTACACAAGACCTTAATGGCATAACATGTAAAGTGCTGGAAAACAAATGATAGCTCTGATTTATCTGCTGTGCTTTGCCTTAAGAGCCTCTTGCGATTCCAGATACAATAGTCTGACCTTGCTGCCAGAAGTCCAGAGTGGGTATCTGGAGGCTGGGTGCAGCACCAGAATTTATGGTGGTACACACATGGGAACTTGAACCTTGGTGTGTGAATTGCTACACCTCTGTGAAAGAGCATGGACTGACACAAGCATGGACTGACACAGATGTGGACACTTTCTCTTCCTTTTCAGATATCACCTATTCTAAGTGTAGTGCTTGCTGTTTGAATGGTGGATCTCTGCATTCATGGGAAAACACATTTGGGCCCTGATCATTTTCATACTAATCCCCAAACTTGGCTTTTTAGCAGAGCCCCTGGTGCTCTTAAAGGGTTAGGCAGTTCAGCACTATCAACAAAGGGATGAACATGCCTTGTGTGTACTTCCCTAGTCTTGTCCCATCCTCAAGAGCTTCAGCCCTAAATCTGACTTTCCAGACTATAGAAGTGTTCCTGTCTGATGCTCAACTTGTACACTGCACCTCTATAGTATTCAAACTGTCATTTACAGATAACTTTTACTTCTCATAAATGACCTGTCAAGTAAAACCTGACAAAACTCTAGTAGACAACAGTCATCACCCAAGGACTTAAAAAAACCTTGACTCTGCTATCACCACTGAAGAACACCAGGGAGTTGGGTGGTTTGCTGGTGAGCGGGGGTTGCAAGAACAACATAAAAAAGCTAAAGATATCTTCACCAAGCTTCCTTTCAAAAAGAAAACCAGAGGAAATTAAATTCTGCAGTATGTGATGAAGGTACTAACCACTGAAATCAAAAGGATTAAAACAAAAGTGTGTCTTGGTTACAGATACAAGACAATCCTGTACTTTACTATAATTCAGTAATCACATTATGTTGACAGTTACCTGTTAAATTGCATACTCCAAAAATATGACACAATTTTTCAAATAGATCTTAAAACTAGTATCAATAGGAACTTCCAAAAGGACCAAAGAAAAGAATATTCTTATTTTAATCCCTCATACACAGAAATACACAGAAAAAGACCAGAAAAAAGCAAGAGAAACTTTTCTCTTAACATCATACCATCCCGATGTTGCTCATCCTCATTCTAAAAGCTGGTTGATTTACAGAAGGAGATCTGCAGGCAAGAATGTTAGACATGTGGTTTTGCAGAGAAACACACCACAATGATTACTGCATTAACAAAATTCCTGTACTCCTCCATGAATAATGTTGGATCTTATGTTCCAAGAATAGCACGTACTTAATAGCATGGTATTGTCTTCGCTTCATTTTAATGGGAAGCAGAACCTTAGCAAACAGATAGTGTGTCAGTTCTTGTAATGGTATATGCCATTCAGGTGAAAGTCCTCTGGTATGATATTTCATATAAAAAATGCAAAGGCTTTTGTCTCGGACACATAGGTGGATTTTCTTACCTTTGGTTCCATTGAAATGAAGCTGTGGGTACCTCTACTTGAAAGAACTGACCTTTTAATTGTTTTACTATGGTAGAAGTGGTAGTAATCCTTCAGTGTTCCAATCTGTAAGAGGATAGAAGAAAAAAAGAGAGGGAGATTTAATTTATGAAAGCCAGTTTTCTGTTTTTCATTTCTTAAAGTCTATAAATTATACAATTTCCTGTGTGCTGAAACGTTACTTGAACCCACTGATCATCTTTCAAAAGAAGGACATATGATATGAAATGGATGGAGTGTCCTTGAGGCAGTAACTGCATAACCTAAGATTATAATTGAGCTGCTTAGTCTGGCTGTATCTACCTTTTTAATGTTTAATTTATATGCAGTACTTTAAGTAAATTCTATATCAATCTATACCCAAACTGTCTTCAAATGGTAAGTATAAAAATCATCAAATAGCTATATGGTTATTAAAAAGCATTCCATCTAGTTTGCTTAAGGAAATGTACTGTGAAATGCACTAGATTCGGTTATTTATATAATTAAATTATAAAAAGAATGGTCACAGCATCAGACTATGTAACAGGAACAGGCTTCTCCTTTTGCCAAATGTGGAAAAGAAAGAAACAGATGAAAGAAAGATGGAAATGGCAACTTCATAGGCTAATGTCTAGCTCAAAGTACAAAATCAATTCATGTGAAACTGCAAATTTCACAATGGTACAATAAAAACACTTCCTGTTCACTCCATCAGTACAGACTTGCAATGCAAACATTAAATTAAGGCAGCTTTTACAACTTGACAAAGAAATTTGCCTTTTCAGAATCATTAATGTCTAAAGATTCATAATTTGAAACTTTACCTTCGTGCACCTATAAACAAATACTTTTTGTCTTTAGGAAGAATGTCTCTCCAACTCATTTTGAATTTGGCCTTTTATTGTACTGCAAATCTCACAGGACACTCAATTATTTAGTTAAAAGTTAATGAGCAAAAAAGGGATAATTGAGCTTACTATCATTTCAAGTTGAAACTCAAAGTGACCTCAGAAAACAGGCCAGGTTTTGCAAATAAATTTGAATAAAATCACCAGAGATGATGGAGAAACACTCAAAATCTCTAATCTTAAAAAAACCCAACATACAGTGGTATAAATTTGTATCTGTAAGAATACACATGTAGGAAACTCGAGAGTTCAACAATAAAAATTCAAAGAGAACTGGAAATAAGCTTTTTAAAAACTCCAAGAATATGCTTTTAGAATATTAGAAATCAAAAATCTTGAAAATATAGTCTAAGAAAAGTAGACTAAGAAGAAATATTGATATTAAATTACTATTCTTAAGGAGCACTTGAATGTTTTACATGAATATTATTTATTAGTTTAAGTAAATTACCAAAACATTAAATTAAACCCAGTAAGTTTATCATATATTAAACAGGCATTGGTTTGACTAAACATAATTAAAGTATATTAGAACCGCCATAATAATTTTCATTGCTGCCATCTCTTTGAAAAAGGCAACTCCAGCTGAAGCAGTATAACTATAGCATCGATGAGCCTGGTGTCACCACTCCACATGTATGCCCACAAAAAAAACCAAAACCACTTCTTAAACCTCTATGGAGAAGACTTCTTGTGGACACCTCAAAGAGCTGCAGGACCTTAGGCCTTCTGGAGGTGTCCCTGCTGACTGGAAGCTAGCCAGTGTTATTTCAATTTACAAAACGGGCGAGAAGAATGACCCAAAAACCTACATAGCTGTTAGTCTAATCCCAGTTCCAGGAAAACTTGTGGAGATGATTAGACTGTGTACTACTGAAAGGCATTTTAAGAGTAATCATCAGGTGCAGTCAACATGGATTCACAAAGGGAAAGTAGTGTTAAATTAATTTCTTATTTTTCTATGACAAGGTCACCCATCTAGAGGAGGAAGGGAATCATAGAATTGTAGAATCACAGAATTGTAGGGGTTGGAAGGGACCTCGAGAGACCATCGGGTCCAACCCCCGAAGGCAGTGGATGTAGTTTTTTCTGGGTTTTAGTAAGGCATTTGCTATTGTCCCTTACACCACCATTCTGGACAAGTTGTCCAACTGCTGGATGAGTGGGTTTGAGGTGTGCTGGATGAAGAACTGACTGAAGAGAAGAGCTCTGGATTGTAGTGAATGGAGCTATATCTGGCTGGCAGAAAGGAATCTGAGAGTGCTAGTTGACAGCAGAGTCAATAGGAGTCACAGCATGTCCTTGAAGCCAAGAGGGCAACCTGCAATGTGGGGTGCATCAAACACAGTGTAACCAGCCAGTCAAAGAGGGGATTATCCTGCTGTTTTCAGCATTTCTAGGGCCTTGACTGGAGTGCATGTGCAGTACTGGGCCCCACAACTAAAGATGTGAATGTTCTGGAGTGCATTCAGAGGAAGGCAACAAAGCTGGTGAAAGGACCAGAACCATCCTAAGAGGAATGTCTGAGGACTCTGGTTTTGTCTAGTTTTGAGAAAAGGAGTATGACCTCATTGCACTCTACAACTTCCTGAGGAAGGGAAGTGCTGATCTCTTCTCTCCGAGATGCAAGGAAAGGACACATGGGGATGGCTCAAAGCTGTGCCAGGGTAAGTTTAGGCTGGACATGAGGAACCATTTCTTTAACAACCAGATGATCTAACAGTGGTTGGATAAGACCTTTAAAATCATCAAGTCCAATCATTAACCTAAAACTGCCAGTATGACCACTAAACCATTTTCCTAAGCACCACAAATTTTAAATACCTCCAGAGTCCTCAGTGCTGGGCAGCCTGTTCCAGAGCTTTACAACCCTTTCAGTGAAATAAATGTCTCCTAATATCCAAACTAGGCTTCCTCTGGCTCAACTTGAGGCTATTTCCTCTCGTCGTACCAACATCCATCCGGCTACAACTTCTTTTCAGGTAGCTGTAGAGACCAATTAGGTCTCCCTTCAGCCTCCTTTTCTCCAGGCTAGTCCACCCCGGTTCCTACAGCCAATCCTCATAAGACTTGTGCTCTCAACCCTTTACCAGCATCATTGCCCTTCTTTGAACATGCTCCAGAACCTCAATGTCTTTCTAGTAGTGAGTGGCCTACAGTACTCAAGGTGCAGCCTCACCTCGGTAAAGCACATATTCACCATATCAAAGTAGTTTTTAAAAGTTCAACTTTTTATGGATCTTGCTGTCTTCAGAGTGAATTAGAAACCTACTACTTTGCGTGTCTCTACACAAGCACACACAGTACTGAAAACATACTGCTGCAACAGGTAACTAACTATATTTTACCACTACAGAGAACTGCATAAATAGGTTGTATTTTAAGGCAAATAAACATATGCCCTGTTATCTACTACACAGAACAAAGTGACACCCAGTTTTCTGTGTCCTGTCTTGTACTAGTTTGTGGATATTTGTTTATTTACTTACTTGCTTAAAATAAACTCTAGCTGACCCCTCTGAGGGCTTTCAAAACTGCAAATTTAAGAGATGACCTAACTGCACTCCTGGAGTTCCTACAGTTTCGTAGCAGTAGCCACCCACAGAAGAGATGGAGGGATCTGCATGCTCTGTCTTCCAGCCAAAGGGAACAGCCTGAGGCTTTCTAATGCTTGACAGCTGTACTCCCTCTGAAACCTTGGGCTTAGGAGACAGAATTAAACCCTTAGAATTAAGTGTAGTAATTTTAATGCCATGTCTTCCAGGCACTATCAGTGTTCAGATAATTATAATTATTCATAATCATAATTAAAATGGTCAGATCTACAGCTTTTTTCATAGCAGTCAATGAAATGAAAGGATCTCAAATCTTTTAAATGGAATTTAATTCATATTCACTAACTCCCAACGCTTCTCACAGTAAGGTAACACCAGTGTTATTAAAAATTTTATTGCCCTCTTTTCCCTTAATGGGAATTTACTTAGACCTTCCAAATCCTTGGACCACTTGGAGAACAGTTAAACCATGGCAATATAGCACAATAAAACTTATCATTATGGATGTTCTTGTTAAATTGTTTTTTATACTTTTAACTACTAGGTCTTAGAGGCAGTCTCAGAGGAAAAGCAATGCAAAGACAGAAACACTGGGCTGTATAGATAACTACCTTAGAGACTGATGGCAATTTAACTGTTTTATACTTGGGAAATCTTTGCAATCTCCTTTTTGACCTGGAGAACCTGTTTTCTTTAAAAAGAAATAGAGAAACATACTTGAGGAATTGCCTGGGCAAAACCAAGGAGAATGAATGGCAGGGGTGTGACTTACACTCTTTAGAAGTCATTTTCATCACTGAATATTTTAAACTGATACATATATTTTCATAGCACTATGATACATTTATTCAAGGATGAAATAATTCCTGGAAGTAACTATCCTACAATAAAACAGTGGAATCTCAGAAAACCAAAGCATTAAAATATTTACACTAACTTTATATTTATTAGGTCTTATTTTCTATGGGAAGTTGAGAAAATGTGTGAATTTTAAGATAATATGAAGCAAGAGCCAATTTTTCTAATCTTGTTGTTGAAAAATATTTCTTCCATATGTGGTTTTACAGCCTAAGGCAATCTTAAGATATTTTAGGACATAATTTAATTAATTCATGTACATCCACAGTGTATCATCATAAACTCTGTAATGGAATACAAATGCTAGAGTTGACTATATATACACATTAAATATATATATAGTGTATTTACATTTTTATATAATATTTATATATTATTTTATATGTATATAATTAATGTGTGTATATATATATGAGCACCAAACTCACACACACACAACTAAGTTCTGAACATACCACTCAAATGTCTGTGTACCAGAACATTACCAGGGAAGTTGATCAAGCTAATGGGAAGGAACCCAAGAGATGCCTTCCCAGAAGATTCTTATCTAGTAAATAAACACTTTTTAAAGAGACATAATACCTAGATATCTGGCTGCAAAGTATACTTCTCCCAGTGGGCTGAATGGGAAATAATACAATGTTGAGTTGGTGAATTGGTAGATACATTGCAAGGGTCCCTGTTTCACCAATCTTTAATAACTCTGGTCTTAAATGAACTGGGAAAGGAAGGCAGATCAGTTCCAAGTCCAGTTCTGTAACTTTCTAAAGCACTAGAAGAGCCAAAGAAGCACAGAACTGCTGCCTCTGTGCAGACCTGAAACATAAACCATTACAAATAGATACAGCAGTGTTATTTCAAATGGGGTTGAAGATCTGACCCTTCACTTCTTTAGACCTGCAACAAACTTCGAA
The DNA here is from genome assembly GCF_964237585.1 of Gallinula chloropus. Lineage (NCBI taxonomy): Eukaryota > Metazoa > Chordata > Aves > Gruiformes > Rallidae > Gallinula > Gallinula chloropus. Next base: position 38,259,917 of record NC_140089.1, read on the forward strand.
AGTGCTAAAGTCCTTGACAGAAATAAATACCAAGAACAGTAAGATGAAGAAAGTTCATCAGGTTTACTCTCATCACTTCATTTTGACATCACTTCACCTATATTTCAAACTTTAAAATGTTGTCACATTACATAAAGCAAACTGAAAATTATGTTTCAGAGCAAAAATATCAAAACCTTTCAATCTGAAGTTGAAACAACCTGTTGGTATTACCAAGAACTTTCTTCCCTGCATTAAATGCCAGTGAAGCCAACCTGGTATCACAAAGCATTTTGAAAGAATCAGATGTTGACACATACTGCTTGTGCTCCTGTGATGTACACCACTGTGTAATAAACATGAAAATGCTGAGTACATAACCCTTAATTCTGATCCATGTTGACCCCTCATTATCCAGACATGAAGACAGGTTCTTTGGTATCTCAGAAAACTGCTGCTCCCTTTTCTTCTTGTGTCTCTCCAGACTTAGGAAGTATTAAACATCTTAAAACCAGGGATTTGGTCTCAGCATTTAGAGGCAAGAAAGCCCTGCAGAGACTTTTCGTTGTTCACTGACCTACCCAGACCATCTGGAAAGAGTATGTTCATCCAAGACCTGGAACCTGAACTTGAACTGTATTCCAAGCAGCAAAACTGTGTGCTGGAGGTTTCTGAGGGTTGGTTTGGGTTTGTTTTTTTTCCCTTAAGATACGGTAACAGTGCCCATGCTTTCCTAACCTCCAACTGTCTTGCCCAAAACTCCACTGTTGAGTCAGCGCTGACAGATCTCCACCATATTGAGGCTGGAGGAGCAACCAATATGAGGATAGTTGCAGAGCTACTCCCAAATCTGACCTGCAGACTGAGATGAGGGGGTCTTTTTCTCCCAAATATATCCTGTAATTGAAAGGGGTTTTATTGGGGTTTTTTTTGGTTTGTTTTTTTTTTTTTTTGTTATCAGAACAGGGAATTTCACCCACAATGGGTTATTACAAGAAATAGTAGCAAGGTTTGTCCACATATGGCACAGCACACCACTTTTAGTTTTGGAGGATTTGGGACTCACAAAGATGAGATTATGAAATATTTAGGAGAGAAGCACAGGCTCTTCAGACCTCACTCCACCTAAAATCTAACATTCCAACTCCTAAGAGGCCTCCACCCAAATATTTAAGCTCTCTCCTAGTTCCATGTTGGACTGATATTGTAAACAACCCTGCATGAGTTAAAACAGCTTCTTGGATTACTGCAGACAGGTAAAATAAAGCTGAAATCACTGGCACTACTGAATGCTACGGTCATGTCTTGGGCTTCAGTAGCAAGGTAATACTGCTCTGATGACCAGTATAAAAATGGAAATAATGATGTTTAGTCTCTGTATTACCGAGGGTCTGAATCTGTATGTTACAAGAATATCTATCGGAGGGAGGGCGCACACTTTTAATGTGCCAGAATTTAGGTAACTAAATTAATTTAAAGCAACAGCTGAACCAAGGTAATGTGGGTATGAACACAGATTGTCCTCTCATATGCAACACAGACTACTCCAAAAGCTTGAATTCTAGCTACACTCAAATGCCCAAGTAACCTAGTTCTGAGCTCTATTTTAAGCTCAATTAACTAAGAGAAATTCAGCAGCCCAACTTGTGAAAACATCTTGCGTGTGCTCAAGGTAGGGAAGTAGCTCATATCTTTGCCTGTCTCATGTTCCTTTCTCTTCAGGTTTGTTTTAATGGAAACTGATACGTCTGCCAGAGTGTTGGTGTTCCTGAATAGTAACACTGAAGAAGTTTGGCTTGGTCTTAAATGCACCCCTCCCTGAAGCATTTTTTGAGTCTACTAGATAGGAAAAAACACTACTAAAATCAAGAGTCCTTGCTCAGTTTGTTAAATATTTTGTCTGGAAGACAGGAGAGTTCAGCCAGAAAAAGGACATTCCCTTCTGAACCACCCGCATTTGAAAAACCTCAAAACATATTAAACATAAATTAAACGACATGGCTATTACAGCAGAAACATTACAATTTCCATAGAAATAAATAAGGTTGTATCTCTTCACACGGTAGGAACATGCTAACATACTTTGCCACTCTACCCTTAGCAACCCCTCTCCTTCTGTTTAAATGGGGAGAAAAACATACCACGGTACTGAATTAAAAAACACCACTCTGGACTTCTTTTCTATTTACCTTTGTGTTTTAGCTATTTGAATAGAAAAATTTTGTCTGGGTGCTTACCTTGAGCTAGGAAAGTATAGCTTGCATTTTCAAACAGTTCATGTCAAAAATGAGTAACAGACACATTAAAATTAAGTAGCTCTGCATTATGTTTTTTCAGATAACATCACTGCTGTTGCTTACAGGCTGCTGTATTTCGCTTTAAAAACAAAGTAGCACATTAACTCTTTCACTGGAAAAATTAACATAAACTCTCTAGTCTCTTAACTTCTCATGTGCCTTTGCCAGTTGGATAAAAAAGTAACAATACCTTGAGGTCAATTATAATTCTTGATATTCTACATCAGTATCAAGGCTGATAATTTTTTCAAATTCATTTCATAAATTTTAATGTGAACTTGAATTTTCATGTCTCTTTTAGGACATTTAAAATTCTCAGAAAATATTACCACAGCTAAACTAAATAAAAATGAAGATTAAAAAGAACATAAAAAGAACATTCCAATTTGCAGTGGAAATTCTTCACATGAGTTGGTATATTTAATTGTGCATTACGTCTATAAAAATACTTTTTCTTATAGGTTTTCTTTTCAAGGCATTCTACTGTGTTCCAGAATATAATCTAAACATATTTAGAGTCTGAATTCTAACATAATTAAGTTAAAATTAAAATAGAAATTTAAATATAGAATTCTAAATTCCTAGCTCGATTTATTCTAAAATAGAATTCCAAAATTCTACTTCTCTAGAGAAATTTAATATTCTGAACATATGATTAAATACACTGAGCAATATAAAACTAATTAAATTTCCTCTGAGACTGATAACTGGCCTATAACTTTTACAAAGTTCGGGTAAACTGGAAAAAGCTCCCCAGATCATGCCTTCTGCATGGAGGTTACATTGTACAGCTGTATTTCAAAACAAATATTGCCAAATGAAATTCTTCTGAGATTCCAGTACTTTAGTGCTCTCTTGTTAACCTTATTTCAGATGTGGATTTACTTAAGAAAAAAAGAGAAAAAAACTAACAACCAAATGGCAATATAAAATATTTTGCCTCATAAAAAAAATAAATGTTTTATCATGTATACACAACTAAGGTTTAGTATCTTTGCAAGAAAGCATTGTCATAAAAGAGGTCAAAGGTCTCAGGAGGTAATATGAATTTATAAAATAACGGCAGATATTATAAAGATATAAATTAGAACTGTATCATAGCTTTATTCTAATACATGCTAAATCACACTAAGATTTATTCATTTAATCTAATCTACCCTACAATACAGGATGAATGATCCTTCCAAAGAGGATTGTGGCATCTTTTTCAGATTATATATTAATATAAATCCTGTGGATACTGGAATTAAGGTCTTTCTGCCTTACCAAGTTCTGAAAAGAGGGAGAGGTTAGCAGATTTTCTTTAAAACAAAAATACATTTTGATGTTATTTGATTACAAACAATGGTACTTCTAAAAGCACAGGGGAAAAGAAATTAAAATATTCAAGCTGAATCATAAAAATAGAAACCCTGAAGATACCTGTAAGGCAAATAAAGCCAACAAAAAAGCTGCCTGAACAAAGACCAGGTGAAAATGATGTTTGAGTCTTACATGGATGAGCAGTACTGTGCCTTGATATACCACAGGTCACAGGAGACCACAGTAAATACATATTCCTTTCAAAAATTATGACAGAAACAGTGCCTGAGCCTGGCCCTTACCTTTTGCTGTTGCAGCTCGGAGAACAAGAACGTACATCAATCTTTATGGGAGGACAAGGGCTGTCAGCACTCCTTGAATCTGAACTGTGCTGTGCACAGTTACCCTCTGAACCCTTGCTGTGTGGTACCACTTCCCCAGAGACGAGGGCATTCAAATATGTTCTCAGTGAAGTTAAGAAAGAATAAAATGTGAGAAGTGGAAGATATCTGGACACTATGCTGATTATACAACCACTAAATTGAAAGAAGTCTCTCTATAGTACTTGAAATACTTCTTTTAAGGTCAGTTAGGAAGAGTTTCATCTGCTTCCTGTCTAGGACTGATAAACAGGTTGTGGCTATTAGAAAAACATTCAAACAAGTGGCTAAAAATTTATGAAAACAGAGTCATCAATTATTGGGAGTGGGGGTAGGGGGAAGGCTTTTGTATGAAGTTCATGTTTGGTCTTCCGACAGATATATTAGCCTAAAAGTACTGATGGGAGATGACAAAGGAAACCACTTCTGTATTTGTCATCTGAATTGTTACAAAATTCAAGTACAATGATGGACATTAATAACTGCACCCCCAGTGTCACTGTGAGCTTTGCCTAAGGACGCATCACAGCTATTGGCAAGTTCATGTCCCCATCAAATAAAGCAATGCAAGGTTGCTCAGCAACCTGCGACCGTGGGTTTACAGTTCCAAGGCAACATTACACATTTCATGAAAATTCTCAAAAGGAAACCAATTACTGCCTTCATTGCCATTAATCTTTTCTATTGTTTCTTTTAAATACACAAAGCAGTGCAATGTAAACCAGTAGTCCATGCCCCTTTTTGTGAAGCCCAATGAGTCACCACCTTATTTCTGCAAGTAAAAATGAGTGCAACAAAGTGCATTTATTTTCTGCTGTACAAAAAATACTTAACCTCTGCAATATTTCAAGAGACATCAACACAGTCATCATGCATTTAGAGTTCAAGACATAACAAATGTTTGTATCTGCAAAGAAGCTGTTAGGCAATATGGTAATATTTGTTTCAGTAAACAGCCCCCATAATGAAGCCATTGAATAGGAAACAAATACCTTAACAGTTTGATGGGTCAACAAAATTGCCACCGCTTCTTGAATATTTTTTTTCTTTCCTAACTCACTACTCTGTAATTTAAAATATCTAAGTGATGTAACTGCATCACCTGAAATGAGCTTTGTCACTATTTTTTGACTTCCAATACTATTTCATGTGTTTCACTAAACAAATGTAAAATCGTGAGATAATGAGGATAGATACTCAAGCAGTTTCATGAATGTTTCTTTAAGTAGCAAACTGAACTGCCATATTCTATACATTATTAGCTACTCCTTAGAGTAGGTTTATTGTTTCTTTGTAATTTGTATTCTTTCATATGTAATTATAATAAAGTATGTGAGTAAGGCTTGACAAAAGTTCTGATACTGCTATTTCAATCATGTAAACAGTATAAAGAGTATTTAAAATATAGGTTTATTTTTTAATTACAGCAAGAAATGTTTCACAGCAAGAATGTTCCTATTCATTTCCTCTTAAATCTCAAACATGAAATATTTAGTAACCATCGTCCCTGTCCTGAAACTTGTAAACATCTGCCCAGTCCCAGCGGGATCAAGTCCCTTCTCATTTACAAAACCACAAATCAGAAATAACTCCGTTGAAGCAAATGGAACTTAAGGCACATAAATCAAGGGCAATCAAATCTAATGGGGGTACTTCTACAAGTAAAAGACTTAAAAACTGGGGACCAGGTTAGATACATTGTTGTATCTCTATCCAGTTATTTAAACATCAATATAAAACTCTTAAGCACATTAATAGCAAAAGAGTTTATAACATTCAAAATGACTAATGCAGTGACCTACAGTAGTCATACTGTTTCCAGTGAACATTTATATTGCCAGCAATAAACCTTTTCACACTGTACTTTGTCTTACAAATCTGAATTCAGCTCTTATTGGTCGTAGTAAATACAATGTTTTCATTTAACTGACTTTCTCATGAGACTTGATTTAAGCAATTTCCTCCTCTATCACCAATATAATTTACTGAAGAATAATAAAGAAGTGACTCATGGGAATACCTAGGACTGAGCTAAATTCATCTATGTGGTGTGTGTTAGCATTAAACCCAATGCACTTTTACAGTGAACCCTGACCACACGTCCTCAGTTTTGTACTATACCAAACTCTGATGATCTTCAACTCTGCACAGCCTGCTTAACTGAATACAGAGAAGTATGTGACTTATCCAGAACCAGGCACAAAGCTGACAAATTCATCTATCACATCTGGTTAATGCCAGAGCTGTACAAAAGTTTATATCTTTTTTGTGTAAAAGTAAGGTTTGCCGGTATCCATTATTTTTATAAGCAGTCTCCACACCCACATGCAATCTCATAGATTTTGATAAGACAAATTGAGCAACAGCTATTCATATAGGTTACACTTTCTGCAGAGGATCTTATAGTTTCCTACATTTAATAGTACAAAACCAAAAAAAATCCTCTCTTTGACAGGACCTAAAGATATACATAAAGAAGTAAGCAAACCAACAAGACCAAAAAATAATCCAAAATGACTGCATTATGTAGCTTTCAAACCTAGTAAGGAAAACACCAACATCATTATAACTTAGGTTTCTTGAGGCTTTCACACACCAATGGACTCTTCATTCTAGCAGAGTCATGTAATATTCCACTTGAAGTAGCTATTTGCAATCACAAGAGAAAAAAAATGGGAAAAAAGTGACGTATTAACACAGAAATACACAGGTCTCTCCTGCTGTAACAGCTTCCTTAGTGTCAGAAGAGAGATTAAGGTTCAATTCATCTTCCACTGGAATCAGTGGGATCTTCCACTGTATTTAACGGGAACTACAATAAGAACTTAATGAAGAAACACAATTACTTCTCTTAATCCATACTTCAGTGAGGTCTACATTTTAGAGTTAGTTAGGTTCATGAACCAGCTTCTAATTATTTCAGATTACAGAGAAAAGCCAAGGAGAACTGATACCCAACTCACAATGAAGTATCTAAATTTACAAAATTTACTAAAAACAGTGAAACACAGGGTGCAGCTTTCATACCCTGTCCACTTCACACATTTAAAAAATATTCCTTGGTGGCCTTCTTATTTGGAGAGCAGAATCTTACAAACTGAGGGCTGAGTGAAAGCTGTGTAACTCAAAGTACATTCTCTTGGAGAAAGGAGAAATATTTCTAGTGCATATTTGTTTAATATGTTGGTATTAAATATGCAACACCAAAATACTGAAATAGGAAAACCCCAGTGAGTTAGATGTTAGCAATGAATTGGATAAAATTACATATCCTTCTTTATAAATGGATTTGTATTTCCATTTTGAAACATTATTTTTCATGTCAAATGAGTCCTACGAGATCAGAAACATCAGGAAATCAACACAGATTCCAGCCACTACCAGAATTATGTACTGTGCTGTTAAGCGTGTCAGATTAATATTCGTAGTTGCCAGGCAAGAAATGGAAATTACTCAAATTTTGCGAGATGAATGGTATTTGTATACAAGAAAGCTTCCAAAAGAACAGTTTGTTGCAACTGTAGAATCATTTATTGATAAGACTGTGATGCCAACACAATCCAGAACCCCTTTTAAGTCACAGGATGGTTAAATCTTTCAGAGAGCAAGGCTCAGTAACCCACTTCAATTACAGTTATCACTTTTCCCAGGCAATGGCTTGTGATTTGTCAGTTGGCCATGATCATCATGCTACGCACTGGCCTAAGAATTATAAGGATCAGTCTGTTCACTGAAAATGGATATTTAAACTTCTCTGAGCTGAATCAAATGTATTGTTGGTCAGACAGGCAGAGAGGAGTAATGACAATAATGCAAAGATGGGCACATGTCAAGAAAATCCCAGATACTATTATACATGTCCTCTCTGGAAATAACTTTGTACTTAAAGTATGTGTGAATAAAATCCTACTAACATTGTCCTTCTGATCCAAGGATGGGGAGTCATAGAATGCATTAGGTTGGAAGGGACCTTTAAAGGCTATCTAGTCCAACCCCCCTTCAGTAAGCAGGGACACCTTTAACTAAACCAGGTTGCTCAGAGCCCCATCAAGCCTGACCTTGAATGTCTCCAGGGATGGGGCCTCCACTACTTCTCTGGGCAACCTGTGCCACCTTCAGATTAAAGATTTTTTTCCTAATATCCAGCCTGAATCCCCCCTTTTCTAGTTTAAAAGTACCCCTCGTCCTATTGCCACACGCCCTTGTGAACAGTTCTTCCCCAGCTTCCCCAGAATGATTTGGCTTACCGTGGAGCAAAAGGGAATCTTCCAAGGGGAAAACTGAAAACAGTTCCATGTTTAGTAAGCCATGCTACAGCTCTTGTTGTGTGGCAGAGACGGGACACATTGGCCTGCTGGACCTTCAGCTGCAATTGTGATACCCTCAAAGGCATTTGTATTATTTGTACTAAAAGACTACTGAGGCCTTTACAAACTGCAACTGAATACTTTACTGAGCTAAATTTCAGACTCACTTTGAGGTCCAGTGAGAGAAGTGTTTTTCCTTAAAAGCAGAAAAAGCTAATTGGAGCTATAGGACCGCTGTTCAGCAGTGGTTCCACTCCACAGCCGACTGGTAAAAGTACTGCTCCTTGCACAGGAGAAAGCTTCTGCAGTCCACTGCAGCAGGGAAGGGGTGCTGCTCCCTTCCACAAGGGGTAGGGGAACTTCCTCAGCTCAAAGCTCTGCCATTGCTGCCTGTTCATGCTTGGTTCACCAGAGCCCAGCATATTCACAAAGCATCACATTTTTTTTCGAAGTTCAGCACTTGATTGATTTGTTTGCTTCAGTTCAGCTCAGATGAGTTACTTGAGATATGATACTTGAAGTACAAATATTCCGCAGTCCAAAGTGTGGAAGGAATATGGATGAAATAGCTGAATAAAAACATTCAGTAAATTAAAGTAATTGAAAGCAATGGAAGCAGTGGCATGAAATCTCTCACTTAAAAAAACAGTCTTCACATTTCAGAACAGCTGGGTCACAAATGTGATGTCAATTTTTAAAAGGAGATTTGAAGAGGTATAGACTTGCAAGTCAGCAAATGAGTAGAAAGTAAGAATAAGAGAATTAATGGACACTTGGATAAATAAGACTGCTTTGGAAATAAACAGAAGAGAGTACTGCCTTACAAGATTATGAGTGTTCTGTGAAGAGGTAAAGCATATAGATAAAGATGAGCGGATACTCTGTCTGGAATTGCAAAAGATTTTTGGCAATGTCCTTCACCAACAGTTTTCAGATCTCCTAGTCCAACAGTTAAAAGACTGAAAACAAAGCTTAGGAGTAATTAGTTATTTATTAAAAAGAAATTAGCCTCTCACAATGGGTGGAGGTCCTTGCTGGAATTCTGCTGGGATCTGTGGTAGAACAACTTCTTGGACCTAAACTGTTACATGAAAAAAGTTACATGGAAAGGGGAGTGAGCAATGAGGTATAAATATCAGCTATTGCTCATAACCACAGATATGAAGACTGCAGCTGACTCTGTACGAACTGGAGAAGGACACTGCAAACCTGAGTGATGGCAATAAAATAGGAAATGAAATCCAGTGTAGACAAACGTAGATTTACTGATGTACGAACCTAATCTTGCTCTAAAATGACCTATTTTGAGCTGCCCAGTACCACTGAGGAGTAATGATCTCAAGTTATGGCACACTAATTGATGGAAACGCTGCTCAGTAGAAGTCCCAGCAGCAAACAGCAGGCTAGACATGATCAATAAAAGCATGGAAAATAAAGCAGAGAACATGTCATTGAAAGAATAATCCAAACTTCTGCCACACTAAGTACTGCGCGCAGTTCTAGTCCCCTCTATTCAAAGAAGACACAGTAGAGCTGGATAAATTTCCAAGTGAAAGAAGAAAGATGGATAAAATATGGTACACTGTCTGTATGGGGAATATAAGTAAGCGAAGACTCTTTAGTCTAGATATGACACCATTTAGGGGAAAATATTAGAAATCTAAATTTTATGGCATAAAATTGTTATGGAGATTGACTTTCACCATCTCCTTTAGTAGCCATTGAATGAAGCTAGTAACCAACAAGCAAAAGAGAACTAGTTAGTTCTTCATGCAGTGAAGTGGCAAACTTTTAAAATCCTTGTCAAAGAATTTTGTGGATGCTGGAAGTTTACTTTTATTTGAAAGATAAGACAAGTGCCTAAATGAAAAAAAAACACTGAGTTTCTAAGTATGCAAAAACCATATACAGCTCAAGCAGTCTCCCAAGTGGAAAACAGCTGAAGGAAGTGCTTGGTTTGTTCATTGACTACCACAGACAGCAACTTAACATCACTGCCATAGGTAGAAAAGGTAGAGGGAGGATCTTCTAACTGATCCAGAATGACCTTGCATTCTCATGGATCTGTTCATGTGACTAAAGATATTATAAGAATTATTTCTATACACCCTAGATATTATACCACTGGCTTTAGAGATGTCATGCACTTTCTCTCCTGTTTGTTTTTAAGATACCAAGTTACTGTGTTATTATGCTCTACAAAGAAAAGCTCAATAAAAGCAGAAAAATGTTCTCCCAGTTTATCCTGAGGGGAGGCTACATGCTACCATTGATTAAGCTAAATATTTTTAAAAGGATAATATTATCTAATTCCAGGCTTTAATTTCAGCCACACATCACTAGGTAACACCTTCACTGCCCACTAAGAGTTCTTGCACAAAACCCATTTGTTTTATTCTGGTTTAAATAAGGATCAATAAGAGAAAGCAGCAAAGGTTTTAAATATTACTTGTATCATCTTATAATTTCAGTATATGAGGCCTATATACATAATGAGGCCTACTCCCTTTTCACACAAAAACATATCTAAAGATAAGGAAAAAAAAGAAAAAAAAATAGCTTGATGGCTACACCTCATTTAAAAGCATGCTGTTCCTTGGCAGCTGATTCCCTCTATATGGAAGAGCCTGTGCTGAGAATTTTTTTCTTTCCTAATTTGTTTAAACTATATAATCCATGATCATGCCTGGCTAATGTGCCTTTTACAATCTCATCTCCATCATGCACCATCATGTAATCCACAAGAATTTCCACAACAAGCTATTCTGGCAGTATTTCACGGTGTAGCTTTGATACTCTTCTGGACTTGCCAACGCTTCATTCTGAAGAGTTTTTCATTCTGCAAATATCAATCAAATTGGGTCCAGCATGTTGCCAAATAATCACTTACTGTCTTAAACTATATATCTCTGGCAAGCAGGATTCTGTTTGATCGTATATTTTTCTGTGTTTGGCAGGTGACAAAGAGCACCACAGTTCCTCACCAAGGACCACATGATTTATTCACATCCATGGCTGACATATGTACTTCCCTACTTTGCGATTTGACAATTCATCATTTGGAAAGGAAGAGGAAGATACACTGGTCAATCAGAGAAACACAGCTGCAAAACATGCAAATACGACACTTGAAATATCTTGCCTGACAAAGTCTAGAAAAATATTTACGACGTTGTAGGTAGCAGTGGGGAGGCTGTATACAAACTGACTATCTTTCCAAGTCACGGCAAACATGACAGTCAGAACCCAGCCACCGGGATGACCATGGGAGTGGGAAGCCTGAAGCTGCAGAAGCAAAAGTGAATGCTGATTTCCCCTGCAAATGTGCTGGCGGACGAGCCACTTAAGCACAAGAGCAGATATATATTGGCCATGACTAAATTCAGCCTGCAAGTTGGATGCTGGACTGAGGACAAGTAACAAAGCCACTTTGAAAACTGGTCAGTTTTAGACTTGTTTAAAACTAGGGTAAAAGAAATCCACTTATGAACACCTTAGGTTATATAACAGCGCTCACTGATGATCCAGTCCAACCCAATATCCTTCTAAGTTTTGTATTCATTTTAAGCTGATACTTTGCAAATTAAAATCCATCTCTGTCTTCAAGTTCTACTTGATTAACAGTGTCCCCTTCAAATTCCTGAAGTAGGACACAAAATTAGACTGTGGAATAGTAGGTCAAAACTACAAAAGTAACATTGATATATCTATTTATTACAACAGGGAGGCAAATGACCACCTGCCAGAGTTCCTTTAGAAACTGTTTTGGCCAATACTTCAATTAGTGACTTGAATATTGGCATAGGAAAGACACCTATTAAACACAACAAACATTCAGAGAAGATCTGCAAGCATGTTGTGGGGCAGAAACAGAAATTAAAACAAACTGAAACTGTAAAATGAGGTCAGGAGAAAATAGGGCAAGAGTCAGCAAAGGCATATGCAAAGTACTACAATCAGTAATCATCTACTGGATATATTCAGGCTGGAGAACAACGGGGGAGGAATTCAGCAGAATCAGTCTGTGAATCATAGCAGATTACAGGCTGAACTCAGTCAACGTAATACAGCTAGAGGACAGAAAAACACCATAACAGGCTACATAAATAGGAGTGCTGTCCTCAAGACAACTGAAGGAATCCTTATGCTGTACTCAGCTGTAATGTTCTAGCAGCTCCTTGCTCAAGAAGACAAGTATCACTTAGAAAGACCAGAGTCAAACAGAAAGACTGATCAGTGAAAGCCTGACCTACGTAAAACAAGGGAAAGGATTGGTCTTGGATGAAAAAAAAGATAAAAGTGAATGGCAGGAAGAGTGGCACACTACAACTTTTCTGACATTGCTTCTCTTTAAGGTCACAGAGAAACAAGAAACACTGGCTTTGAACTGTGGGAAGAGAGTTATAGCTTAGACTTCAGGGCAAAAAAGGATAACGAGACACTAGAATTGACCATGCCCTGGTATTGAGGAGCTTCCTTACTGAAGGCCTTTGAAAACTGGTATCTGACAGGAAAGATACAAGCATATCTGATTCTCCTCAAGGGCACTGCGATGGACAAGCTGGCCTGCAGACATGTACCCGCCCACCCTTCACTTCTACAGCTGTCAGATAGAGGTCATGTCATGCCAGGCACATCCACTATCATACCACAGGTATGACACACTACTGATTTACCTCAAAATCTCTCACAGATTTCTTCTGGCTCTTCCAATTTAATCTAGCCTGGTCCACTTCTTTATGCATTTTGTTTGAGGGGCAAGAGAACTACTGCCAAGTATGAAGTATTAGCCATGGCACACCCTTTGTATTGTCCAATATGTGCTGGTTTTCTGATTTTGGGGCACTGGAAGTGTTTGAAAGAATTTAATTTCAGTGTTTACATTTTCCAAAGATCTTTCTGTCCAGTGGTTATTATCTAGAAATCCCTTAATATACTTTTTTCTTCCATGAGTAAGAGAAAATTCCATTTTCCTTTGTGTATCTGTGGAATGCCACTACATGTGCATGTACATACAGCTTAGAGTACACCTAGCTTTGATTCTTTTACTACTTAACCTAACTTCAGACTCTTTATCTTAAAATAAGCTCCCTTTTCTTTTAACTGAATGTTGATTTTTTTTTTCTAGTCTTCCAATTTCAGCTACTTAGTTTGCAAAATTTCCTTTTGCCTTCCATCAGGAATAGATTTGCAAAATGGAAAACAGCCATTCCTCCCATTCTTTCTGATCAATTGATCTTGTTACACAACATTTTCTCTGTGGCATCACTGGGACCTCAGGTTTGAAATGAACTAATATTTATTAACTCTTTGTGTGATTTGCTGGCTTTAAATCTATACAGTCCAAATAAAAACCAAACCAAAACAAAACAAAAGGCAACCAACGAAAAAGAAAACCTTTTGGCAAATCACATCAGCATATGTATTATCTAAAAAAAAACCATCTGCATATCTAACAGTAATTCCCAGGTCACACCTCAGGCTTACCACACCTAGGTGTCTTTTGGCAAACAGTGCGTATTCCTTGCACTAAGAAAATTAGAGGGAAAGGGTAGTTAGTCTGTCACTTGCCAAGGTTGTGGAGTAGGCCACAAAACTCAGGAAGAGACCAGAAAAGGAAAATTACTGGACAAATACCATTACAAAAGGCAAGATGTGATCTGAAAACTTGAACCATCCTCAGCCCCTAGAATTAAGACAGAAAAAGGAATAGAGCCTCTAAAGTTTACTCCTATACTAATTAATGCTGCATTTCTCACTCTTGTTGGAGCCACAGGTAAGATACCTTTATCTCTTCCATTCTTTCATCACCTTTTGGAGTATCTGCTCTTTGTTTCTTCTACTCTCCTGTGACTTCAAAGAAAGTCCCCAGCCTGAATGGGAAACTCTTGCTACCTGATTATCAGTAACCTGAAACTGATGAGACACCACTTTCTAGAAGAGCACAAACCTAAAATGCCTTCCTTATTTTGAAGTCCATGCATTTGAAATGAAAATAAACGTGCCTAGAGTCAGTTACTGAAGATCCTACTCTTTTGAGAATATTTTAGCACTAAGCCACAAATTTATATCCAGTGAGAAGCTGTGTTTACAAGAAATGAGGAAACTCACAGAAATCAAGATGACATATCAGTACACATTAATTTTCATAGTGGTATCAAGAGAAAGTTTCCTTCTTTCACTGTACAGAAAGTGAAAATTTCACTTCCACGCTATCGACACAGTCTAATAATTTATGCCAATTATACAAAATGCTACACAGACTACAAGTTCAGCCCTCAGCAGCTGCCAACAGTGAAAGAAACTTTCCCAAAAGTCAGTGAGACATACTTTGCTCAAAGAGAAAGGTCTGCTTAGTGCAGCCACTGGAAGACTGAAGAGTAAAATACGTGAGCAAGGAGCCATGTGATGTGGTATACCCCAACTTGCTCCATATCCAGCACGTAACTTAGAACAACTCCTTGGATGCTTTGCATTACACTACTTTATCACAGTCCCAGAAAGATTACAGTCAAGACTACTTTCTTAAAAGAACTACAACAAAAAGAATAGAGGCAAGATTTTTTCCATGAGATGAGGATTTGCTCACTAGAGAAGCTACTAATAGCACTTCAAGGGTGGGCCAGAAATGCCTGCAATACATGGGAAAAGGAAAAAAAAAAAAAAAACAAAAACTCAACTCTATGCATTTATGGCACAATATTACATGGCTTTGCTACTATAAAGCCCACTGAAACACAGGAGACCTTGGACCAATTCTTTTGCAGCTTATAGTGATGCTTCACTGTGCTTGCTTGTCCTGGTTTCAGCTGAGAGAGAGTTAATTTTCTTCACGGTAGTTAATATGTGGCTGCGTTTTCAATTTGTGGTGTAAACGGGGCTGATAATTCAGATATGTTTTTGTTACATAGAAACGTTTTTGTTATTGCTGAGGAGTGCTTATACAGTGTCAAGGCCTTTCCCACTTCTCACCCCACCCCACCAGTGAGGTGGCTGGGGGCACACAAGAGATGCGGTCAGTACCAAAGGGACATTCCATACCATAGGACTCCACGCTCAGTTTATAAGGGTCCGTGGGAAGAAGGAACAAGGGGCAGTGGTGTTCGGAGTGATGATGCTTCTTTTCCCAAGTCACCATTCCACACGATGGAGCCCTGCTTTCCTGGAGATGTTTGAACACCTGCTTGCCCACGGGAAGTGAAGAATGAATTCCTTGTCTTGCTTTGCTTGCGTACATGGCTTTTGCTTTGTTTATTAAGCTGACTTTATCTCAACCCATGAGTTCTCTCACTTTTAGTCTTCCAGTTCTCTCCTCCATCCTGCTGTGGGCAAGTGAGTGAGCAGCTGCACAGCACTAAGCTGCCAGCTGAGGTAAAACCATGACATTGCTCCACCATCTTTAATGCAGCTGTGGTTATGTCACAGAAATGTCATTACCAGTAAACAAGTACTCAAGCCTAAAGGTACAGAAAAGGCCTTTATCAGGCCTTAAATGAAGGCCTGTTGATTTGACCAACAGCTGAAGTGAGTCCTACCATCCATACAGGAAGCTCCAAACCAGTGTCAGTAACTGTAGCAAACAAAATCAGACTTTCCAAGCACCCATTTGTGTCAGTCTCTAAGGGGACTGTTTCTGTTTTTGTGAAATGTAACCTCTGTTCTGTCCTATGGGGAAAAGAGTTTTCCAACAGAAACTAACAGTTGATACAATGATAGGTCTAAGTTACTGCTCTATCATTTTCCAAGGAGTACTTGGAAATTAATTACAGGCTCACTAGATTTACTGCAAGAATTCAAGTATCTCTGAAGAACAAACTTCTATGTCTGTTGTCAACTTTGCACTGGGAATGGTAAAGAAATACAGGGTAAACGAGCACTATGTTGGAGCAATTTGTAGGAAACAAGAACCAGACCGTGTAGCCTGGAAAAACAGAGTAGGAAAGGATTCTTTCTATGTTGTGCCATGTCCCCTAAAAATTAACGGAAAACTCCTCTTTTCAATAAGCCAAGAAGCTAAAGCTTCAAATTTCTGTAACAAGAGATGGAGACCACCAAAGAAGTTTGAGAGCAACAGGAGTTTACCAGAAGCTGAGAAGTTCTCAATTACTCACCAGCAGGTGATCTCAAGGCCTCTTTTAACATCCCTCTCTGCAATGTATTCCTGTAGCTTTCTTGTCATCACCATGGTAATGAAAATGGACTTACGAGGTATTTCAAGACTCAAATGAACATTCTCCAAATCACACGAGCACCAATAAAGGGGAAACTAAATTCCACCTGTTACGAGGAATGCACCGAATAAAAACTGAGAGAAAGGATGTTTTCCCACGTTTATGACTTGCAGCCTGCTTGGGTCTACTGTCTTGACTCCACTGATCAACTTAATGTACTTTTCAATGCCAGTTTTTCACAAACACAACACAAATATTGTCTGCTAACTGTTTTACCCCTAATTTGCACTAACTGTAGCACCTTCCATCTCCACTCATGCAAAATTAGAGTGGTGACTGATAAGAATAAGACCGTCAGAACGTTTCTGTTTTCCACAATTCCCTTCAGCTCTAATTATGCGACCAACTCATGTCAGAATAGTCCCAGTTTGCAACTTTGCAACTGCACCTACTTGACTTTAAATATATTTTTTACATATATAGACATGCAGTTTCCCTACCTCTTATCTTGAATACTTTAAATCCATTATTTTTCTGGGTCATTTGTACTGAGTCAGTTCTTTGGGCCAGACACAGAAAGTGGGATTCGGATTTAGCTTTTTGCACTTTCTTCGTAAAGGTGAACTCAGAAAGTTAACATAACTAAAAATTTTATGCTTAATGCCTTACACTAGGTTTTCTTTAATCTATTTCAGATTATTTTGGATGTGTATTTTTATGAGATTTGTAATTACCTTCTTCAAACAAGCAGTAAACAGCTTAGCTCTTACTGACACTTGCAGCTTTAATTATAATATTTCAGTTTGCCTAGAAGAGATACTATCTGCAAAACCAAACCTTAATTGCCTGGCCATAGCTGCTACAATATGCAGACATTAAGCATGTGAAGTCCTGTCTCTAACAGAAAATTCTCCTTACTGGTTATCCCTTCAGTGTTTTTCTAGTATATTCAGGTAAGAGAATGACTTTCAACATTTCACACAGTGCACAGACTTTCAAATTGCTTGCAATTTTGCCTCAATAATAACCAGCAGATTCTTGACCCATTCTCATGTTCTTTTGGACTTCCTGTTCTGTGCCAAATATCTTCATTCTTTTCCAAATCTGTGCAAAAAGCCCCTAATGGGTAAATCTAACTTATCAGTCCAGACCATTCCTGACTTCTTTGCTCTTCAAGTTACTCCTTTTACCCATGTTTATCAAGTGATATAGACTACAAAGAGTGATTGGTAAGCTTTGCAGAAAACAATGCACAGGGTTTCGGGGTTTTTTTTTTAGAAATATGGAATAATTTTACATAGGCTTTGAACAATATATTTGACATATGCACATTATGTATGGACAGACCCCCGACATTTGGATTATTTTATGTACTCTGAATACCAAATTATAAATTCTACCTAGTGATCAGGTCAGTCTGATAAGAGTTGTATGCACACTAACTGGGAATAAAAGAGCAGGCATCAGACTGACCACCAACATACTAACAAATGTGCTGCCACTGAAATACCATTTGGAGACAATTTTTGAAGAAATTGTCAGAAACTTAACACCAGGCCTTGTAAAAAGATAGCCATGAAAGGAAACTCTGCATAAGACTTTGTGCAAATGCACAACACTTCTTAGGGCATGTAACTGTAACAGTAGAGCACTAAGCCCTACCCTGGCACAGCACAGAGACATCTAGTACCCAGTTATTCCAATACAAAATACATACAGAAAGCTCTATGGAATTTCTTTACATATGCACACCACCTGCTTCTTGTTTTTAAAGGCTAGGTATAGTCAGAAGATGAGAAATCACCCACCAGCCTAATTCATATCATTACTCAAGTTTTCTTTCTCATGCATCCATCATTTAGCATTCTTATATTGGTCCTCTATTTGCACTTTTCCTATCTGCATAACTAAGAGTATTGCCTCCTTTCACATATGCTCTCTTTTCATCTGCGTACCCAGTAATGTATTTTCCAGTTTTTCATTATTTATAGTCTATTTTCTCTCATCCCCATCTGTATACCTGATCAGTAATGTATCTATTATTAATATCTCATAGGTGTATACATGGCACTTTCACTGACACATAAGATGCAATAGTGGCTTACTACAGTCTTATTTCAGCATGGGGTTTTGTACATTCAAGGTATAAAAGGGCACAGTCTGAGTTAGCCAGCTGGCCTGACAAAAGACAAAAGGGGAAGAAGTACATCCTCCAACTAACTTGTTTATTTCAGCACTATAAAGGCCCAGGCAGGAATATAGAGAAACACCTTGAGAGTATAAGACAAAAAAGGAAAACATCAATGCAAAAATCTTTGTGCTTGGATTCTCACACAGAAGTTTCAGGACAGGGGTTCAATTTTTATATGAAAGCTTTCTCCCAAAGTTTTGTGCCTGCAAGTGGGAATATCATTGCCTATTTGCCCAAGTGCTCCAAGAGGGAAGTTGGTACTCAGTTTTTCTAAGTAACAGCATCTTTACACATCATGTTTTGTGCTACCTCAGTGTCATTTTCTGGGTTTTCTTATGTAAATTATTTATCTTAATAGACTGCACAGCTGTCTTATTCAGGCTCACAATGATTGAGAATGGTTGAGATTTACGCTTCAAACTTTCGCGTTAATGATGCAGTATGTGGGAACTCATTCTACAGCACAAATAAAAATTGGGTCTCACTTTGATACAGTTGATGTTAGAGGCCTGTTGTGTAAACGCAGCTGTGTCTTTATGAATCTTATGCATCAGATGAAGCCTTCCGTACCTGTAAACGCTCATTTCTAAACTTTCAGCTCATGTAGCATAAACTACTGTCTAGAAAGACTGTGCTCAGATGTTCCCACCCAAGCGTGCAACACAATAGTTTATTTTGTAGGCACTCACCTTGCTGAACCCTACATATGCAGCTCACGTTTTGGTCAGGAAAGGCTAGAGTGCCGGGCACAAACTCTGTCAGAAGTGATCTTTGGACATCTTAAATAACAACTGTGCCTAGCTGCAGCAGCAGCAGCGGGGGATTTTTCAGCCTGATGGGATCCAGTGAGAACCAGGTGTTTCCTCACTTGCAGTTCCTGGCCCTGGCTGGATCCAAGAATTTTCTCACGGGGTGATCTCTGGATCTAGGCAGTCCAGGTGTTCCCTAGCGAAACATCTGCGGGCTCCGCAGAGCTCAGGTGCTGCCCAAGCGGCCAGGCGCGGGCCGGGTAAGCTCTGCCTGCAGTGCCGGCGCCCGGGAGCCGGCTGCTCTCCCTTCATTTCACAACAATCCCGGCGGAAAGCGAGCGGGCGGGCCGGCTCCCACCCTGGGGCAGCCCCGCGGCGGCCCCAACCGCCTCGGACACGCTCCCCTTCCCCGCGGGACCCCGGCGGCCGCCTCACGCCCGGCAGCCATCCCGGCACCGAGGCCACCCCTGTCACCTTTTCCTTCCGCACGCCCCGCCAGAAGGGGGGTCGGGACGCCCCCCGCGGCGGGCCGGCGGCCGCAGCTGCCACGTCCTGGCTGCCGGGGAGACGGGCGCTCGCTGCAGGACAAGCCCATCTCGCATTGGCGGCTTTTTTCTTCGCAAGGGGGGCAGGAGGGTGCCCGGCGCGGAACGCAAAGTTCAGCCGCGGCAGAGGCAGCGCCGGCGGCGGGCAGACCCCGGCAGGGCCCCCCGCACCCCTCCCACCCCGGGCCCGCGGGCGGCTCCGCGGCGTGCGCCCCGCTACGCACCTGGCCGCGGAGGGGGCGCTGCGGCCAAGGCAACAGCCTCGGTCCCCGACCCCTACAGCGCCGCTACAGCGTACCTGCCCCCCGCGCATCACCTCCGCCGGCCCGCCGGGGAGGGCCGTGGCGGCGGGGGGGCTTCGCGGGACGCTCGGCATCGGCAGAGGGGCCGGGGTCGTGCGGCGGCCGCAGAGCTGCCCGTCCCTTGCCCTTGCCCTTGCCCCGGCGGCGCAGGGCGGCGGCAGCGGACCTTGCCCGCCCGCCTGCCGGCCGCGTCGACCGCTCGGAAGTAGTTGTAAGGAGGGTTACCTGTCCTATATTGACGTATCCGTATTTGCTAGCTATCCGGTTGGCCTCCGGGAGCCCCCCAGTTATCCGCACAGCCCAGTGGTTGGTGTACAGGCGCGTCCTGCAGGCGGGCAGCAGGAACCCCAGCAGCAGGGTGAGCCGGCAGAGAAGGTCCCCGCCGCCTCCGCCTCCCCAGCAGCAGTAGCGCTTCCAGCCCATCTTCTCCTCCTCCGCACACAACCCCCACAAAACTTCTCCTTCCTTCTTCCGAGGCTCTTCTCCTCACCTCCGGGCGGCACCGGCGGCGCGTCCTCCCAAGTTACCCCGAGGAGGAAACTAGGAAGAGCTTGGAGTAGTGCATTGAACCGCCCGGGGGTTAAATGATGAGGGGTTGGGAATAATGGTTATGATCGGTGATTACTGCTGTCCCCTCCTCCCACCGCTCTTCAGGGATTAAGTAACTTGCTTGGAAAGCTTCTCTCACAGTTTCTGAGCGCCAGCTTCTCCCTCTGTCCCCAGCTACATGGGAAGTCGTCTCCGCAGGGAAGAGGGCTCCTTCTCCCTCTCTCAGCGCTTCCCTCCTCTCTGACTTCCCTCTGCCAGCGATCTTCTGCCTCCTCTCCCGCGTCTGGCTTTTCCTCGCCTTCCCCCTCTCTCCCTCTTGCCCGGAGTCCGGGAGCAGCGCGGCTGCGGCGGCAGGCGGTGTGTGAGTGTTGGCAGCTGAGCGCCTCAGTTCACTCCGGCTCGGCCACCTCCCTCTCCCGTCTCCCCTCCCTCCTCCTCCTCCTCCTCCGCCCGCCCTCGCTCCCGCCCGGCAGTGCCGAGGGCCAGGGGAAATGGCAGCTGCAGCGGCCCCGCGCTCCGCCGCCCCCCGCGCTCCCGGGCCCGCGGCTGCCGCCACCCCCGAGGGCTGCCCCCTCGCCCCCGCCGGGCTGGGAGGCCGCCGCCCGCTGGCGGGGCTGCGGGAGCCGCGGCGAGGTGCGAGGCCTGCGGCAAGGCCTCGTGCCCGGCACCGACCCCTCGGCCTCACCCCCGGAGGGTGTCGGTGGCGAGATAGGGCCACGGGAGAGCCCCGGCAGCCCCGCACGGCCAGGCCCGCCCCGACAGCTCCCGGGTAGTCCGCGGAGTTACCGGGCGGGACGCGATCAGCCTCAGAGCTGCCTCACCAGCAGTCACGGGCTGCCCCTTACGGGACTCTGCGGGCAGGGGAGGGGTGGTCCTGCTGAGGACCATGGTCTCCCCTCGTGCTCTGTTACCCCCATTCCCGTGCAGCTCGGCCGCAGCTCCTGCCACCCTGCTGGGAAGCCCTTCCAGCAGCAGAGCGTGCCCAAGCCTGGAAAAGGTACTGCCCGGTCATGTGGCGGCCCAGAGGCCACCAGCAGCTGGAGGTGCTTCGGTTGGGTGGGAGCAAATTCTCATCCACCCAAGCCCAGATTGTTGCATACTGGACTAAGCCTTAAAGCTGCCGCAGCAGCTTTAGATAGCCTCTAGGTCTCCACGGTTTTATTTGAAAGATAGAATACGTGGGTGTAAAATTCAGCCCCAGAAGACCCCCTGTGAGGATCTATAACAGCTTGTGGAGGAATCCAAATGCAAGAAGTCCTATTGCAATGTACTACTGTAAATGTGGGGTGTTTTCTTTTTTTCTCTGAAGAACCTAAGATATCCTGTGGAGTCACGCAGCCATTCTCTTTCTCGAGGTTGTGAAGTATGAGAAGTGAAATGCTTTACAGAATTGTACAGTAACATGGAGTTCCTTCTCCCCCAAGACGCATGCACCTACCTTTAAAAACAGTTTTCCTAAAGTAGAAATAGTAAAATGCAGACAGCCAAAACCACATGTTCTACTTTAAACCGTTCTCTGCCTTAAGTTCATTAGTTTCCCCCTAAACATCAGTATCGTATTAATGACTAACATCTCCCCACATCCTCTGATTGTTTGTAAAGGGGAGAAAAGGGGGAAATCCATACTCTGCCTCCCTGTTTGTTCTGTCTCCAAAAATTTGCCAGTGATTAGCATTTCCCTGACAGATTTTTTTCCAGTAGTTTGCATTACCATTTGCAGAGTGTATTACAACATACTGTTTACTCCTGTTTGTAGATTCAATTCCTCAACATGTCTCACCTTCCCTGGGATTTCACAGATGATGGCTCACTGTTTACCAACCATGCTTCTACTGAAACCACAATGAACGCTCCTATCTGATTCAGCAGGAGCGGTGTTAGGCCCAGGCAGTTACATCCTGCAGTTAATAAATATACAGTCATTGGATATGACATTAAATCTCCTCTAGCAATTAGCCCTCCTTATTGATTGGTTCAATGATAATTATACAAGTCAGCTCTATTTCTATACCTGGAGCGCTTAAAGTATGTTTAATCATGAATGGCCACCTTACTGAAGTACATAGCAATCAATGGGTCACAAAACCCAACCCTTATGCAGTCTGAGTTTGGTACTCTGAAGAGGATAAATTAAAAATCTATTTTCTGATATTTCCTCAGTGAATTTTACTGTTGTTTTGTCTGCCTTGTGGTGATGCTGGTGGGGTGTTCCATCACAAAAAGCACAAACTATGAGCAAAAAATAAAGCCATGCTGTCATGTATCCAACTTGACTTGTATGACAGTGATTTACATACAAGCACCAAAGCCTCTATGTATTGGTAAATGTGATTGAAACATCTTTGTCCTGAAGTATCTTTCCCTAATGCTGAATTGTATTGTGTAGCGTAACAAAAATGTTGTGAAAGTTATGCTATATCTAAAAACAGCCTCTGAAAAAGGAGGGACATAGTCCTCAGAGGCATTTTGTCTATGATTATTGAGTCCTCTTTGCTGAGGCCACTGAGGCAGATCGCAATCATAGTTATCATGGGAGCATTTCAACATTAGTTGTAATATAGAGTATTTGAACCCGTTTCAGTGTGAGCTTGAAACTGCCAAGTTTTTCTGAGAACCTTATCACAGCTGCATCTTCAGGGGCGACTGCAGCTTCCCTCCCACACCTCCTCCTTCCCCTCACAACCTCCCCCTCCCAAAAAAAAGAAAAAAAAAAGAGAGGTGGGACGAACTCCTCCATTCTTAACCCATTCCATACCCTAATTTCCGCTGTTTCTTTCTGACACAGATACAAAGTATGTATACTGGGCACCATGTGCGTGGAGGGACCACTGAGGAGACTGTCAGCAGAGGTGTAGTTTTATTCAATGTGCCTGCTGTATGTGGACTGCTTGTAGCTGGTAGCTGAGCTTGCTTCTGTACTCTAAGAGGGCAGATAGATTGTCTGTACACAGCACGCTCCAGGGAAAGTTTTTTATCCTCTGAGCAAGGGCACTAAATTGGTCCATTTCATCACTATTTCACAACCTCTTCCTTTTATCTCCCTTTTTTCCCCCCCACTTTCTTACCCCTCTGTTATGATCAAAATCAATATCTGCCTGACTGCTCAAAATGCAAGTTTTCATGCCTCTCTGTCTTGTCCTTTACTTATAGATACTAATCCCTGAATCCCTCCTCTATTGTTAGTCCCAAATGATTGTGATCCAGGATCTGACCTCAGTCTCTGTTCTCAGTTTCCTCCTATTTGATCTAATTGCTCTCTTCTCGCTATTTTGCCTACCTAGTCCTGAAATTATTCTTTCCTTTCTAGTCCTTTCCTAGTCTGAAAATCCCTCTGGCTCACTAGGTCTGGCAGCTTCTCTGCTGTGCTTCGTTTCAACTTTCCAGCACTTTTCTATGTGAGTTTCGCAGATCAGTGCTCCAGAGATGTATTAGGCACCCTGGGGTCATCATTAAGGAGGAAACCACAGAGGGCATATCTATTCAAAGGAAGTGGCAGCCCATAGTCCTCCAGGAAGAAGTCCTGTAAGCAAACGTGCTGGCCCCTGAAGACCTTCCGGAACAGAGACCATTTTCAGAAGGAACTAGGGGTACATGTTCATCAGCTTTTGGAGTGGGAGAGTCTGGAGCACAGTGGATGAAAGAATACTCTTCAGGGAAGAGAAAATCTTCAAAGAACGGAGGTTGTGTCAGAGAGTCATTTAGAGGTTGCCTTAGAAAGATGGATAGTTTCAGAATCCAAAAGAGTATTCAGATTTCCTTAGTTTCAACCATAACTGTTTTTTATAAACAGTGCAGCTAGGTCACTTGACACCAGCCACCATACGATCCAATTTGCTGGCACACAGTTCTTTGATCTGCAGTTTTCCATGCTTCAGGCTTGCCTCTCATTTTATTTACTTTTAACTTCAATTGCTTTTGAAAAGAATAAAGTTTGGGTTTATTTGGGGTTTCGGGGGTTGGTTTTGTTTTGTTAATAAAGCACTGGTTTCACGTGTGATTAAATATATTAACGGGTTTTTCCTTCGCAAATACCTGCCTCCTCATGCTTTGCAAGAGGGTGTGATTCCTGGTTTGAGTACCTTACTGTTCTCGTGAAAAGCAACCTATGAAATTTTGAATAGTGATTTTCACCTGAACCTTAAACTTTTTTCTTTTTTGTTTTTCCCTTTGCATTCATCTGCCAATGCCTTGAAATTGCTTGCCCTCACTGGCCATGCCTCTCACTGTTTGTAGACTGTAGGCTCCATGTCCCTTACCTGTCTGGGGTCCATACCAAAGCAGGACTTTTGTGCAGTGATTGCTTTTCCCACCTGTTGTAGGTCACTGTGGGACTAAGCATGGTAATTGACAGCTGTCTTTATTGAGCCTTCTGGCAATGCAGAGGAGGAAAGCCTTCTGGCCTGAATGTAGAGAAGACAAGAAATAGGGCGAGTGAAAGTACTCAATTGGGATAAAGAGTCTGGGGCAGGAGAAAGGAACAGAAAGAAATTGGGACAGGACTTTGGCAGAGCAGTGCTCTGCCTAGGGTGAGCTCCAGCCCAAGCCTTGCATTTCCCGAGCAGTTTAATGGCAGAAGTTCAGTGATTCACATAAGGAAATAAAGGGCAAGATCCTTTATTTCCTGTCTTGTTGGTAGCAAAGAAATAGAGCTTGGTTCTGGACCTTGGAATAGGTGTGAGTCTGGACTTTTCCTGGTCGCTGATAATTGTGGTGATACTGCCACATTCAGTTACCAGGCAGATTTCGTTTTGGTTTTGTGAGTAAGGCTGCAGTGCATATTTTTCCATTCTGTTTTCCCTGTTCTTTTTCTTACCTTTCCTTCTTTGTGTGTACTGTCCTTTTTGAAGGGTTGACTCTGACCTCATTATAGTTCTGACCACACTGGCAAGCATAATTTGAAAATATGCTAGTGCTGCAGGGGTATTCGTGGAAACTCTCACTGCTTGTACTGACACCTGTGCCAGCATCCTTGTTTGCTGTCTTACCATTTGTGCAGATGCATCTGTCATTGGGCTGAATTCTAAACCGTGTCATTAAAATAATGGTAACTTACATCTTTCTTTTTCCCTATTTTTCTTCTGTTTTTTCTTTCAGAGTTGAAAGTGCAAATACCTATACTATACTGGCAACCCACAGTGCATTGCTAGGAAAAATGGCTAAGGCATGATGAGAAAAGAAGGGTGGTGGAAGCAGGAATCCTTTTCTGTTGGCTTCAGTGCCTGACTCAGCATCCTGTGACACTAAATCCTGTGTTCTTTTCAGAACAATTTTCCCTCTCCAACTTCTCATTGGGCTGCAAAGCTTCAATTATAGAATCTCAAATACAGACAGTGAAGTAAGCATCAAAATTACATTCCTAGAATTTGGCTATCAATTTTAGCTGTGGAAATTATCTTGGGCCACTTCAGTATAAGGTGGAAAGATCATTTATCTGAAATGATTCATCTGGGTGAATTCTTCCACGTGGAAGAAGCTGGGGTTTTTTTCACCCAAGTTCATTAGAGTTAACATGCCAGTTAACTTTTATCTATCTCAGATGTCCCCTGAGCCAGACTTATTATAGCTACCGTTTTCTGTAAAACAGCCCTTCATTTCACAAGCTCTAGTTGGGCTGTTTCCGTTTGTGTCCAAACCCCTCTCAGAGATTAATGCAGGCCCTTCTTTAGAAGAGCTGGTATTCAGCTGCATCACAGCTATGTTTGGTACCTTCTTTAGATGCAGGATTTTCTTCTCAATTCTTGTTTCCTTGTATTTGTTCTGGTTTTTCCATGAGACTTGTCATGATGTTCGTGTACATGCCTGAGAAACTAACTTCATGGTCATAGGGGGATTATGCTTTATTTTCTTTGCCCTTTTCTTGTATGATGAAGTAGACATAATGTCTTTAATCTGTAAGAAAACCTGATCTCCTTCTCCATTGAATAGTGTCTGGAAATAGTAGCTTTAGAGTGTCCCTTTTAACTTGGGGCTTTCCACTGCTCTCAGTACAATTCCTATGAATTATATGCCTACCATTTCTTTGCATGGAACTTTTTCAGTGCAGTTTGTTGGGCCTTGAAATGAAAAAGAGCATCTTTACTGGAGCATGTGCATGACAAAAGATATGATCTGAAAGTGGTGAGTTTATTAGTGGGGAAGGAAGCTGAAAGAGCACCAACCCATTGTTTAGGAAGTATGGCAACGCTTTTTGAACACTTAGTGCTCCAGACAAAGAAGAAGTTGGAAAGGGGTATTTTAGGACATACAACCTCTCTTCAGGGAGTTCAAGGTCACAACTTCTCTTAAAATACTGTTCACGGAATTTCTTGCTGTTGAACTGTAAAGAAGTCAAAGGATTTACCAAACAGAAGGGTAGCGTAACCACTGGTGGAACTGTTACCTGTTGTAGTAGTAATTATACCAATACCAAAGTGTAAAACCAAAGTTTCTGTTCATTGTTTATTAGTTATAAAGAAAAAAGGAAGATGATTCAGCTATGTCTGATACATGATGGCAGATTTTAAGTATGAATTGAGACGAAGTGCAGAAACATAGTCACCCAGTAAGAATTGCCAAGCTACAAAGAAAGATACTGTGAGTGCAAAGTGTTTTTTCCAAAGGGATGGCACTGATCTCTTACCTCAGAAACTTATTTTGCTGTGTCGATTCATTAAGAAGACAATTCTTGCTTTTCTGTTACAACTGATAGAGAAAACACACATCTTTGCAGATGTCTCTGCACTCTGCCTGCTGAAGAGCAGAGGTGCACTGACAGGTTCTGTCAGAGCCTCTTTGGTGCTCTTTGATTTGGTACAAAGGACAAAGTAATCCATTGATGAGAGCTCTTTCCCAAATTTGCTCTTTTGTATCATTTTTTTCTTTCCCTACCCCCCCTCCCACATTTTTTTTGGACTATCTGCTCTTCCTTCTCTGATCATCTGTCTGCTACTTGGAAGATTTTTCTCTTTCCTCTTTGTCCATCCCATCATTTGTCCCCTTCATTCTCACCAAGACACCTATTCTGTATGTCTTACTCATGTGAGTCTGCACTCCGCTGTTTATCATGAAAAACAAGGGATGTCATAGCTGTGTTTTCATGAATGATAATAACCATGATGATGTGTATCTAGTACAGCATTGCTGAGAAGATTATCACAAAGGCAATTGTATCTTCATGATAGATAATATCCTAGTACTCCACAACTAGTAGTCTGTGTTCGAAAAGCAAAGTTTTATAGTGGTGATTAATGGTAACTCTGAATCAGAAGTTAGAGCATTGGTGAGTCTTCAGCACTGTGATGTCTAAACCAGAAAGTAACTACTATTGGAAGAAGTAACATGTGAGGGAAGAAGAGGCATGTGGATGTGTTCAGCTGTTAACTAGTTCAGACAAATAATTTCTCCCAGAAAGTTCTGGATTCTGGGGATGTTGCATTTTGCAAAAGTCACCTATGTGTCCAGTTGTGCTCAGCTGTGCTTTTATTGTCTGAAATGCAGTGCCTGGAGGATGATGATAACTGACGAGGGAAATTAATACATCTATATCCACAAAGAATCATCTCAGTCTTAGATTTAGCTAAATTCTTAGGGTTTTTCTTTATCTACAGATCATTTTCAGATGTCATTGTGTTACATAACAACAGTAAGAGAGCAGGGCACAGGAGAGAGAAAAGGTAAGGAAGAAATGAAAGAACAAATTAATAAAAGAAAATAATGAATTAGCAGCAGGAGGCTAGAAAAGTTAAGCCTCTGGTCAGAGTTAAGGCTGAAATAAGACTGGGTTTTATATACAACTGATAAGAATACTGTGTAACTTTACTATGTGGGTAATATATGATTTACAATCTCCTTAAATATTAATTTCCTTGCTGTTAAATGTCGCAGCTTTGTAAATGATGTGCTACTGACAATAAAGTACATTTTCTAGAGGGCTTAACTGTTTTTTAGAATGAAAGTGATTTTGGTTTGGATTTATATTGTGAGTGATGCAAAAGACAGTTTTTGCCACCTTTCTCTGCTGTTAGGAAATTAAACTCCCACAGTTCATGAGGAAATTAGATTGCTCCCGGAAAAGTTTTACTCATTCTGGAAAAAATATAAAACAGTGGTTCTAAATTACGTCAAGTTCTTCTGCTCACATAAGCACTTCACTCTTTCCTCCCTTCTGTGTCAGCCTGACCTCCCCTTTGTGTCTTCTTTGTTGATTCCTCAGATGGATAATTCAGAGCCAAATATTTTTAATGTATTTTTATGTTTTTTTTTATTCAGCAACTGAACAATTACAGATCGAACAATGCAAGTGAGAACATTTACCAAGATATCTGTTAAAAGTCTGACACTTCTCTGTACCCCTTTACATTTACAATGTCTTTCTTTGTGCTGTAAAATGCATATTTTTCCATTAGATAAATATGATGCATACCTGTGATAGTAGGCAATTCCAAAAAAACACTGCCAAAATCATCATGGAAAAGAAAAGAGCATCTATAGAGAACCACCCTGAAAGTCATGTTGTTTGTTGTGTTCCAGAGAATTGTTTCCTCTGTGAGAGGGAAGTACATTACTGTGCAACTATGTGCTGAAATACAAGAAAGGATTTGCATTTTTTAGGTCTGTGGGCCATAGGCCTAAACATTCAGAGTGTAAGAAGTACAGCTATAGTGTATAGATTATCATCACCACTGATAGGCTCATTAAGTTCCCTGAACTGTTTGTAAGAGGCTCATGAATGCAACAAAATCATGCTCACAGACACACACATATAATCGCAGAGTCCGTTTGGTTGGAAAAGACCTATAAGATCATTGAGTCCACCTATTAAAGTAGCACTGCCAAGTCCTCTAAACCGTGTCCCTAAGCACCGCATCGGCGTGTCTTTTAAATGCCTCCAAGGATAGTGACCCCACTACTGACCTGTGCAGCCTGTTCTAGTCATTGATAGCCCTTCTGGTGAGAAATGTTTCCTAATGTCCAAACTAAACCTCCACTGGCACAACTCTAGGACATTCCCTCTGTTCCCTCATGTGTCACTTGGGAGAAGAAACCAACACCCAGGCTACAACCTCCTTTCAGACAGTTGTAGGGAGCACTAAGTCTTTCCTAAATCACCTAGTCTCCAGGTTAACAACCCCAGTTCCTTCAGCTGCTCCTCATCAGAATTAGAGTGAATGTGACATTTAAAAGTTACATTTTGAAACTCTATCCTGCAAATTAATCTTTTTTTTCTTTTTCTTTTTTTTTTTTTTTTTCACCTGGGAATGGTGCCTTTAAAAAGGCCTGTGTGACCCTGAGAGACAGAGGCTTACATTGTTCATTCCATGCTAGCTGTCACTGAAAGATGAAAAGATTGGACTTTCTGAAGACCTCCTTCTGACCAGAAGAATCATGCTTGTACAATCATGGAAAGAATACTCTCTGATTTATGTAATCAGTTACAATTTGCCAACAGAACTGGATTGTCGTATATCCTGCGTCACTTAGTTCACTTTTAACTTCATCCATCTGTCTTTCTGTCTGTCTATCCATCCATCCATCCATGAAGTAAATAAAAACAAAGAAAATGTAATCAGTCCCAGCACAAAAATAATGAATAAGAAATTACAATATCAGTAGACGTTCAATATAGTATTAAGGGAACTGAATCTTCAGTCTTGTTACTTTCAGTGTGGAAGCTGAACCCAGCAACATGCAGCACACCCCTGAGGACAGTGTCCTGTCCTCACTCAATTGTGTGCTGAGTTGCAGGGTCAGCTCTAGTCCTGGCCAGTTTTCTGATCAACCCCACATCTGTGTATCAGTCTCTGCTGTCATCAGAAGAAATACTCCAGCTTTACATTAGTGTCAGAGTGAACAGGATCCAGCTCACTAAATCAGGGTGAGACGTTTCCAGCGTATTTGAGGATGGACACTGATTCAGGTCACGCAACTGTATGATACCGGCTGACTGTCTCATGAGTGGGTTCAAATGTGTACTTGGTCCTGGTGCTGATTCTCTAGATGCACAGAAAATTTTGTTATCTTGGCTATGAGATGGACTCAAGATGACAAGGATGATGCAACAGTTTCTGAATAATATTTTTACTGTTGCTTCAGCTACAGGAAATGATGCTTGAACACAACTGCATGCATTAGGAGAACAAGAATTCCTCCTCCAACAGAACATGCTTTGTTCAACACCAGTAATACCACAGGTGAGGACCAAACAGAAACCCTTTCAACATAAACAGAGAAAACAATATAACACAACTGGCAAGCTTTTCATCTCTAGTGTCACAGGGAGACACTGTCAAGATGAGAAGTTAACACATGGAAGCCAGCTGTAGCAACTAAATGTCTCAAGGAAACTTGTTCTTAGATAATGAAATCCATTCACTAGGAGTATCACAGAAAGTTGGAGTGACCTGATAAAACTCAGAAGAGATTACCAGATTTATTCTTGGAAAGGCAAGAAAGTGAAGCTCAAAGCCTGACAGACTCTAAAAATGATGAAAATGTGACTGTTAATTTAAAAGTTTTATCTCCAGATGTTCAAGGAAGATTTTTAAAAGATAGCATGTAGCATAATATGTTGGAAAACCACCTGTAAGTTTACATAAAACAAAGACAAAGTCAGAAAACCAATTACATTCTGAAATGCAGCTGGAGATTCCATGAAAAACTGCTAAAATTATCTGAGCAGAATTCTGGCTTTACCATGAACTCACTATTAGGAAAACTAGGCTGCTCTGCTGCCCCTGGAACAGACAGGGAAACTAATTTGAGGAAATGGTGACTTAGAGAAAGAGGTTACTGTACTGAGTTTATACTGAGCGCAGCACCTCAGTGCAACAGTACAGCTAAATACAACACATATTTGATGTGTCCTATGACATTACTCCTTGTTCCTTCCCTCCTGTGTGCATTAGGAGGAGACCATGGAAATGACAAGGGGCAATTTGAGGTCATTTCATAATCCTATATTTATTAGAGGAGCAGCTTCTCATTCCTGTCATGCTTGCCTGTGTGAAACTGTATATTGCAAACATAACTAAGACTTTCCTGCTGCTGCAGACCTTCTAGTTGTTATAATGCTTTGGAAACTCCAGGTAACATTATTAATTTTGTTTATCTGAATAGGAAGAAGCTACAAGTAGATGAGGAGCTCTTGTGCTTTAGACATGAAAAGTTAAAAGCTTACACTACCCTTTTCAAATGTTTACAGTAAACTGATATCCTTAATTGGCTGTCAAAGTATCATAAATGTTTAAATCATTTGAACCCCTTAATAAAGCCTAATTAAAGGTAAAATCATTGTTCTTTGCATTTCACATGGGCTTTTGCTCTAGATCAGGTAAAATCAAGATTTGAATTTAAACTTTTAGGAAGTCCTTAATAAAATTAGTCTCATTAGTGTCAAATTGCTTGATTAGAGACCTGATGAAAAGCAATTTGACATAAATGAGAGTAATTTTATTAAAGATTCTTAAAAACGTTTCTTAACTTGGCCTGTATCTGTATATGGGACTGATTTTAAAGCTTTTAATAAGTATATACGTGTTTGTGCAGTGTCTAAGTCCTATTTGTGCAGTTGGTCTACACAGCTCACAGAATAAGCAGTTAGACACACAGAACAAGGCTCGCAACTCACCCTTAAACTCCATTGATTTTACTGCAAAACTCCTTAAATTTCCCCCCTGCTTTATCTTATACTAGTTGCAAATTTTCTCAAAGGACAGAAGCAGGTCCCCAAGTTGTTAAGATGTAAAACTGTCTGTATTACACATTTCTTACTACAGTCTCACAAGGAGAATGAGCAGTGAAATTTGAACCTTCTTGGATCTGTTTCTTCCAGCAAGACAACACAAAAGGGCTGTACTGTGCTGAAGGTTTTGACAATGTGAGTGCAGTAGCTCATTGTTAGACCCTCATAATTAGAATATTCTTTTCACATTTGGACGTGGATGTATCCTCTCTCTGTGAGCTATGCTGGGAGGGGGATGGGGCAATAAAAGTCTGCATAGCATGCACGCATGTAAGAAATACATTTTTGCACT
This sequence comes from Gallinula chloropus, assembly GCF_964237585.1. NCBI lineage: Eukaryota > Metazoa > Chordata > Aves > Gruiformes > Rallidae > Gallinula > Gallinula chloropus. The sequence continues at coordinate 38,292,700 of NC_140089.1, forward strand.
CCTAAAACTGACAAGCAATAAAACCAATTCTGTTTAGCCTCATAAATACCTTCACCTTCTCCTGATGTCTACAGGCAAAAATCCACATGTCCAAAAGGAAAATTTTTCGAAATTTTATTCTTTATTGTATTGAATGATTGTCTAAAATGTTTTGCAGACTTATGTGTAAGGTTTGCTGCTAATTGAGCTCTCACATGAAGCCAAGTGGTCCACATGGAGGATAAAAATATCTATGCCATCAGGTTTGCTTTAAGAATACGCCTGCTTTGCTTTGCACGTTTGGCTACAGTTAAGAAATGCAATTGATACCTCTTCATTTCTTTGTCCTGTTATTGCACGACCTTTTTTAGGGATGGTCAGTTGTCTGACTCCATTTTGTTTGTCTGTTTAGAAGATGTCAAATAGTAACTTACTTTTTTTGTAAAGTTATTTGAATAGTTTTGAAGCCTGTCCATGATACTTCTGTTTGTTTCACAGGCAATTTGAGATATTTTCTTGATAGCAAATTTGAAAAAGCAAGACTAGAAGTTATTGTTGACAAGGCAATAAATCATCTTACAGATGACAGTCAGTCTCTTTAGTTTTCCTTTCAGTTAATTATATAATCAGATTTTTAGGCTGTTAAGTGTTTCTGGGTCTAGAGGACCAGAGTTGTGCTCATACCTATGATTCGTGGGACAGCAGTTTCTTACTTTGTTTGCATTGTTCTTTGAAGGTCAGGTTTTCACATGCATAGAGGTGTCTAGTGTGACTGAGGGTAGATTTTTGAAAGGTGCTTTGTAAGCCCACAGTTCTTACTGAAGTCAATATGTTATTTCAGTAAAGAAAACATCATATTGTGCTGTATGCCTTAATTAGAGACCCATTTTTCCTTTGTGAGGCAGCGACTAGATAAACAGGTGCCCAAGTTTTCTTCTGCAACTTTTACAATGCAGACTACTCTATATTTGCTATTCTTTTTGCTGGCTCTCCTATGATTCATAGTTTGGTTCAGTTATCCACCCTAAACCACTTTGCAGAGAACAGAGGTATATCAGTGTTTGCAGAGTGTGCCATCCCCTGCCTGCCTGGGAAGCAGGAACAGAGCATGGGGTGCTGTTGTGATGATGACCTTTGGCAAGCTGAGATGCAAAGCACCCTGCAGGAATTTCCTCCAGCATAAAGGTATTTAACAAATTCTCCAATTCCGTGGTGGGACCTAGTCAGTAGGTGGTCCAGTTGTCTGTCTGCCTGTCTTTCCTGACCCACCTCTTTGGCTTAGAGAAGCAGCAGTAAGAGAGGAGGGAAAAAAAAGTGAAAGAAAAAAAAACAAAACAAAAACAGCTATTAAACTGGAAAGACATGTGATCTGCATAATTGCTCTAATTGCAGCTAGTTCTGCAATGAATAGTCCTGCTGTCAAATTCAACAACAACTTAGGGGGAAAAAATATCTCTGAGTCCTTTACTATAACATGAAAGACATCAGGAAACTCTTATGATCATTGCCACTCAGTTTAAAGAGCCAGTGACTAATTACGAGGGAGGAGCAGCAGTGCCATTGTTGAATTATTAAATAAAGGGTTAAATTGGCAAGCATAAATAAACAAAATTAAACAATGCACCTCTCTGGCCTTTTTTGACTTGTGCAAATTGGTATATCAGTTGTACATGACAGAGGTAGTGGTTCATCATCAGTAGGAATTCTTAATGTAATTGGAGTGAATGTTGTGGCAAACATTGACAACACCAAATGTTCTGCTATCTTAGGATTTCCAAAGAAACAAAGAAGTAAAACTACATGGACTATTGGCAGAAGGAGAATGTCGTCTACAGACCTGAAGGCAGGGCTTAGAGACAGGAAAGCCAGCCAGCCCTGATTCCGACACTAAGTCTCTCTGTACTCTTGCACAGATCACTCCATGTCTCTTTCTTGATTTCTTTATCTTTAAAATGGGATAATAAAACATACTCACCTGTCTCATTCTTGTCTTGTGAAACTTCATTAGTGTCTGGATAGTGCATTTGCTATAGAAGAGCAAAAGATTTATAGACCTCTTTGAAATGTGTTCTTGAGACATGAGCAGTGATAAAACTTCTGTTCATATTTAGGAAGCCAGATTTTACAGAGTGGAAACCTAATCAGGCTATCCAAATCTAGTGCCTAGTAATAAAGAAGTGGCACCTGAGACAAACATTTGTTATGTGTTTAAGTGTGGCCATGGAGTATGACCCCTGAACATACACTGGCTTGAAAAACGAAGTGTTTTTCCTATTCCATTGCTACCTCAATTCCATAGAATTAGCCCAGAAATAATTTTATATTCCTTTCCTCTCTAAAAATAACCTGCATGTGCTTTCCTCTTTGTTGTGGGTTGACTCTGACAAGCAATTAAGCGTCCACCAACTGTTTGTTTCACCTCCCAGACTATGATGACAGAGAGGATTGGAAGAGCAAATGTGAGAAAAATATCATGGGTCAATGTAAAGACAGTTTAATAAGTGAAAGAAACCCCTACAAAACCCAAGTGATGCACAGGCAGTTGCTCACCACCTCCCACAAACAGGCTCATGCCCACCTGCTCTCTGAGCAGCTCCCCCCTGCAAGTCTTTATTGCCAAGCATGATGTTGCATGGCATGGGACATCCCTTTGCTCAGCTGGGGTTATCTGCCCCAGCTGTGTCCCCTCCCAGCCTCTTGTCCACTTCAGGCCTCCTTGCTGGTCGGGGGCAGAGCGAGAAACAGAGAAGGCCTTGACGCTGTGCAAGCACTGCTCAGCAGTAGCTAAAGCATGGGTGAGTTGTCAGCAGTGTTTTGGTCACAAATCCAAAGCACAGCACTATACTGGCTGCTGTGAAGAAATTTAACTCCATCCCAGCCGGACCCAGTATGCTGTTGCATCATACAAAGTTGTGGTTTTTTCCTGGGGTTTGGGCTCAATCTAAAATTCTGAAATCTTCTCCCCCATTCTATATGTCTTCATTGGACTGAGGTGTCTCTTAGCCTATTTCCAGGCACTCAGATTTTGAAATGCAGGTTTCAGATGAGAGGTTATTTCTACCCAGCCTGAACCAAATCCTTATATTCAGATGTACAGAAAGTTACGAAAGTTAAGATTTGCATGTGAGCTTTGTGCCTTGGGATCATCTTTTATAGTGAAGTTGCATAAAGGAAAATGATGAAATAAACTCATTCATACCTAAGAAGCCCTCTTAAAAACATTGAAAACACCCTGCTAATTATTTATAATCTCTTTATTTTTGTGCATTTTTGTACTTCCTTGTTCTTCCCATGGTAGAAAGCTAAAGACCCTGATCTGATGAAATATCTTGCCTGCTTAGGAGCAGGAAGTACTGTAAATGGCATAAGAAAGGCTATACTCATGACAGTTCCTGTCCAGTTTTGCTGACTTTGTATTAGAATGTGATTATGTTCAAAATGTCAACTGGTTATGCCTTGCTCCATGCCTGTCACTATGTCCCTTTTCACACCCTTTAGTTCCTTCTGCCTGTCTATGGAATACATCTTGGTGCCGTGTAGTATCTTCTTGCAGAAACAGTATTCTTTGGAAAGGATATCTTCTCTTTTTTTTCATGATCAAGGGAGCACAAGCACTCAGAATTGTCAATCAGGATGGCTGTTAACAGTGGGTATAGACACAGAGTCATGTTAGTATAAGAGCAAATGTGTAACAGGCTGGCTTTGACTAGGTATTGTTTCCCTCTGTTGGTAGTTTATACCGTGTGATACCTGTTAACCTTCCTTGCCTGCTGTTCTTGTTCACCAGTGCCCTAGTGACACTCTGACCTGAGAGGCTGAGTGCCTTATACTGGCATTCACCAATCTCCCCTTATGGCACCTTTCCTCAGTTCCCCAGAAAAAATGAACAGCTGTGGAGGACAGGCAGAGAGACCAGCTTCAAGAATGAGGTTGCAGCTGTTTCATGCACTTGAAGCCTCCATATGGAAACTTCACAAACCACAGCTTTTAGAGGCTGAAACAGGGTAATGCTCAATCCTACCCCAGGTCCTGCTGAAGACAATTGCCTTCTCTTTTGCTGAATGTGGCTACTTCTGTCTGGCCCCTGCTGATAGAAACTTCCTCTGCCTTCATTTGGCACTTTAGGTTGCATCTGGGCACCAAAAAACCAGATGTTTTGCCCCTGGGGAAAGCTGAAAGCTGAATGTACCACAAAGAAAACAAGTCTGGGAAAAGAGCTGAGTGGAAGGAAGGAACTTCAGAAGCCACTCACACCTTAAATTCTCTATGAGTAAAAGTGATAACCAAAGAAGCTTTAAGCTGTACTTTATTTAATTTTTATTACATTGCAAATAAAAGAAGCAGCAAAGAAGAAGACAAAAGTTACCATTATCTCTAGAAGCGGATGAGTGTAGTAGTTCTGAATTTAATAATTTCTTCAGGCAGAATAGAAAATCAAGAAAATGTAATTCTATCTGAAGAATGATACACTGCATGGGAAGTTGAAAAAAATATATGAATGATATTTTAAACAAGAGCATCAGACAGGAGATAAAATAGCAGGAGAGTTCACAATTTCTCCTCATAAGGCAGACTAGAAATGATTTTGAAATTTTGTGTTCTGAGTCCTCTGAGGAGGCCAGATTTCAAACACTCCAGACTGCTGGGAAGATTTTAAGAAGATATCTGGAATTTTTAAAAGGCGAGATTTCCCCATATCCTGCTGAAAATTTGTGGAAGGTAGTCAATATTCCAGTGAAGCGGAGAACATAAAAATTGTTAGACAAAAATAATTTAAGGAGACACAAAGGACTGCGTGTACTGCAGGTTCAGAGTCCAGTGGAACAATGTGGGGCTGTATGAGCTGTGACTCGGCAAGCACTTGCATTAGCACTAGAGTGTATGCATATGCAGCACACCACTGACACAGAGAGTAAAAGCAACACCATTAATTCAGAGGATTTTCTCTGGGAGTGTTGAGCAATACAGGAAATGATCGGACTATTAATTTGAAAGCAATTAGAACATCTATTAAATTACTTTGGACATTGTTTCTGGCAACAAATTACACAAAAAGCAGTTTTGTTTACACTGAAGAAAAGCCAGTACCTCTGGAAGTAAACAATTAAACTGTAGGTTCCCACTGCTAAGCTTCTCCTCACTGCAGGCACAGGAGAATAAAATGTTTGGATAGGCAGGAATTTGCTGCGGTACCCTGTGCTGAGCCCTGGAGCTCATCAGTAGATTCAAGACCCCAGAACAACTGAGGAAGGAGTGGAGGACCTCTTTACAGAACAGTCTGCTGAAAACTGAGAAAAGAGAAAACAATCCATGTTGCATGATTTGTGCTGCTAAAAATCCCCCACAACTTTTGGTGGAGGATTAAAAGAGGGTTTAGTTAGCTTCATTGTGCTGAGGCTATGGTTCTGTGTTCAGGAATACCAGAGCCACACACCACCAGATCACCTCCTATTCCAGGTTTGGACTGGCTTGTGCCTGAGTGTGTGACTGCATTTCTGTCAAGTTAGCTAGAACACATGGTACACTATTTATTCTGGCTTCGTGCTCACTGCAGGAGGACAGGTGATATGTGATCTGGCAGAAAATCTGCCAGGACAAAGTTACCTTTTCTTCCTGAAAAACTTTTGATCCACAGAGTGAGTTTATACTAGCTGTACCATTTTTTTCTTAAGAATCTACAACATTTTGTGTCTAGTGTACTTGTCTTAATCCATTTGTTTCCTCATGAGAACATCACTGAAGAAACACTGGGACAAGAGAAGAGGGTGGGGAGTAAAGTGGATCTCCTTCACTTGTGTATACATCTCATTCAAGAAATAAACAAGCAGGAAACAGGATGTAAAACATTACTGGCAGATAGGTGGATGTCTCTTTTTCCCATTCACCATATTCACAACTTTGCCCAGACAGGCAGTATGTGTTACAGAGTGAGGTCCTCATGGCTTTCCACAACCAGATGCATGCTCCCAGAAGTATTGCAAGCATTTTAGGAAAGGTCTGTGGTTCTTGTCTACCTTTCAGGAAACTGAAATTAATGAAAGGATAGGGGTTTTGGTTCATGGTAGCATGAATATGCATGTTGTATGCGTGCTTTCTTCATTTTTTCTGCCACTTATACCCCAGAAAACAAAACAAAGAAAATGCTTACTGTGTTTTTTGTCTTTTAATGACTTAGGCAGAAATGAACATTTCCCAGAGAAGCTGAGCATGACAGGGTTCCCAAAATCTTGAAAGCCAGTGTATTTGTGACAAAAGTCTTCCTTCAAAGCGTGTTGGATGAAGTAAGACATTCTTCTGTTGTCTCTGTGGCCTTTGGGTGCAATTTCACTATACCCTTAATCAGATTTAACTGCAGGCTGACACTGACTGAGTGCCCTTCCTCCTGCCCCACACCACCCCCACTTTCTCACCATCCTTGCATCAGCTTTGACACTGAATGTCTACAGGGTGCAAATTGGGGAGCAAATGGGACCACTAAAGATGACCTGATATGTGCCACAGCCACACATTCCTCAGATCCATCAAGAGACAAGGGAGAGGTGTATGAGAAGAATACAGGGCTACCCTATTTGGTGGCATCCCACAATCATATTGGATTTAATATGTGAAACAATATCCTTTGATATCTGCATTCCACAAACAATGTGAGTCAATAAAAACTGGTACTGTTGGAGGGAAAAATAGGAAAAAAACCCCAGAACTGTGTGCTCCAAGAACTGCTTTGTCATTCTCCTCTTCCTAAAGGTGTTAAAGATGTACTTTTGCTTTGTTAAGTTAATTTTAAGCTGGATCAGTTTCTGAATCCATTTTACTGATTGGCCACACAAGAATTTTTGTGCTCTCAGAACCAAGTTTGGGGCATCAGTTTTGGCATGTGCTGATTTAAACTATGTATCTGAGTTAAAGCACCTATCTCAGCTAGAAACAGAGGGTAAAAGAAGCCCAAAGAGACTTAATTGTCACCTTTCAGTTACCAGTAATTAACATGGTCATCTTAAAATGGTCTTTGTTTCTCACAGATAAATTGCTCTCAGATAAGCCAAAGCACAGATGGTGTTCAGCCCCGGTACCATACCGTAAACATAACTGACTACACTATGAAAATATAAACTATTTGTGTGTCTACATGTAGAGAACAGTTTGCATGTTCATGAGGTTGACGTAAATCTGTCTGTTTATGGTGTACATTTTTAAATGTTACTCTCTCAGCTTCAAGAGAATGCTGTGGCAATGTGGACTATGCCTTTAAGGGCTGAGATTCCCAGGCAGAGGTTGTGGGCAGGGGGCTGTGAAGGCCTTTTTGTTATTATGCACAGCCAATTAAAACCAAGCAGAAAATAAAGCAAATGCTTTGCAAGAACCTTAAACCCTTGAATGACCACCGCAGGTGTCATCCATCATTTTCTAAAGAACTTGTAGCCTTAAGAGAAGGAAGGAGGCCTGGAAGGGGACAGAGGGTAAGCAGGTTAGTTTACCAAAATAAGACCAAGCCTTGATAGATACAAGGCATGCTGGACAGAACAGAAGCATTTTCTAAATTGTTTGAGCTCTATTCTTTCTTATGTAGACTGAATTTGCTGCAGGAACTTCCCTTTCCTCAGCATGTCTGTCTGGAGTTGGCTTTGAACTGATGGCAGCGACAAGCAGCTGCAGAGAGCAGGATCATGTATAGCTACTTGGCTCATCACTTTGCCTGACAGGCCACTCCTGTTTTGTTTCTCCTTTTGTTTTCTTTGAAGAGACAGATGCTGCATGTGTGCAATTATGCTGGGTGCTTCAGAGATTTTTCAGTGGATGTGAATAGCTACATATGGCCTCCTTAAAAATTGTATATTATTGGGAGGTTTTTTGATTCTGTGTGATAGAAAAGTTTATTTATGAAGGCTTTTGGTAAGAGAAATGGGAGAATTAAGAGCAAACCCATGAGCTTAGCTGAGATGATGGAGGACAAACAAATATTTCCTCACTGTCTCCTGAAAAGAAGATGAGAAATAGGTGGACCAAAATGATAATCTGATTTCAGGTGATTTCTCCCTAGGCATCCACATAGGGCCACCAATGAAGACAGGGTGAGTGGGCTAGGAAACCATTTTGTCCAACTCAATATGGCAGTTCTTATGTTCCCTGTGCCTGGGAGATGCAGGATTTTGGAAAATGAACTCTGAGTAACTCAATTGTGCCTTGGTGAGATAATGTAACTGCTGAAGGGATAGAGAGCTGCCAGAGTTGATGCTAGCACACCAGTGATGCACATCTGGGAGGGAGAAGGCTCTGTGACACCAACCCTTTCCCCATCAGCATGTTACAGACTTTTCTGTGCCCTGGGCAGCTGCTGTTTGAACCCCACTTACACTCTCCTCTGTATGCTCTCAACTTCTCGCAGTTGTCCTGGGATACTGGCAAATAATACAGTTGGTCACCCAACGTGCCTACCCTCAGAGCTTGTAAGATAAACTGCAGATCAACAATGTCTCTTATTAGAGATATTACTTGCCCCTGTACGGCCCCACTGTATCCTGTTCCAAATCATCTTTAAGAACTTGAGTGCTTGAGAAATAGACTGTAAATTCTTGGGTTTTATTGTTTGTCCTCTAATTCTCCTCTAGGAACTGTGTAAGATTGTCAGATGGATTTCATTTTCTGGCTTTTTGGGTTCATTAAGAAAAATGAAAGACTGATCATAATGGAGACTGCTAATTTTTTCTTCCTTTGTACACAAAAATTGAAGAGGGTGAGTGCACAATTCACAGGGAGAAAGATTGCTGAGCATTCACTTGTTGAATCAGCAGATCAGGATAGAAACTGGGATAATGGAATAATGAACAGCTATTTCTGTCTTGGTGTGTTTTCTGCTGGTAAGATGTTCCATGCATAAATACATGTAGAGGTAAAAAGAAAATCTTTTAAGAGTTAAGCAACATTAATTTTTAGTTTAATAGTAGTAACAGCTGTGATTTAACCATTGTTTCAGTTCTTGCTGTGAGTTATATAAGAAAGTTCATCACTGAAGTTGTGATCTTTAACTTTCTTCCAGTCACTTTCCTTAAAGTCATCTGGGGCTGCCAGTAGACCTGAAGAGGGAAATCAAAGTTCATTCTCCTTCATTTAACTCTCTCTCTCTGTGAGTCAGTTAAAAGTTTGTGCTTGCCTAGCTGTTTCAGATTAGACATGCTAATGTTTCAGCTGTTGTGCCTCCATCAGGACGTGTCTTGAACCAACCTTTCACAGCAGTTTGGAACAGATTTTCACATGTCGAGTTAGTTAGAAATGCTTTGGCAGTCATGTCATGTTTCCTGTCATGATGGCTTTTTTGTTGGGCTCTCTTTTTTTTGGTAGCTCACTGCTGTCTAAATAAAATCTGTGATCTTAGGAACAGGAATTTGATTGGTTGCTTCCTTGTTGTCTCTCTACCTTAAATACTTTTTACAGGCGTTTGTCTGTTAATTACTTTATTATTCAAATGCAAAACCAAAGAAACGATTGATGACAAAGGAAAAAAGGGGGAGGGTTTGTGTGAATGCTACCGGGCTGTCTAGAGGATCAGATAGTAGTACTGAGCAAACAAAGTGGCTTTCCAATACATTACACTCTTACAGAGACTGATAGACTGTACTCACTGTCAATTTCTGTAACTTTAGATATATCTGAAATCGGAAGAGACTGAGACAATAGCCCAGGACTGAATATTCCTAAAATCACGATACTCTGGCTCCAGATAGGGATTTAATTTTTCAAAATATTTGTCCCAGGAAACATAAATCATGGAAAAAACATCAACTTAAGTCTGACAGTAGTAATAGCACAGCTGTCTGACAAAGGCCATCACATTTTGAAGAAGTATTCAAAGTGCTTGAAATGTAAATCTTGTCCATGAACTGGATTTTTATGGTGTAGCTATTGCCTATAAAGAACCAAGTCTTTCTTCATTCTTTGCTGTGAGAAGATTCTTATTAAGTTATTTCAATTTATCTTTTCCAAAAGTCTAGTAGGTCTGAGGAAGTTGATAAAGCACCAGTTCCCCTCCCCAAAATACCATTTTTATGAATGACCGAGGGGAGGTATTTAAGTTGCAAATGTGGCTGTATGGTGCTCAGTGCTGACAGCTGTCTCAGACTTCCCTGAGGAGCAGAGACATTCCATACTCTGAAGGATCAGGCTCCAATCTAATAAGGAAAAGAATAATATGGCTCAAACAATACAAGGAATACTTGGTTAAAATTTCTTCAGGAATGACCCTCACATCTGGTTTAGATACTATTTTCCTCTCTCTTCGGAAGCCTCTCAGAAACTGAGTCTGTGTTTTCCTTTTATAGCTGTTGATTATAAACTAACAGCAAAATAGTGGGGCTTTTGGATGCTTGCACCTGATCACTAATCAGCCAGCAGCCTCATACAGAATGAGAATTGAAACTACTAGGGGGGAGCAAGTCTCCACCCAGGACTGCAGTGCCTCCCTGGAGTTTTGCAAGGTAATGTGCAGCATTAAGCAGAATTAGGATGAGTCAAGGATATGTTAGAACCTCTCCTGCTGATCTTGCTGCTTTCTTTCACAGGGGAACTGTCCAGCAAAACCATGCCATGGTTACAAAACAAAATGGTATCCTTTTCTGGAGAAAAACAAAGCAAAAAAATACTGACTGCATTGGGAAGTAGCTATGCTCATGAGACAGGCAGCTCTCATTCTCATTTTCTTTCAGAACTCCTGAGAGGAACAAGTGGCTAATGGTTAGTAAATGCGGACTCTCCATGCCGGAATAATCATCCCCTATTCTGGATGTGCCTCACTGCAGATGAAAGGCATCTAGTGCTGGAGTTGTGATACAGAAAAGTTTACTACTGGCTGTTTGTGACAAAGCATCAAATTGCTGGTTGTGTTGTTTATTTCTGCCCCGGAATAAGGGAAGGAATAAAACATGCTTTTCATCAGACACTTAATGCATCTCTTTACGACAAACATTTGATAAGCCACAGTCAAATTCTTAAGATGTTCCAAAAATTCTCTGTTTAATGAAAAAGTGGTGTAGTGATTGTGTGCTGGTTGCTTTCTGAGCCACAAAAGGAGTGAAATTTAACAGTTAAATATACACCATGCATTTATGATATCCTATTTATAGTCTTTAAAATCAGAATGGTATATTTTGATTATCTGTCATTATAATGAACACTTGTAGTTTTGTTATGAGCTGCAAGATCTTTCTTTTAGCCTTGCTTTGAAAACTCTGCTTCAGAAACAACTCCAGTACTAAGATGTGTTGTGTAGTGTCAGATCTCTTGCAGCAACCATCACTTTCAGTTACCATATAATTCCTTTATAAGATGTGCTTGATATATATATATACAGTCTGACAAACAAGGGTGATAAATGTTTACAGGTTTCATCAGATTTTTTTTTGCGTCTCACCAGAAGCATTATTTCAAAGAGAACACATCATCCTTATAACGTATATATGTGAGTGTGGAGTATTTTTAAAGAGCTACTTCATTAAATCCATAAATGTTTAAAGCCATAAGCAAAACATAATTCCAGATAATTTTGGGTTTCAATTCAAATCTGTAGTGAGTTTGGTTTACAGCTGAGATAGACTTTGTTTACTTGAAGTTTTTCTAGTGTTTGGGGACTTTTTTAGGAGTAATGGGTATAATAAAATTTAGCTTCTTTTTTTCCAACATTTCACAATACTGCTGCAAGTTGCCCAAGCAGTAACATGACATATCAATGCAGATGGGATCTGTCATATCTGATTCTTCCTTCCTCTTCCCTCATCTGCCTCTGTTGCTCTCATCTGCCGTTCTTTTGATTTTCCTTCCTATTTTTTCAGCAGTCCTGGCTCTCCCTCTCTCTGTAGTTCTCCCATCAGGTTGAGGGAACCATGGCTTCCGCAGTGAAAGTCTTTGTCACTCCATGGTGTCCCACCTGCCCACCCTTGCAGTCTCTTTGAGTCATCATGTACAGACCCATGCTCTTAACCAAGCACTGTGATTTCTGCCTACTGCAGCCTTTCACTGAATTACTTTCTTCTGACCCTCTTAACTTGTACTCATTCATTTTGTTAGCTGGTCTTAGCTCTCCTGCCTGGTTTTCTCTCCTCTGTTCCTTTTTCATTTTGCTTCGTTGGGGTCCTTTAAAAAAAAGATATCCTTCTTTGCATTTTTTGGTTGGGTTTTTTTTTTTTTTTTTTTACTATTCCACCTCTTATTGATTTTTGCCCTACTTTAGTGTCACTATGCCTTCCTGAAGAAAGATACTGTGAGCATCATGGAGTTTTTAATTCCACAAAAGAGTTTCTCTTTTCTTACCCATTTCTCTGTCCCTTGACCAAGATCTTTATTTTACTTTTTTCTTCAACTAGCATGACCTTTCTCCCTTCAATTCTTTGCTATTTCTGAATTTCCTCTAAAACCTCCTGCTCTGTTCCTATCTCCTCTGCCAAAGCATTTTCTGCCAAAGAAATAGTCAAGCTTTTTAAAGGATGGAAAAAAAAGTCATTGCTTTCACTCAGGAACCTTTCCCTTTGCTCCACCTGGCAGTCTTTCCTCTTTTTCTTATTTTGTCCTTCTCCTTCCTCTCACCTTAAAGCTTTCCTTTTCAGTTCTTTCTTTCACCTGTATTCTTCCTTATTCTCTGCATTTCATTTCTGATACTTGTTTCTTTGTCCTGCACTTTTCTTTCATATTTCTTGTTTTTCCTCTTTATTTTAAACTTTTCTCTTTTTTTCCTTTTTCCCCATTTTTTTAACTCAGTGGAGCCTGAATTTTGCTTTTATATAAAACAATGAGCTTCTGCATTCTATTCTTCCCAAACTCATCATTTTTTCCCCAAACTTCTTGCCTTTTTATGTAGTTGAACTCATATTTTGCCTGCATAGTGATCTTTTCCATGGGGTGTTTGGTCAGTTATCAGCAGAGGAGGGGTTCTTTTTCCCCTCTGTCCCCATTTGTGAAAGCCACAGAAGTTATTTTGGATACTGTTTAGAGGGTTACACAATTTTGATTGGTACAATCAATTAGTACAAGCTTTTCTATAAATCATATAGTTGCCATTTTAATGTCCAGCATTTCAAAACCTTTCCAGCATGGGAAAGAAAGGTTTATGGAAATGGTTTTGTAGCATTATATGTTCTTCTGGAATAGGCTGAGCAGCTGGAAGAATGGTGAGGCTAAGGAATAGAAGACAAGTACACTATCTGTCCTGTACTTCGGCTACGTATCACAGAGCTCTCACTACCAAGACTTTATTTGATTTTAATAAACAGTTATCTGACTGTTGATAGTGTTAATTAGTCATAAGTATTTTTTTTCTTCCTTTGATTATATTTCTTTGCATATGACAAAAGTCCTTCTCATTAAAATACAAAATGCTATCACTTTAAAAACTGTATGGTGTTTTTGCTGTTACTGATATTTGAAATAAATGCATTTTACCCTTTTCTGTGGAAACAGGCATTTAAATTCCATTTGTTTAGTTAGGTGGATGACACTGATACAACCTTTCCCACCACACACAGTGGCTGAAGCAGATTTAAATTCAGAATGATGCTCTGGTAGGGTCAGACTGAGTTATGCCCTGGTCTCATGCAAATAAAAATCTTAGTGAAATTTCAAATCAGAGAAGTCTCTGTGTGGCACTGGCAAATACATTTTCATGGGGAAAAAAAAGTACCCTTTTAAAAATAAATCTATCTTTTGCATACAAAGAAATGGGGTTGGAAATGTCAATGAGGCAGCTCCAGGATAGAAATGCAAATCCAACTGCATTCAATGGAAAAGCATTACGTTCAAACTGAAAACCTGATCTAGCAAACATCTGAGTAGGGACCATGCATGCAAAGGGTTTGCAGGATTCAGCCCTGTGATTTGAACTTAATGTGAAGAATCTTTGCTCAGGCGACGGCATTTACATATCGAGAAAGGACTGGAGGTTGCTGGTACAAAAAAACCCCAACATGCACTGAAGTGGTAAAGGTCACAGTGGGAATCATCCTAAGAACTTTAAGGGAAGTTTGGGTGAGGGGTAGGTTATTTAGAAAGAAAGGCTACACAGGAATAGAGACATCTAAATAATGGAGAAGTGGAAAGAATACATATACTGAGTTGAACATAAATGAATCAAGAGGGAGTGGAACTAGAAGCTCACTTTTGAAAGTGAGAATGTGAATCCTCTTGAAGAAGAGAGTTTGAGAGTGTTAATGTGGCTGCATCAGGACCAGAGCAAAACTGAATACTTCATTTCTCTTTTCTTCTACTTTCATTTGCTAGCTGCTTGCTCTAATTTCTTGTGTAGTTAGTTTCTACTTGCATACCGCTTTGGAATTACTCTATTAAGCATCTCAGAATCATTGAACATACTGAATGTGAGCAGTGTATCACAGCTTTTTTGTTATATCTAAAGGATAGATTAAGATCATCTAGAAGGATTAGATCTTGAGACAAATTTGCAAGGGTGAACCTCAATTTGCTCTTCTGCTTTTGGTATGCAGTGGTAACACATTGTATCCTAGTATGGGAATGCAAACACTTTGAGTGTTGTATGTAAATACATGCATACACTTTTCTTATTCCATTCCTTCCAGGCTAGTAAGCAGAAATAGATCTGAAGATATTTATAACCTAGAATCTGAGCTTGTTTTGGTGTGTTTTTTGGTATTTTTTTTTAAATCAAATTGCATTTATTAGAAAGATTTTTGCACAGATTGCAAAACTTTTGCTGTAATTGGTCTTTTCAAAAGTAAATGTGAACTGTTGAAGATCTACAGTTTGCTTGTTTTGTCTGTAGATCTTGTCAAATTGTTTGATGAGGAGCAGAAGTGTTAGCATCCACAGGATTGTTGAGAAGAAATAGTCCTTATGTAGTTTGTGTTAGAGAAACAAGTCCTCAGAACAGTTCAAATGGAATGATTCTGATACAGCAGTGTGTAGTCCATGAATAATATATACAGAGCAAATAGGAATCTGTTCAGCAAGCTGAAAGCCAACAAGCAGGCTAAGCCTTTCCAAACTTTGTACCTTTTATCTTAAACTTAAACTTAATCTTAAAGATTACCTGTCAACAGGGCCAGTGCAATTTGTGTTAGGCAGCAAATCCAATCTCTAATTGCCAAAACATCCTCTGTGAGAAAGACTAGGACTAAGAAGCCACGCTGTCTGTTTTGAATGCTCCTTTTAAAATATTACACATATTCAGGTCAAAGAGCATCCAAGCAGATATAAGTTTTAGAGGCAGAATAGATGACAGTGTGGAAAAGAATAAAATAGTCGAGGATGATATTTACCTTCTGTTTGGCTTTTCACCTGTTCTAGAGAGATAATTTAAGGATAATAACTCATGTGAGCTTATGAACGAGATTTCTACATGCCAAAATATTCCATTCTTCATGGCTTTTCATAACTAATTTGTTAGGTGGTCGTTACATCCCTTGCCTTTCAAAGAGGTCAAGTCCAGCACAATAACTGCAGCTGTTCAGTATGATATCTTTACTCAGCTACACTCTTCTAATCATAGCGTTTTATCTTGATTTGAATTGACAGTCAGGAAGGATCATGAGAATGGTTCTTCTAACGATTAGTTTGCAGTGTGCATATGACATAGGGTTTCCACTCACTACTGCTTCTTTTCCCCATCTGGGCTTGCCTCTCTTATACAACCCAGGGTAAGAGAAGCCTTTTTTTCGCCTTTTTTTTTCTACAGCAATGTTTTTGTTTTAAAATTTAGGAGGGTTTCTATAGGTGGGGTATTTTTGGTTTTGGGGTTTTTTTGGTTGTGGGTTTTTTTTTTTGTGGTTGGTGGTTATGTTTGTTTGTTTTTCTCTGTTTACAAACCAGTTATACACAGGATCCCTCACTGAGCTCTACTACAGTTGTGGTATGTATTGGAAGGTTAAGATCTTGTTTTCCTTAAGAATCAACAGGCCTTATTCTTTTTAAGCACAGTCCAGGAATTATGAGAGCTCTTCAAGCACTAGACCTGAGCAGAACATATTAAAACTCTGATTAAAGGAAATCATTAAGCCCCAATGCCAAAAGCGGGGGATCTCCCTTCTTATCTCTAGGAGCAGCACTCTTTCTTTACTTTTCAAATAATTTTAGTTGCTAACCATTTCTATCTCCATTTTCCTCTTCCAAAAGAACCTTTCAAATTTACAGAAGCCAGACCTATCTATTCTGTACTCTCTGTTACTTGGGTAGTATAGATTTAAGGATGATAATAAATAGTTTTTAAGACAGATAGGAGATTTTGTGATTAAGAGAAAGGGTTCATTTCCCCTTGAAGAACCTCTCTGAATCCTGATATAAGTATCTCTCTAAATCCCACAGTCAATGCACTGAACTCCTGACCAAGTATCACTGAACAGGAATTAGATGAACAGGATGTAAAGGACTCTATATGCTATATCTGACCTAGAAAAGCGGCATGGATTGCAGCTTGTTTTGACTTCCTGAAACACCGTGCCATGGTGAATTATGGGGTTGGCTAGCTAACGTATGCAAAGCACTTTGAAACCAGCAGATGGAAGAATAATAACAGTACTTTGCACTTACATTGTTTTGTATTAAAAGTGCAATTGGAACGTGTTTTTAATGGCATTCATAATAATATAAACTCGTTGCAGTGTAAGCTCACAGACATAATGTCCACAGCGTAGTGATAGTGAAATGGCTGCTTCCCTGATGAAAGTGTTGGCAGAAGCCTCGCATCCTGTCCCGTGTATCTTAACTGGCTTCAGCAGCAGAGTGTAAAGGATATTTTGCACTCTTTATTCCACAATGATATTTAATATGGGAGTCTAGTTACAAAATAAAAGGCATGAAGGTGGCTCCAGCTACTTGTTTGACATATTTTCTCTCCCGATTCAGCATTCTAGAATTTAGCTCTGTTTATACCTCAATTTTCTCTTTTGCTTTGGAGCAAAAAAAAAAATGTGTGAGCTGTAATCATTTGCCTCCAAGTCAGTTATAAAGTCTTACCGATCAAGGGAAAACACTGCTTTTATAATTGAAAGAAAAGGTATGTGTGTGATATTATTTCTACCCAGAAGGGATGTTTTGAAAGTAAAAGTATACAGCACAGGGACAGTTTACTGCCTGTGTTAGATGGCAGATGCAGAGATGGACTTGAGCCAAGGTCTGAGTTATGTAAATGTATGGTTTCTAGAGGTGGGGAAATGTAAATTCTTCCAATAGACCTCCATATAAAGACTGAACCCAGAAATTTAGATACAAATGCTCCTTTGCAGTGTTTGAAACCTGTTCAGTATCCTCTACCTTGAGATCAGCTGCAACTCAGTGGTGTCAGGAATTAGAGTTTTTAAAAAACAGAGTGTCCATCTTGTGTGTGAATGGATGAAAGCACTGTATCACAAAATCACACAGAATCACAGAATGTTAGGGGGTTGGAAGGGATCTCAAAAGATCATCTAGTCCAACCCCCCCCACCAGAGCCGGATCACCTAGAGTAGGTCACACAAGAACATGTCCGGACAGGTTTTATATGTCTCCAGAGAAGAAGACACTACATCCTCCGTGGGCAGTCTGTCCCAGTGCTCTGTCACCCTCACAATGAAAAAGTTTTTTCCTCGTGCTCACAAGGAATCTCCCATGCTGTGGCTGCAGCCATTGCCCCTTGTCCTGTCACTGGACATCACTGAGAAGAGCCTGACTCCATCCTGACACTTGCCCTTTACATATTTGTAGACATTGATGGGTTCACCCATCAGTGTTCTCCAGACTAAAGAGACCCAGCTCCCTCAGCTTTTCCTCAAGAGGCTGTACATTGCCTGTACACTCATTGCTGTACAACTCATGAACAATGAATGGTTATAGCACTGGTTTTGAAGTATTTTGCATCAGCCTGTTATCTTGCTTCACACAATCAGCAACTGGTTTTGAAGTCAAGGGGAGAAATTTAATAAGGATTTTTAATGTGACTTTCTGAGAAAATAATGCCTGCAAATATGCTTTCCATCCTGTGAAAAAAACCTTTCATCAGTTGGGTAGTTCTCATCAAAGACATTGGTGCTGCTGAATATTTCAAGGGAATTGTTGGCTTAACAAAGGATAGAGATCCAAACTAACGTACTTGGTCAGTTGAGATATTCATAACATTTTTAGCTATTCCTGAGCTCTCTTTTGCCCAATAGCTGTTCTGAGGCCATGAAGAACAATGGATAGACAACTGGTCTATGAATTTGTAGGGAGTGCAGACAAATGTAAGACCTGAAAGGAAAGTTATATTTAGAATTAATATTCAGTGAAAAGACCACACAAAACCAGTTTGATCCAGCCAAAGCAGGAAGCATAGGCAGGGTGCTCTTCTACACTACCTCGGCATAAATAATAATATTTCCATTAAGAACCAAACTGTAATGTACTGCTGTATGGTATAGTTTTCTCCTGGTATTGGTCCTGAGTGCTGTCTAGGTCTCTTTTGCCTTATACTTTCTGACATGCTTTCTAGAAGCACTGTGCTTCTGCAAAAAATGGAATTTGCATTCAGATTACATTGCATTCTAAAGAGCCATATGGACTCTACAATTTTCTACTGGTTTTTGTATTCCCAGATCTGAAGAAGTCTTCTGGGTATATACACAAAAGGAATAACTAGTTAAAAAGGAAACAGAAATAGACAAAATAAGATGTACTTGCTTTTTTATTCATACCTCATTTTATCCACAGCTCTGAACCACTCCTTAAGCACATGTCAGAATGTACCAACTGTGTCTACGGTTCTTTTCTTTTTCCAGAAGATGAGAACATGCCTTTTATTCTAGGACTTTTTTTTTTTTTTACTTCCTTCTGCTTCTTGTCTCTTCTGTCCTGTACAAGGAAAAAAAGATACCTTGCTTTCTTACTACTCAAACTGCTGTTTAAAGGCCATTTCTTTTTTAACATCTGTGCCCACACATCAGGTGGTCCTGATCCATTTCATGTGTCTTCATCCTGATCCAAACAATCCCAAAATGTTGTTTGGTTTTGCTGTTTACTTACTGCCTCTCCCCAGAGTTGACACTCTTCTGTTCCAGGTCATAACTGTCCCCTTGTCAGAGGTGTTTCATTAAAACTCACGTGGAGCTGTGTCATCTCAAACAGACACATAAACAGTTCTCAATGTAAATGGACTTAAAGACTCACTTAAAAAAAGGGAAGTCACAGGCCTCTGGTTTGTGGCAATTTTTCCAATCTCTCTGCATCTGTTTAGACTGAGATTTGTGTCAGTCATTGAATTCCACCGGTCTCACAGAATCACAGAATGACAGAATCACAAGGTTGGAAGAGACATTTGAAGATCATCAAGTCCAACCATTCCCATCCTATGCTAAACCATATCCCTAAGTACCTCATCTACCCTTTTTTTGAACACACCCAGGGAAGGTGATTCAACCCCCTCTCTGGGCAGCCTGTTCCAGGCTCTGACAACTCTTTCAGTAAAAAATCTTTTTCTAATATCCAATCTAAACCTGCCCTGGCACAGCTTCATGCCATTTCCCCTTGTTCTATCTTCTGTCATCTGGCTGAAGAGACCATCGCCCACCTCTCTACAACCTCCCTTCAGGTAGTTGTAGGTGGTGATAAGGTCTCCCCTCAGCCTCCTCTTCTCCAAGCTAAACAGCCCCAGCTCCCTCAGCCGTTCCTCATAGGATTTGCCCTGCAGCCCCTTCACCAGCCTGGTTGCCCTTCTCTGGACTCCCTCAAGGACCTCAATGTCCTTCTTATGGTGGGGAGCCCAGAACTGCACACAGTACTTGAGGTGTCGCCTCACCCATTATGCAGTTTTGTCACCACTTGTGACAGGATTTGCACCCATGAAACCCTCTTCAGCCCTCTGGGCTGATTTTATTCACTATATCAGTTTGGTTTTATAAACAAGTCCTATGTAGTTTTGCTAATTTATACACCACTGCAACCTGGATCACAATAAGGCTGGGCTCCTTAACTGTAATGAATATTCCTCAAACTGAGTGGCGAAGCAGACACTTCAGAGGGGAGAGCCACCATACAGAGAGACCCCAATAGGCTAACAAGAACCTTATGAAGTTCAGCAAAGACAAATGTCAGGTCTTGCACCTGGAAAAACATATTCAGGAGTGCCCGATCTATCAGGCTGGGGACCATCTCTGTGGAAAGGGACTTATGGGTCCTGGTGGACAACAAGCTCAATATGAGTGATCAATGTTTCTGCACCAAAATAAGCCAAGAACATGCTGGGTCCCATCAATAAGGGTGGCAGCAGCAGCAGAGATAGAGAAGTCATTTTCCCACTCTACCCAGTGCTTGTCTGGCCTGGAATACTATGTGTGTTTCTGGTTCCTGCTATGCAAAAAAAATGTGGACAGGCTGGAGAGGGTCCTGAGAAAGGCTCCCAGGATGATCAAAGGAGCAGAAAGCCTGCTATGTGAGGAAAGGCTGGGTGAACTGGTTTTGTTCAGCCTTGAGAAAAGATGGAGATTTTATCACTATGTTCCAGCATTTAAAGGGTGTCTACAACAAAGAGACTCTCTTTCTACAAGGAGTCATGTGGAAAAGACAAGGGGTATAGGGGGCAAGGTACTCCTGGGGGGATTCCAACTGGACACAAGAGGAAAATTTTTTCACACTGACAACAATCAGCCATTGGAATAATCTCCTCAGGGTGGTGGTGGATTCCCCAACATTGGACAATTTTAAGATTTGGCTGAGCAGGGTGCTGGGCTACTTTGCCTAGCCCATGCTTTTGCCAAGAAATATTGGACCAGGTGATCCTTGAGGTTGCTTCCAAACTGGTAATCTGTGATTCCATGATTATATGAATGATAATGATTTGATAAGTCATTTCATTCAGGTGTAGACAACTGCTTGTGACAGACCGTATTATCTAAGGTGCAGAAGGCAGCAGTGTTAGGGGATGCTGATCCACAAAGAGTTTGTTACTGCTGTGTACAAACTGCTCATAAGTTCCACCTTACCGTTTACACTCTCTTAATTTCATAGTTCTTTCTTAAGGAGAGATCTTTGTCTTATCCAGCTTTTTCTCTGGTCCTCCTGGGTATAACATCAGGGGACTCCGTGTTTAAGTCCTGTAGAGTTACTTATTCCTGAAGTGGAGAGACAGCAAACCTCTCTCACTCTCCCTGAGTGTGCTGAATACTTTGAGCTAGAGTCTATTAATCAGCATGGGGTTGGTCCTACATCTGTTTCAAGGAAAAGCAAGTCTCTGTCATTTGCCCAAGTTAAAAATTCACCACTACATGCAAGCACAGATCGAACGCATATAAAACAGGTAAGACTAAAAAATAGCAGTTCCAAGGAGGTAGGCTGCAATTGGCTTGTAGAAAGCAAAGGACTTCAGTTAGGTTTCCTCCTAATCAACAACTCGTTATGTGGGGCCATACCAAACACCCAGTTAGTGCCTTATCTGCTGCTGGTTGTAGATATGACTTCCTGCTTCAGAATAAAAAAATAAAGTCATGAGCCTATAAATGCAAAGTTATGCCCATGTCTAACAGAGAATGCAAGAAAAGTGCAAAGTGCAAGACTCTAATTCTGAATTTTGAAATGCATTGTGAGAAACTTATCAGAGGTGTTAATGGCATTATTTGTGTTAAAGGGAGTCAAGTTGTACCAATTGCTGTGGTAACCGTAACTGTTACTTCTCTAACTAGTTTAACAGGTAGGTAATTATAAGACTGAAGCCGTTAGTGATCCCTAACACCTCCCATGACAAAAGATCCTTGAGACCTTTTTAAAGTTATGCTCACACTGTGGTTTGCAACAGGTGTTCGAAAGGTGACAAGGGAAGTGTCCTAGGGCTAAAGAAATGTATGTTCTTTCCCTCATGTGATCCAGTTCAAGAACAACTTGAGAACTAAAACGCCAGGCGCAGGTTTATGTGACATTGGTTATTAAGGACATTGGCACAAGTGTCACATCAGTCATCATCATATCATCATGTGACATTATTATATTAAAGATCAGAGTGTGAACTGCAAGAGTTATATTACTGTTTGCATGTCCAATACAGAAAAAGAAACTGACTTACTTACTGTCTCTGTATTTTCCACAGATCTTTGCTGCTCTGGAATGTCCCAGCATGGAGAGGTCTTGGTGTAGACTGAGACTGCACATGCTGTGCCTGCACTGGGGACCTATTCATAAAGTGTGTCCAAAACTCAATGATGCTTACATGGTACAACACTTCATATGGTCTTCCCTTCTGTATCATTTGGCTACAAATGCTCTCCAGTGCTAGAGATTTCCTTTTGCCTTCAGCATGAACTAGTGAGATAAGAGCAAGCTAAAGAGCTGCAATAAATAACTGTGAGTACTCTGTGGGCATTGTGTGCAGTTTGTGACAGCCATGTGAATAGTGTAAGTTGTTTATTTCTTGTGTACAAGAATGAGTTGAACTGAAATCAACTCTAAAGATGGTAGTTTTCAGGGAAAGGGCTTCTTGTTTCCTTGTCACTTTGCACCAGCAAAATATGGGGTTGTTCTGTTTCATAGCAATATGCAAAATTAGTTTGGCTCCTTGACCTTCCCAAAGAAGGCGTGGGGAAGTTATGAGGATCAGCCCACTGAAGCAAAAGTGAATGGTATTCGTATTAGTCTCAGCTGTAAAGTGTAGACTTTCTTAATGTGAAGAAGTATACATCTTCATTATGCTCCAATTAAAAAAGGAAAAAAAGATAGAGGATAGAAAAGGAAAAATGAAAAGGGAAAGGAATGAAGAAGGGGAAAGAGGGAAGGGGAAAGGGGGAGGAGAGGGGAGAGGAGGGGAGGAAACTGAAGATACCTTCAGAAGCCGATCATTGGCACAAGTGTCATATCAGTCATCATCACAGCCATCTATAGCCTCATCATCAGTTGCACCTGAGACACAGTTTGGCAGCTCTCCAGGGTGTGCAGCATGAACAAAGATCCTGCAGTTAACTTTGATTGATGTCAGTCTTTCAGCATTTCTGCCAGCAAACTCCTTCACTGTTCAGTGGCAGCCTTATCCTCAGCACTAAATAATTTCTTGGGATTATCATGTGATGTCTTTGCAGAATGTCAGTATAAGACTTTGCTCTCAGGATTCTACTTGAAAGGTGTAAATTTTCCCCTCATTTATTTTGTGATCTTAATTTATTTTCTTTTCCACCCCCCTTGCATTTTTAAATGTTTTACTGAATTGCTTGTGAAAGCAAAAGACTAATAGCACTTGCTGTAGGTGGTTGTGATAAAGCAGGCACGCACTGTTATTTCTGTAAGTCATTTTGCTGATAACCTCAGAAAAGATTTGTGCCTCATATTCTAGCAGTACAACACCGGACTTTTGTAAGAAGAGTTTACCTGATGTGGAAAAGAAGGAATTGAAATTTTAAGGGACACAGATTACCACGTGTATTACTGTAAGGGTAGTTTCCTGAATCCAGTTTTAGTGTGTTAGTAACCATCCTATATTACTTCTCCTGTGTATGGCATTTTGGGTTTCAAAATTTTTCAGTCACATTACAGAAGTGTATGCCAGGTGGACAGTAAAAAATAGTCTGATCTCTTGTGAACTGCTCTTAAGTGAGGAAGAACAAAATCCATAAACCTAGTTAGATATCTAAATCTCTTTCAAGACAATAAGAATCTAGCTATCTAAATACCTTTCGTGTCAGTAAGAATTTAGCACCTGGATTAGACTACATTCCCTAGCAGAAGTTCTGTGCATTGGCGCTTCCTCAGCTGCGCAAGGGCTTAAAAAATACTGTCTGGAGAGAAAAAATTTTAAATTATGCTTATTATTTACAAGAATGTGTGTGTGTGTACGCACTTTGTTGTTTTTTTTTGGTTTTGTTTTTAATTTGATGACAATTTAAGCATATGTCAAAACTCATTTATGCAGAAGATGTTTCTGGCTAAAAAGAAACCAGATTAATATTGGAGTTCATCTAGGGAAAGCTAACTTTTCTGCCTGATGCACGGTTTAATGAAAATATGAAGGCACTATTTTCACAAAAAATATATATTTACGTGCAAATAAAAAAAAAATCTTGTCACTGAGTTTCTTTTCAACCAGCCTTACAAATGATATAATTTAGTAGGTGTCTGTAGGTCAGGGACAAGATAAGTGGGTGCAGACAACAGTCTGTATGATTTAATTCATAACTTGGAGGCCGTGCATCTTGAAGAATAACAGACACAAGTTATACAATGAGAGAGGAAGAACATGTCTCACTCCTGCATTATTTTCCCCTATTGGCAAGTTACCATCATAACTATGATCTATTTTAAATACTGGTACCCTCTAGCGTTCACTCACAGTAAAGCTTTTAAAGTATGTTCATGGAAGCCGAGTCCCTAGTTTTAAATGATTTTTTTTTTCCTGCAACGCATGTCTACTTCAGAATGTTATTTCACAAAACATATGATCTTTCTTTATGTCCGTTGGAGACTTTCTACCGCATGTCTCCACCCATATATTACACTATTGCAATGCAAACATCAGAAATTACAGCACTGGGGAAACTGGACTACGTTTCTGCTACAGTGTGAGTTACTGAAATGCTAGAAGAATTCATTGCTGAGGATGTTTCCTTCTTTATCTGCACTGTGGTTACTAATAGGTACATGCACTCTCCTGAAGGATGTGCCTGCATTCGAAGAGTGGAGTGAAGGTCATTTTACAGACCTGGTTTAGGTCATCAAACTGTGGTAAATGAGGAAATCTGCACCAAGAAAACCCAAATTCGTCCAATAAGGACAGGTCAATGAAATTATTTAAATTTTCTGATCTTTTTTGTGATTACAGAAAATATTTGTGTGGCATACCTTGACTCTTTTATCTTTTTAAATAGCCCCCGACTAACTCCAGAGGATTTGCAGGTGTTACCAACACTGTGTTTGTAGAAATTAAATTTTCATCTTACTGTAATAATCATAATCTGAAATTAAGTGCCCAGTAGAATCACAGAAGAAAACATAGATGTTGGTTGTTCTATCCTGTATGGCTGCTTTTTAAAGGGTTGCATTTTTTTTGAGAGGAGTCTTTGGGTAGGAATAAAGCTCTCGCCTATTCACTGGTGACATCCAATTGCTGTGAGCAGAAAGATTAATTTGCAACTGTGTTGGTGGTGTGATTTATGACACCTTTGTAAGATGAAGTGGAAGTGTAGAGAGTAAACAGCAGTAGTGTAATATCTGTGTGGAAAAGGTAGGGAAGTGATGTGAGGAAGTGAATTTTAGAAGCCACGATAACATTAACACAAGGCATTAAAACGTATGCCTTGGTGGTAATATGAAATATATTAAGTGTTTCTTGGTAAGAAACTGTTGCTCATAATACAAGATGTTGGCCAGCTCTGAACTTCTCCCTGTTAGCCAGCATCGGTTCTTGCTGTAGTGGACATCCAAAGGGGATCTTCAGTAAAGCCTGGAAGTGCTGGTTGTGAAAAAGATGCTGATATACTCCTTTAATGCTGGTTTGATATTATAACCAGGCTGTCAAACTTTACCTCTGCTGCAGTTAATGGCTTCCTTTCTGTGGAAAAGAATCTGCCCAGTGGCATAAGGCTGACGTAGCATTGCACTGCCCTTGGCTGGAGCAGGGCGGGTGCCACGAGACAAGGCTCCCCCAGTCGTCTTCTGAGGACTTGTGTTGCGTCAGGTATTTCTATTTTGTAAAGGCATCCATATTATGCTGAAAGCTTTCAGGAGCCTTGGTTAGAGCCATAGGAACATTGTTTGATCAACCTTACTTGTGCAATACATTAAGGTGCTTACCTTGTCAATTTAACATGTAGGGAGACACAAGTTACACAGGGAGAGAACGCTTAGCGCTGAAGGGCTGCAAGTGACACACAGTGAGCCAGACAGCATTCACCTCATGATCTGAGCTTAATATTTTGATAGATACAATCTCCTTTCAAGACATCTTGTGACAGGTTTACTTTCCAATGGTTACTGGAGGAATTAGTGAATATTCATTTTTTAAAAATATATTTAAAAAAGAAAAAAACAAAGGAAAACCCTTTACTTACTTTGTTACTCTGGCAGAATTTAGGTTTAACTCAGCAAACATTCTCTTCATTATTTATTAGTAATATTGTTGACTGCTTTTCAGTTTGAGGAAAAACTGGCAGAGACATTTCTCCTTCTACAGCTGGGGAACTGAGGCACAAATAGATTAAGTGGTTTAATCAAAGGCTTTCAATAAGACAGGAAATTAATTTACATCTCCTGTGCCCAAAGATACCACACAGAGATAATCTGTCCCTCTTTAGTGATTCCTTGATTTAGTAGCACAAAGCCTATGAGAATCTTTAAAATATATATCTATGAAAGTTTTACTCTACAAATCATGCATGTTAATGGATCCTCTTCCTTTCTTTGTTAGTGGCTAGAGTGATAATATTTTAGAAAAAAGTATTAAAATATAATCACTGAACTGATGCTCGAATAAATATTACTGGTCCAGCTCCATTCGTAGCACAATTCATGTGACAAATGCATCCTAATTTCTGGCACTTATGAAGTCCCTCTGTGTGCCAGCATATTGCAATTCAAAAATAGTTTATTCATATTTGAAAGTGGTGGGGTTTCTAATACTTTTGGTGTCAAAAGTTTCTCTGCAAAAGAAATACATTTTTCAACCTGTTTCCTCAGTGTGTGTGTTTTGGGGGTCGGGGAGGTATAAAATTCAACCTTTGGGTGAAGACCAGTTACTAGATCTCAGCTTGGCAAACAATAAACCCCTCCGCTTTTTTGCAAGAGTACTATGTGTCAGAAAGACTCTGTTTAATAACACCAAACCTGCAAAACAGTGATTGCCTCCTATTCCCAGTGACCCTAGGGATTTGTCCCTTCAGACTTCCCTGTATAAAGCTGTATTCAGCCGACTGGGGTTTGGGTCAGCAGAGCAGATGGTAAAATAAGCAGTAACTCATTGGTTTACATACCGCAGCAAGAAATCCCACTCTCACGCATTGCTGTGCTTCACGTGTACAGTCTCAATGGATTTGTACATACTCTCTTACTTGCCTCTTTTTTTGGGAAAACGTAGTATGGACACAAACCTACCTGAAATCAGCAAGGAGGTGACATTACTTCTGTTATGAAGCAACTCACACCCTGGAGTAAAGCAACTGGCAGGAGAGAAAGGTCTGCCTTTCTTTAGCTTTTGTGAAAGAATTAAGACACTATGATATTTTCCAAAGCCCTTGGCAAAGAGTGCTGCCTGCTTATGAAAGTTAAAATAGGAAGGGCAGTAGACAAGACAAAGGATTTTTGTGATTCTGTAGAGAAAAGTGGCTGGTTTGGTTTTGGCCTGATGCAAGCACAGGTTGCAGCTCTCCAAAATACCACACTGTGCTGCATAAAAAATTTTCAGTCCCTTGGACTGAAGAGGTGTTACCTTGCTGATGTGTTTGCAACCCTTTCTGTAAGAGTTCACAGACAATAGAGTACTATGCCATCATGAAGGAATTCTTGTCTCTCAGTGGAAGATTTGCTTTTGTTCACCTCAATGGCTGAATTCTGGTAGCCTTAAAATTCATTTCTTATGGGTCTGAATTCCACTGGTCCACTGACACCTGGGTACTTTGGAGACAAGGGTCTTCCTGTGGTATAGTTTGTTCACATTTAAGATATTTCAGATAAGCACATCAAAGCAGTTGACAGGGATATCAGGAAGATGATTGTGCCAACATTTGTTTTAGGAGATCTGGATTTCGGTTGACTTTGGAATGCATGTTATAGTCTTCCTGTCAGAAGTATATACTGTGGTTTTTTTCTTCAGCATGTGCCATGAAAGCATGTTGGCCCAGAGTGGAGACGCTCTCTGCAATGTTTTGCTGAGTGGATATACAAAGGTTGAGGCTTCATGTTGGTAAAGAGATGCGCTTGCAGGAGGGTTTCTGGGCCGTGTGTCTGGTTTGTCTGGTCCTATTCCAGCATCTGAACTCACAGGATAAAGTGGTAGCTAAACTTGAAAATGTCATTGCAGATTTCCTACCCTCCAGAACATTTTTCATGACTGTTTTGTTCCTCTGAAGTCTCATCTACCAGTGCTGCCAACCTGAAGGGCACTCAGCTCTACCGCATCCAGGAAAGGCAGAAAATACAGATTTGATTTTTCTGACTGTGTGATGAAAAGTAAGACATGTAAGGTTGTTCTCTTTTAATTTTCTGAATCACAGCGAAAGAATAGATACAATTTTCGTCTCCTTTGTCTTCATTCTCCTTTGTCTCTGCTTTGCTCAAATGTACCATTACAAAGGATTTGCTCTATGCTTTAAAGTATATTTTTAAATCCTTTTTTAAAGAAGTTTAATGCACCAGGTATCTAAAAGATTTCAATGTGATAGTACAACATCATCAGTGATGGCTTTCATGTTGGAAGATTGGAAAGTATGTGAACATCTAGGCTGAGAGGACAGAGGCAGAGTTAGCTGAGTCAAATTCAGGCTGAAACTGTTCACCTGGGGCATGGTGCTGTTCCATCATCAGCTCAGTGTTGGGCAGTTTACTGGTCAAATCAGGTAAATGAACCAGAAGAGAGGCAAGGGAAAATCTGCCAGAAGAAGTGGCAGATCATTTGAACTTTCTATTACATAAGAAATTTTCCAACATCTATGTTGGACTAAAACTGAGGCTATTACAATGGTATGTTTGAGTTACAATGCAGCAGCATAAAGTCCTATCATTCTGATTTGTACAAACCACAGTGTCCTTCCAGCAGAGGTAGCTCAATACCAAATCTTTATTTCTGTTGGCTCCGAAAGTGTCAAGATGTAATATTTCTATGGTCAGAGCAGTAGACTTGTATTCACTGGTGTAAAAGCGGTGAAAAATTACAATGTTCTGGATACCGCTAATCTGTTAGTGTCTAGTCCTAGGTCTGGCTAACTTACACTGACATATGGGTGCTCTGGAGTCTGCTAAATGACATGAGGAAAGCAGGTGGGATTCTTCCAATACCAGACTGAGTAACAAACAAATGAAATAAGCATCTCCATTTCCATGCGTCATATGGGAGACTGGAGCTACTTCCCAAGGTCATTCACCTTCATTCCAGGAGATACAAGATAGGTTCTCTGGGAGATACGCAAGGGTATGCTGAAAAGGCAGGCTGTTTCAGATTTGTCAGGTCTCCTGAGCTGGAAACAAGAGGCTAATGGAATAGTTGCGGTGAATGACATGGATGCTGAACCACACTCTGCTTATAGCTGCTGTAGGAGACAGGCCAGTGGGCCTGGTCTATATTGGGGTTTTTTTGCCTAATACTGACCTGCACTTACATTTTTATAAACTTCACCGGCCATCTAGGATCAGTCTTGTCAAGCCCATATAAGGTGGTTGACTGGAAGAGGAAGGGGAGCAAGGGGATTAGGAAATCTTCTAGTTTTGAATGCCACTGTTGTTTGAACTGGTTATAAAACCTGAAGTCCAGCAAGCAGTATATGCTGCAGTTGTAAAAATTAGTGCTAACCTGACAATGGTGTTACAGCCTGTGCTATTTTTCTTGTTTTGTTATCTGGTTTCTGCCCAATCTGTTTATCAATGCCTTTAATGGGACAAAGTCAGTTAAGGAAGCTCTGATCCCTCTCCCTTCCCACGCATTTTCCTTGTGACCTTTTTGTGCATGCATGCAAACTACCCAGACAGTTTTTCCATGTCTGGATTGGTTTTTGCCAGTGTCCAAGTAAAAAATGAATAAAAATTCTTGTGCTTTTAGGCTTAGCTGATGATAATATCCAGCTGCAATATCCAATACTCCTAGGATGATTTTGAGTCAGTAATGCCACTTGTGGGGGAAAAAAAATTTACAGAACTATTTTTTGCCAAATCTTGAAAAATGACATAAAGCTTTTCCTCTCCCTGTATCTTTTTCAGTGTGCCAGTTGTTGTGAAGCCTTGAGTGCCACAGCAAATGTCATGCCTGTGTTGCAGTTTTCACAGACTTCTGCCTTGGATTTTCTGTGCAGTGTACTTTGTGTTCTTTATCTAACACATTTTGAAACTAGACACGGTGACTGTGACTGCTTTTGACCTAGAAGTTAATTTGTTCCAGATCATTCAGCAGTCTTGCTCCGAGAACTTTGACCAAGATGTGGGTCACCATGGCCAACATGTAGTGTCTAATCATGGACTTGGTTAACACCCAGAGATTTCAAGACCAGTTTACAATCATTAGTGCAATCATAAACCTTTTTCTCGGTATCCCTTTAGGTGCTTTTAAAGGCATATTTGTTCTTTCTTTCATGAAATTTAAGTGCCCCTCATATTTCTTATCTAACTGCCTCTATTCTCCTCTGATAACTAAAATTATTGAAAATACTAAATGATCCAGAGCTAGCTCTTGTCAGAAATAAGATTACCTTCTGCATTACTTTCTATTCTGCTGGTGAAGATTGCAGATACAAAATTTAAGGAATACTATAAGTTTTCTCTAACTTTCTTTGATGTTTGCAGAACTTCAGCTCAGCTGAAGCTTAGAAAAGTTCTGGAGTTTTCTCATTGGGACTGTTTTCTCCGTTCATATTTTTCCTGGTGCCGTGTCTCATAGACCAATGCAAGGCCATCCTATGAAATGTTTCCCGATGGAAAAGATTTTATCATAGCACACTCCTCATAGTGCCAGATCCAGCAGGCTGGGCTGATGCAGCTGCTGGTGATAAGGCTCCAGAAAAAAACAGTTTCTCCAAAGTCAGCAGTGTTGCATCGGTGTTATCAAGAAGAAAATTGGGATACTTCATTCCAAGTAGAAGCTTGAAGTTTGGGCAGGAGCAGAAGGGTAAAGAAGGGTAGGGACACAAAAATACACCAAACGCACCTTTAACATCAGAAGAGGATACTTTGCTTTCTTTAATGTATGTTAAGTGCTTGTGAACAGTTGTACATATTAGTCTGTAGTGCAACAGGGAGAGGACTCTGGCTATATTGTATTAAGTCTGACAGTTCTGACTTATCCCAAGGATCATCTACAGGAGAAGCAAAGCTAGGCATTTATCCAGGACATATTTAATGAAGTAGAAATTGATTGTACATTTTTTTTGTGATGCATCTTCTGCTGTCATCTTTTTGCTATTCCTCTAGGTTGGTGTGATCTTCTTGTTTGAGATCACAAGCTAGTGCATGCCACATCTCAGCATTTGCCAATTCTTACTATTCAGAGGCAGCTTAGAAAAATCTATGTCTAAATATATTGTAGGATTCCTGAAGCTGTAAGTGTAGTATCAGCCAGTCATGTATATAAATTTCCCAGTGGCAAAAAAAAATTACTCAGAATCATGTTTCTATGTAAAGCCTGCTTTGTTGCAATGCACATACTGACATCAATGTAAACAGGAACTCGCAGCTTCTTTCAGAATGGTTATTATTATTACTTCTGTTGGTCAGCTAGTATTATATCTCAGGAGGACAATGCACTGATGTTTTGATGTTTCCTACAAATATGAAAAGAATTCTCTTGGAAGAAGGAGATATGATATTAGGGGGAACAATTACAGAAAAGAGGAAGGTGTAATAGGTCAGGAACTGGTTCAACTTAAATTATCTGCTTAGTTAGGCATTCAGAGAGATGGGAAGGAAAATCTGTAGAGTCATGTTATACAGACCCAAATCTATGGAATGTGGAAATGTATCATCTTGTTCAGCATGGATCCTGTAGTCCTGATTTTTTACAGTCTCGAAATTTCTGCAGACATGCAGTAAGTTTCCATGTCTTGGTTTACTAATAAATTGACTTAGAATCATGTTGTAAAGATTAGATCATGTAAAGGAATTTTGATGGCCAGTGTATAAACTTTTGATTGTACCTGTTCACTACTTTGATTTCTGCAATACTTCCTGCTTGAATGCATCACTTCTAATGTTCCTGCAGAATCTTGGCTATTGACATTCAGGGTGATTAGTTATTGAATTACTACAACAATAAGAATGATTATTTAGCAGCCAGGGTATATCAGATATGACTGAATGTTTGCATTTGTATGACATGTTATCACTTACGTACAACAGAATGCAGTTGTGCAGCATGGAGCACTATAAATCTTGGCTCAGAAAACAGGTTCTGGCTTTGTTTGCCATACACACATAAAATAGCAGTAAAAGATAGTAGGTAACACCTGATTTAGGAAGGAAAAAGTAGTGAAGCCAACCTTTCTGGAGTGGCTGACAGTACTGCCACTCCAGACTACTTTTGAAAGGAACAGTCTCAATATCATGAAGAACAACATTGTGCAATAGTTCACTTTCTGCACAACAGGACACATAAAAAGATAAAGTGGAAATCACTCTGGCGTTCCAATGTAGTTGCCTTTGTAAATAATAAAAGAGAAAAATTTTACTTTTCACCACCTCATGTGTGTGCTGCCAGGAAACAAATACATAACTAAAATAAGAGAGAACATATTTACTTGGTGCTATAAGCAAGCTTCTGCTTTTCTGTGATGCACAAAGCATCGTGAGGGCTCTGTGACTGTCTGGTTGGTAATAGAGGAGAACAACAAAATGCACAGAAGCTGACCAATATTATTAGGAAAATGCTTAATTCATACTGATTACAACAGTAATTTCAAATCACATTGTCAATTTGTAGCTGCAGTGTTTATTCTGTGTAATTCTGCTGTCAATAGAATACCTGCTTTGAGATGTGGAAAGTGGATTAGATGTCAGCTTCTCATACGGGGCCATCAAAAGGGTAGAATTGCTTAATGGACGGTAGTATTCAATTAAAAGGTAAGTATGGCTTTCTGAAATGAGAGAACTCTCCTAAACCAGTCATTTTACAGAGATGGCTGTCTACAGGACATTGAAATTGATGCATAATGTATGTGATGTTAGCAACCTATGTTCAAATTTTAAAGACAGCACAATTCTTTTATTTATGTTAATCAAGTAGACAGAACTAGCAGGAATTTGCTTTAGTCAGATGTCTGGACATATATCCACCTACTCTAGCTGTGAAAGAACTTATTCAAGACCTCCTGTTCAGCTTTGAAAGGGCAGAGTTTTAAGAAAATCTGTGTAATTATCAAGACCGAGGTGCAGTGGTTGCTTCTTTTATCATTTACATCCATTCTGAGTCGTTTCTTAACAAAGTCAGTTCATTTTTACTTACAGCAGTAAGCAGCTGTCAGTATTCCCAACTATTTTTGGAGCAGTAAAATTGAACGACACCCAGCTTTTTACATTCGAGACCATGATCACGACAGCAGACCAACACATAACTGTAGTGCAAGGATCCAAAGGACTATAATGAGTTTACCAGCTGGGAACAAAGTAGGAATTGGATAGAAAAGGGTCTACATAAGGATTTATGTGAAAGCATCATTATGACTTAATTTACATCGATTTTTGATATCTCCAAACTGAAGTTTAAGCCTTAGTATTTCTTTTAAAATATATTCTCCTAGGTCGTAAAGCTGAATGTGATTTGTAGTAATACAGTAACCAGATCTTGGCCTTATCTTTAGTAAACGTCAGATTTATTTGTGGCATTGTGAATTCAGTTCCCCAAAAGTCCCTTGAGGAGAGGATTTGATTGTTCTTCAGATCTTGTTTGTGCTTGTACAAATCTGGAAAGACTCCACTTATAGCTATAGTTCAGTCAGGGCTGATGGGAGAGACTTTTCCTCTCTGGGCCTCCAAACATTTTCAGAGACTGGCATCAGTAGTTCTCACATACCTTTCTGCTACCCTGTTCCTAGGTTGGCAGGAAATAAAAACCAAAACCAGGTAGCCTCACAGCTTTTCTGAGTCCTGATGGCTCTCTGACTGGACTGGGGCAGTGACTCTTAGTCAGAGTGGTGACTGTGAACTCCAAGCCCTGAAATATCTGCCCAGTCTCCCTATAGGAGGAATTCAGGGATCCACTCCTTAGGAAAGTTTAGAGTATTTTAAACTAAGGGGGAAAAGCGTCTTGGGGAGGGTTGGCTATTCTAAATAAGTTGGCTCTTTTTGTTTGGCTGAGACATGAACTCTTATAATCTGAAGAGCATGTGTCAACTACCTGAAAGCAACACTGGGGACTTTATAAGAGGAACCTCTGTTTGTAGTCTTACTGCAGAGCTTAGCAGACTTGCAGAACAAAAAGGACTGACAGCTACTAATCCAATTTGTTCCTAATAAATGCTGACTAAACAGATCCTAATCTTTCATGACTAACAACAGCTCCCATGGTCTTCAGTGGAATATGAAAAGCAAAATTTTACATCTCAAAATAAGTTCTTTCTGCCATTTAGTAGTAAATGTTGCAAAGCTTCCTGTCTTTTGCTAACATCTCTGCCGGTTGAAATGAAATGAAGATAAATACAGCTATGTTTTAAGAAGTAAATTATATTTATTTAGCTCTGGGGCTTTGGCAATACAGACTGGCTCTCAAAATATGATAAAAACTCATCCTCAACATACATTTCAGGGAACAGAGAGACATTTCTTGTTGTGTAGGACAGTCCTCTCTGCTAAATGCTATTTCAGCTGAAATTAATTTCTTCTTGTGAACTGTTCACGTAGTGTGATACTGAATTCACGAATCAGCAAAACCAGTCATAATTTTGAAGGCTTCGTTTTATAAATAAAATGCAGCTAGCTGCCTTTATTTGACTTTCCAGAAGCTGAAACTACCTCATAGTAACCACACAGCTCCCTTCCTGCCAAAGACCAAAATACACAGTGCTCCTTTTTTCATTAAAAATCTATGTTCCTTCATTGATATTTTATGCAGACATTAATTGAAGTGGTGTTTAGGTTATAATTGATATCAATTATGATTCTAATCAACAAAAAAATAGTGTAGCAAGGAGAGAGCAGAATTGCAAGAAGGTGGAAAGGAAAACGAAGAAATAGCCTATAGGTCATCCTATGCATTCCTTGGCTGATGCTATGCTGCTCTCCACAGCAGATGTCTCTCAGTGTTTTTTCCCGGTGAGATGTTTGCCTTACCAGTAACAGGCACTACTTTATCAATCTTGCTCTTTGAGCCTCGGCTCTCACGCCTTACTCTAGTTTGCTACTTTGAAATTCAGTTTGTGTTTTCAGTCCCCTGGAAGTTATCTGCCCTATGAACAGCAGATTAGGGAAGACAATTGTTCTGATTCTTGTGTCCGTGAATAGGATTTGACAAAACAAATGTATCGAAACCCTGATTATAGAGCTTTTTTTTTCCCCTCCCCTCCAAGTCCCAGAAAGCAAAATGAAAGACACAAGCAGACTGCAGATGTTGATTTGCATGTTAAAGCACACAAATGTGGAGAAAGATGAAAATGTACCATTAAAACACAGATCTTCACTCTTATGTCATAGAACTGATGCAAAATGAAGAAAAAACCCAGTGTACCTCACAGTGTGTTGTGTCTCTCTACACTGCCTCTTAAAGGGAGCTGCTTTAGAGTGGCCAGGTGGAGGTGACCACTGCTTTGCTGTCAGAAACTAGAAGATACAGACTCACAGAATTTGTCTTGCATCTTTTGTGGGGTCTACAGTGAGGTCAGTGGACCTGAGCTAAGGAAAGCTATGAGGCAAGCATGTGTACTGATGAAAACTTAGCAGGAAAATGTTGCCCCATTTTGATTTGCTCCAGAGCTCTAAAATTTAAATCCAGAACATCTTCCTTTTCTCTGATCTTATATGGTGATGTAGTGGCTCTGCAGTTAATTAGAAAATCCTTTCAACTCTCCTTTCTATATACAGTTTTCAGAAACTAGTTTCTCTCTGTCTAACATTTATTGCCTGTCTCTGTGTGGAAGGGATAATAGCCTCAGTACTGGGAATTTTAAGGACACAGTATTTTTAGAGTTATAAGACTTTGGAAATTCAGAGACATGTCGCTTTTCAAAAACTGATGAAGCATTTTTGTCACCTCATGACTGGATAAAAAGGTTATTTTTTTTATTTTTTTCACATTTAGTAGCAAATTATACCTCTTTCAGAGCAATGTTATCTAACGGATAATTCAGTCCTTAAGAGAGAATTATAGATCTACTGGGCAAGCTCTTATGTGTTTGGTAATTTCCTCTTTATCTTACTGCATCATTTCTATTTTTATTGCAAAGATGTCTTTTCCAAGTATAGCAGGAACATCATGTATTGCCTTCTATACACAATGGTTGTCTTTCCTATTAGTGGCAGAAAGGGAATTCTTAGGCATGTTTGTTCTATTATTGACATGTTTATGGCACATGAGCTTTGGAAAATCAAACAAAAAAATACAATAAGTGGAATAAAGTAATTGTTACCAGGGGTAGGAGTGGGAGATCGTAGAAATATCTACAGCTTTTGACTACTGCCTGATTCTGAATGCTTGCCTTTGCTAGACAGAAGGAAGGGGTTGCAGGCTGTGGCAAGGAAGATGTTAATATCTAACTTTATACAGCTTAGGCATCTAAAGAACAAGTTAGTGCATGAGAAAATTGCCTCCTCATTCTTACCCTTCTTTGACTTTACAGTCAGATGCCCATACTCATCAAATGTCTTCCTGTGCATTGCCCCCAGATTTCTAACAGTCTCTGTATGCAGCTTTTGTCATGGAGGCCCTACTATGCCTTTTCTCTGTCATAATTGTCACATCCTTTAATTCTAAGTATTTTTCTGAACCTGGCAAGAAATTGTTCCACTTCCACATGAATTCAGAGAGCTCAGCGGCACGGTCTAATTACTTCGTCCACCCTGATTTTTGCTGTGGGTCTGTCTGGGACCTGCAGTAACTGAAAGAATTGAGCTAATGTACATGTCTTCAATTTCTTCACCTCATGGGTCAGGATACGTGTTTGCCCTGTTTTTCTCTGTCCTCTATGTGTGTATTACATCTCATATACTCATACTGTAGTACAAGGAAGCTGGTTTACAGTCCTTCCCAGTCCACCCTACAAACTTACCAATATTTTAATGAGGCAAAGGGTCTCCAAGCATTTAAAAATTCAATCATTCACTCATTGGCTCTTCCTGACACACTCAAGGTGACTCCCCTGCTAGAAATAGCCTATGGGCTCTTCTTTGCCTGCTAAGTGAAAGAAAAAAGAGCCGGTGAGCCACAGCCCACCTCCACTCTACTCTGCTAGTGGTGAACTATGCGAGTGGGACTCTGTCTTCAGTAATTCTGTCACATTTGTGAGTTAAATTGAGCAGATGAGGGCCAGGAGATGCGAACAGTCTTCCAGCTGTCACCAAGTAAGTGTGCGTGTTTCTCTATGAAGATAACATTGTAAAGATGCATCCCTTTCCTCCTCTCCAACTTCCCAACAGAAAGCAGTGTCTGATTTTTGTTGTGTGCCTGGAGTGTAAAACTGCTCTCAATCTGTTCAGATGGGAAGGAAGCAGAAACTGTGGTTTATTGTGCAGCGTTTGGATTGTTCTACTGCTATCTCATCCTTCTTTTGTATCTTGGAAGCTCTAGAGAGTAGGAGTAAGTTATTAACTTCATGTTTGGACTGAGCTCACACACTGGAGCCCTGCTGTGTGATTGCCATCTCTGCACGCATACTGCAGCAATATAAATCTAATAAAGATATAGCCAACAGTGGCCAACACCTACTCATGTCTTCATATTCAGACAATCAACTTCAAAGCTGCATTTTATTTCTTCATAGGCCTTTTGCTTAGCTACTTCAGGATTTTTAGTGTGATTTATCCTATGACAACTGTCCATGTTCTTTCCATGAAAGTAAAGAAAAATCTCCTATAACGGAAATAAAGACAGAGTGTTGCAACTCAACAAAGATGTGCAATGAAGAGGAAGGAAAACTAAGCACTTCCAAAATTCAAGATGCCTTTCTTTCTAGGTGCATTTTGTAGCTCCACCTTATCTCTCTGGTTGCCTGACAGCTCTCAGGCTAAATATGCCATTTCTAGTTGCTTAAAGCTTTGCCAGACTTTAATGATTTTGGGCTTGAGTTTTCCATGCTGTGTTTCTGACTCAGCCTGTCTTTGGAAAAACTGAGTAAAAATGGTTTGGCTGTTTCTGAGAAGAGGATTAGAGCAAATTGTATTGTTTTAGCCATGTTAGGGGGAAAAAAAAGAGAGAGAGAGAGACACATTCTTGCAAAAGGCTTGTGGAGAAGTGTTAGTGCGGCAGTGTTTTGGCAGAGGAACTTGAAATTAGGCAAGCAAGTTGCCTTGGTGACAGGAATGTGCTTTTTCATCTGTATGAAAAACTGCCTAAATTTGGCCAAGTTATAAGCCTTTGAAAAATCTCATTCGCATTCTCAGTAGAGACTTGTTAAAAGTTTAGCAGCCAGTTCTCCAAAGAGCCCTGCGCTGAACATGTGCACTGCTGGGCTGGCTGAGAGGTGCTTTACCTGCAATCACGGCTCCCGTGGGTGCTGGGTCATGATGTTGCTGCCCTTTGTGAGTAAGAAAGGAAGGAGAGAAAGATTTGCTGACTAAAGCGGTTGGAAACAGGGGTCATGTGTTGGAAGATGGGAGAGAGAAAGTTGACATGGGCATGGCATGGGATGACAGGGACAAATGGGGTCCAGTAGGACATACAGGACTAGAGGTGAATCCTGCAACTTCTGGCTCTGAGCCCAGCAGTCCGTCGGTCTCGAAGTGTTGCCAAATAGCTGTGAAACAGATGAGTGACATGAAAAGCAAATTAATAATTCTGCCTTCACAGTGGTGTTATGAATAAAGTAGAGTTAAATAAGGCATGTGACCCAATGAGTGAAGAGGATCATGCAGGAGCACTGAATAGCTTTCATTCAGGGAGGGCAGTCCATCTTGTGCACAGGATGAGGCTGGAGTCCTGTGTAAAAATAGCATGTGGTAAATTAATTAAAGACTGCATCATTATACGTGAGCACAAGGGGGCAGAATTAAGGCTCTGATACTTCAGTGCTTACTTTGGAGGCTTGACTTCATGTCCCTATAACCCCATTTTTTTATGTATCTCACAAATTAAGGTGAAAGTATAATGAAACAGCAGTTTCTTTCCATCCCACAACAGCAAATAAGCACCCAGGGAGAAAATCTGAATTCAGAAAACCACAAAAGGATGCCTTTATGAAGTTCTCTTTTTTTTTTCCTTTTTTTTTTTCTCCTTTCCTCTTGGATACTAAACAGCATGTCCTGAATACTACTGCCTTGCGGATGTTTGGAAAGAGAGGAAGTGGCTCCCACTTCTGTGGACTCTTCACACCAAAATGCACTGCTGAAAACTCATTGAGAAAAGCAGGCTTCAGCCCAAGGGCCTTTCTGAGTACAACTGCAGTAGTATAGCACAAGGAAGAAGGCAGCCTTTTAAACACGCAAACCCAAACCACTGAATTTTTAAATACATCCTTAGGAAACTGGTAAAACATGGATTATTGGCCTGACAGGCTAAATTATTAGAGTCAGATATATAAACACATCACTGAGGATGAGACAAATTGATGATTGCTTTTTGTTTGGTTGGTTTTAAATGCCAGAGAAAGAACTTGGTAGACTGTAACAAGATCAGAGATCCATTTTGAAATAAAAAAACCCTGGACAATCTCTAGTGACCTCTTTCAGGGTCATAAAATATGCACAGAAAAAGCAAAAAAGTACATATTTAAGAAAATATTTATGTCAGTGTTGCTTCTGCCAGCTTCTGACTCAACAGCAACACAAGCATATTTCTTGAAGTCAAGGATTTCTTTCCAATAACGTAGTGTTCTGAATTAGTTTATCGCTGAACAAGTGTCATTAACATTCACTTTGAGCAAAAGAACAGCTTTTATAGTGGCTGTGCTCCTCCGATTTGTCCCTTCATGCCAAACACTATTTATCACAGTGAATGCTTGCTCCACTGACTGTTTGTTCCTGGTAAACACAAGCAAATTCTTTTTGGCCAAACCATATGGCCTGAACAAACAAACTGGAGTTATAACACCCCCCAAAAGGCCAAATGAAACCCCACCAGGCCCCAAACTGACCTTGTTCTTTTCAACTGAAGAAATGAAAAACGAGGATATCGAGTTTTCCCTGTAGATGTTCCTTTGACATCACAGAAGTGATTGTGTTGCCATCCTCCTGGCACTCACTTTGAGAGTTAGATCAGCTCTGCACTCATCTTGAAGTAAAGTTAACCCATTTTCTCCTTCCTACCCACACTCCAAAAGAGAAAGAAAAGGGTCAGCTCAAGCAGAAATGAAAGGATATGGAGATTAAATGATCATCTGGAAAGTCAAGAGAAGACAAACATGCATGAAAACAAACAAACAAACAAACAAGAAAAAAAATCAGAAAAAAGAAACAAGAGACAAAGAAGAAAACTAATAAGGGTGACCAAGTGGGATTGCTCTACACTCACCACTCTAGTTTGGCTCTGTTCAAAGTGTGTATCATTTGCCAGCTGAGTATTGTATAAAGGTAGGTATTTTGTTCACCGAAGTTCAACCATGGGAATATGGCAAAAACATCAGATGCTGAAGTGGGTAAATATAAGAGTAAAACCGTAGCTTAGTGAAAAGAAGAGGCAAGCATGTTATTTTCATAGATTGGTAACAAAATTTTCTGCTGGCGAGCCACATAAGTGAGCTCTACAGACCCTTCTGGCAGAAGAAAACTCAGATGTGTGAATGCAGACCAGGCATAATATATCCCAGGGACTCTTCACTGCAGACCAGGCATAATATATCCCAGGGACTCTTCACTGCATTGGCTGAAAATATGAACTGACCTTGGTGAAGTCAGGAGTCAGATTTAGCCTCCTCACACTATTGTGGAAAACAATTTGTCAAGTGGATAGGATGCTCTCACAGAAGTCTACTACAAAACTGTCCTGGCTTTTGGCATGAGCTGTGAGATGGGTTCGTTCCTTGCAGACGTTGCATGCTGCTGGAACAGCGGTCCCCTATTTCCCTAGGATTTTACTAATTCTAGGGAAAGAATTGGCAAGTAAAAATTAACCAGGGCTGTTCTACAGCACTGCATGCATGCTCTCCAGTATCCCCTCACTTCTCTTTGCGAAACTCTTAAGAGCAGATACAATCTCCACCCAGACATAAACTAATTCAATACATGTTCTTAAAAGTATCATCCCCCTTTCATCCTTAAAATTCAAATCCATCACTGCATTCAAGGAGAGATTTGCTATTTAGCAATAGTATTTTCAATAATAGCATAATAGCATTCTCCAGCAGGGAAGATCCTAGAAACAGTGTCCCTGGCAGTACCTTGGCAAAAGAGTGGTGTGAAGCCTCTGAGGATATGACAGCCAAGTCACTTTTTAGTGACTTTATTTTAGGAAATAATCTCTCCCCTCCCAGTAATGATAAGTGCTAATATCTTTAGAGAAAAGTCTGACCCTGCTTCCTTTTTCCCCCATGGGGCAAGATGAACTGTCCCATGACTGTTTCTACTCATCAAAATATTTCTGTATTCAATCAATAGACTATGACTCCACTTTATGTTACAACTGAGTGACCACATGTGTTGCCAACTGAAAAAAAATGGAAAGCACCTAAAAGGAAAAAGTTTTATGTGCATGTGGTATCTGCTACTACATAATCAACATGCTGCGGATGGGAAGAGGCCTTGGTTTTTATTTTTTCCCCTTAGGTGTTTGCACATGTTTGATCATAGGCTGTAAAGCAAGATCTCTCAGTAGAGATAATCCTATAGAGTCTCTCAGAGATTTGGATGTGGGTAATTCCAGTCTGATGTCTCATTTTATGATGCCCCACTTGAGGGCGAATAAAAAAAATAGGCATTTGGTGAGTTTACAGGGCAAGGATGATGTTAATGTTGGAGTTGAAAGGAATCTGAGGTCACGGTTTAAGCTCCTCTCCTTCACACTGATGAATTACTTTTTGAGACTGCTGTTATTGTGAGCAATATGTAAAGCAAATTTGCACAGAACCTTTGAAAAGATCAAAA
This sequence comes from Gallinula chloropus, assembly GCF_964237585.1. Taxonomy (NCBI): domain Eukaryota; kingdom Metazoa; phylum Chordata; class Aves; order Gruiformes; family Rallidae; genus Gallinula; species Gallinula chloropus. The sequence continues at coordinate 38,334,454 of NC_140089.1, forward strand.
GATTTGAAAAGATTGAAGGTGTTAATAATGATTGTTTCATGGAAAAAAATTACTTTTGTCAGTGTAAGGTAATGGATATTAATTCAAAACAGACATTTCGTCTTTCTCACCTTGCCCATCAGTCCCTCAAAACCATAGAGATGTTTATAGAAAATAAAGTGTTCAGCAACAATGATCAATTCATTGTTCTTGCAGTGTCTCAGACTATAATGAATATTATTTGATTTTAATGTGCCTAATCTGTATACTTCTGACAAGAAATATGCTGCTTTTCATTACACTGTCTTCCATTCCTTTGAAATGTTTTTCTTGGCTTTCTAGTTTGTGTACACACAAACACAAACACACACACGCACACGCACACTCTACATATGCAGGAAACCAAATAATATCTGTTATCATTCAGTTCTAGTTCCCAAAGCAATTTAATTAGATTATTTTCAAGTCTTACACCAGAAACTAATAACAACATTGATACAAGCAATCGAAATTTGAGGCTAGGTTCAATTTCCTGACTATTTCCCCAGATTATTGCCTCTCTTAGGTGCACTCAGAGGGATTAATTTGACAGATAAAGTCAAGAATACTGTTCTACATTAGAAGGATTCAAACCACAATTAATTTGTGAATCATTCCTGAACATTAATGAAATCTTTCCTATTAAAGGAATATGGGAGTTAAACTGATGGCACCAGAGAGTATGATGTTGCTGCAGTGGATCACGTTAGGTCCCTTCCTAGTTGTCAGAAAGGCCATGGTTACAATGAGGGTATACAAAGTGGAGAAAGGATTGAAGTCGATGTGTGGCAAGTACCTTTGTGGATCCATTAGCCCTACTGAACTACAGAGAACTGGTCTGGTTACGGCACAGATTTCATATGCAAAGAAAAACTACTTTCTAAATGTAATTAAAGTCAAGTCTTTCCCAGTGTTTTAAGACAATCACTAATTATATTTCTCTCTAGCAAACCCTTCAGCACTCAATCAAGGATGTTGTAATTTTTTTAACCTTGGGAAAAACCTTTATTTTTTACCTCCCCACAATACAATCTATTTTATTTTTATGTTAATTAGGTAGACAAACATTAGGGGACATGTAGCACACGATATTTGACAGAAATCCTTGATAGCTCTTGAAAATTCTGAATGATGTGTGAACGTGAAGAATCTATTTCCTACTCATGCTTGTGTTAACATCTACACACCACACACACTAACAAGCCTTACATCAGGTTTCCAAGTTACCCATTTAAGTCATTAGGAAATTAGTTTTATGGACCATTGTTCACAGCAGCCTCCCTTGTACCTATAATATGAATAAACAAAGACCTTACGTTTTTACCACTGTCAAAGGTGAAAGGCCAGAACTTGGTCCATTAAGCTGTCTAACTTGCAGTTATCACTCAGGTTTTGATTTTGGATGAATAACCTTGGGAAAATGCTTCTTCCTTGGGCAAGCAATAAAAGAAAGAAAATCAGGCAAAAAAAAGGCAATGTGGAACAAATGCAAGGAAATCCACATAAAGAGAACTCAATTGTAAGGCTTAGGGGATAAGTTTTGCTAACTTTACATGAATAGCCCCAGTTGCCTTCATGCACAGCAGGGTGAGTAGGAGGTGTTTCTTTATACTAATGTGTAGTAAAACTCAATCTGTTTAGAAAACCAAAGAATGCAAAGAATCTAAAGTCAGAATGGATGTAAATGCATTGACTTCAATGGGTTTGCAGAGGATGAATTTGTTTTACTCACATGAATGATCTAAAAAGAAGTAACGAATACAGCAAAAAAAGTCTGGAAACGTGATTTGTTATTCAAATTCACAATCAATCTCACTGAATGTTCCTAAAAAGCTTAATTAAGGAAGCTCCAAAAAAATTAGTCAGAAAATCCTCAGAAATAAACGTAATAAATATTTCAGGTGAGCAAACTCTAAGCTAACCAGTGTTACAATTAGATAAAATATAAAATCAACAGGCTCCTATCCAAATCCATAGGATTTTACCAATGAGTACGAGAGAAGAGTTGGACACTTAGTGTCAAGGCAAAAAGTCAAGCATGTAAATATCTATATTAAGTAATTAACTTATGATAATGAATATTCAACAATTACATTAATAGGGATTCTGTCTAACTATAAAGAGTAGAACAACGAATATTAATAACTGGGGAACCTTCTATTGGCTTTGGTGACCAGTAACTTCCCCAGAGTTTTTTAGTTTACTTGGCTAGTTTTAAAAATACAGACCTTGCCCGTGACATTTCCAGTCCTAGGTCAACATGGTGAATTTCTTGCCTAACACAGTTCCAGCACATGGTACAAAGTCATAACAGATGAACAGTGAAAAAAAGTTATGTATTTTTTCATGGCAAATATATCTGGATCCTTTTGTTTCTCTGAATGGTGTCAGAGAAATGTGAGTGTATTTTAAGTGAAAGATGGCAGAACTGGCTGTAGCTAGGAAGATGGGAGATATTTGGAAGGCAGTATCATTTTTATTCTCTACTGCGGGCCCACACGTTCCCTAGCAAGTCAGTGAAAGATTCTGTAGCAGATCTTAATTGCACAACTACCTTTGTCTGAAATCACCTAAGAAGTGACTCCAGAATCCTGAGTGTTCGATGGATAAAATATTGGCAGAAGCACACAGCTTGGAAGGACACTTCTGCAGCATTACCTTGCCTGATACTCTTCTGCTGTCTTGTCTTGCTGGGAGAGGTGGCAGATGCTCCAACCCTAGAAACATTCAAGGTCAGGTTGGACGTGGGTCTGAGCAGCCTTATGTAGTTGAAGATGTTCCTGCTTATTGCAGGGGAGTTTGGGGTAGGGGATCTTTACAGGTCCGTTTCAACCCCAACCATTCTATAATTCTATGAAAGGTGATAGAACTCCTTACAGTATCTAAATGGGATCTACAGGAAAAATAAAGAGGGGGTCTTTATCTGGGTATGTAGTGATAAGACAAGGGGTAATGAGTTTAAAATGAGAGTAAATTTAAATTAGATATTAGGAAAAAAAACCTTCCCTGTGAGGGTGGTGAGGCCCTGGCATAGGCTGCCCAGATAAGCTGTGACTACCCCTCTCTGGCAGTGTTGAAGGTCAGGATGGACAGGTCATTGGGGAACAAGGTCTAGCAGAGTTTATCCCTGCCCATGGCAGGAGGGTTGGAACTAGGTGTTCTTTGAAGCCCCTTCCAACCCAAAACATTCTGTGATTCTGTGTGATCTTATGTGAGAACTTTTGAATGGAGTGTCGCTGACAAGTTTTAACAAGATATCATATACTTATTTAGTCTTAATTTCTTTGGTTGTGATAGTATCCAAGGGTTTGGGTTACTGTTATCACAAGGGGATGGCAGCCTTAACAACATCTCTACCATTTCATTAATTTAATTTTACTTTTTCAAGGGAAAAAATGCGTATGAATCCTTAACTGTACCTACAGAAACAACTTCACTTCTTCACTGATAAAAAAGACTTTTATCCTTTCACACAAACCCTTTCGTCTGACAACTCTGTTGTGACAGTGATGAAACCCTTACATCTAATTGTGTGACGCAGTTTTATACTGTTGGATGTACTGGAAAGATTAAGTCTTTGTACTAGATCCTGCACATTGGGGTGCAGAGCTCAGTTGAGGATGCAGAGAGCCTATACCATATAATAACTGTCAAATAATTAGGTCAGGAGCTGCCATGGAAAAGCACAATGAGGGAATATCGTCAGCATCATGTATTTGCACTCTATAGAAGAGCATCTCTTGAGAGTGTGCAGTGCTCTTCTATGTGTTACTATTAAAATGCTGTTGTCTGAAGTAGGAAGACCCTAGTCATCCTGTCTCACCCCATTACAATTTTACATTGCTGCAGCTCCAGAGTAGGAGGAGAAGGAGAATGTCAGTTATCAGCTTTGTACTCTATTCTACAGAAACAATCTCTGAAATCCACACTTACACTCCAGTTTTTAAGTCTTAAATAGCACAGAATCACAGAATCACAGAATCTTAGGGGTTGTAAGGGACCTCGAGAGATCATCGGGTCCAACCCCCCTGCCAAAGCAGGCTCCCTATCTCATATTACATAGATAGACATCCAGACAAGACTTGAATATCTCCAGTGAAGGAGACTCCACCACCTCCCTGGGCAGCCAGTCCCAGGGCTCTGTCACCCTCACTGTGAAAAAGTTCTTCCGCATGTCGGTGCGGAATTTCCTATGCTCCAGTTTACAGCCATTGCCCCTAGTCCTGTCCCCACAGACCACTGAAAAGGGGCTGGCCAATTCCCCCTGCATCCCATGTCTAAGATATTTATAAACACTAATTAGGTCCCCCCTAAGTCTTCTTTTCTCAAGACTAAGCAGTCCCAGTTCACTCAGCCTGTCCTCATAGGGGAGATGTGCCAGGCCCCTAATCATCTTCGTAGCCCTTCTCTGGACTCTCTCCAGGAGATCCCTGTCTTTTTTATACCAGGGAGCCCAGAACTGGACACAGTACTCCAGGTGGGGTCTGACCAAGGCAGAGTAGAAGGGGAGGATAACCTCCTCCGACCTGCTGGACACACTCTTCCTAATGCATCCCAGGATCCCATTGGCTCTCTTAGCCACCAGTGCACACTGCTGGCTCATGGCCAACCTGTCACCAACCAGGACCCCCAGGTCCTTCTCCACAGAGCTCTTCTCCAGCAGGTCATCTCCCAGCCTGTACTGATACAGTGGGTTATTCCTCCCCAGGTGCAAGACTTTACACTTGCTTTTGTTGAATCTCATCTGGTTTCTCCCTGCCCAGCTCTCCAGCCTGTCCAGGTCTCTCTGGATGGCAGCGCAGTGTTCCTGCGTGTCAGCCAATCCTCCCAGCTTTGTATCATCGGGTACTTGCTGAGGGTGGATGCTATTCCCTCATCAAGGTCATCAATGAAGACATTAAACAGGACTGGACCCAACACCGAGTCCTGGGGAACACCGCTAGTCACAGGCCTCCATTCAGATTCTACTCCACTGATCACAACCCTCTGAGCCCTGTCCGACAGCCAGTTCTCAACCCACCTCATTGTCCACTCATCTATCCCTTGTTCTCTGAGTTTTTCTATCAGAATGTTGTGGGAGACAGTATCAAAGGCCCTGCTGAAGTCAAGGTAGATGACATCCACTGCTCTGCCTCCATCTACCCAGCCGGTGATGAGATCATAGAAGGCTATGAGATTGGTCGAGCACGATCTCCCCTTGGTGAATCCATGCTGACTACTCCTCATGACCTTCTTCTCTTCCAGTTGTTTGGCGATGGCATCCAGAACAAGCTGTTCCATCACCTTTCTGGGGACAGAAGTGAGGCTGACTGGCCTATAGTTACCGGGATCCTCCTTCTTGCCCTTTTTAAAGGCTGGAGTGACATTGGCTATCCTCCAATCTCCAGGCACTTCTCCTGTAGTCCAGGACCTATCGAAGATGATAGAGAGCGGCTCCGCAATCACCTCCGCCAGCTCTCTCAGCACACGTGGGTGTATCCCATCCGGGCCCATGGATTTGTGTGCATCAATCCCTTTGAGTCACTCCTGGACCACCCCTACCTCAACTAGAGGTGAGCCATTCGTTCCCCAACCACTCCTACTTTCGTCTGGTATCTGTGGGTCCCGAGTAGCCTTCGGAGTAAAGACTGAGGCAAAGAAGGCATTCAGTATCTCCACCTTCTCATCATCTCCCGTTACCAGGACACCCGCCTCATCCAGCAAGAGACCTACATTATCCCTGGTCATCCTTTTACTATTCACGTATCTGAAAAAACTCTTATTATCCTTTATGTCCCTTGCCAGCTTCATTTCTAAGCGGGCTTTAGCCCTCCTAGTTGCATCCCTACAGGCCCTGGCAACATCCTTATATTCATCCCAGGAACTCAGACCCTGTTTCCACAGTTTATAGGTCTTCTGCTTCCCTTTGAGTTTACTCATAAGCTCCCTGCTTATCCACGCAGGTCTTCTGCCTCTCTTTCCTGATTTCTTACTCATAGGGATGCACCTATTCTGTGCTTGGAAGAAGCACTGTTTGAATAATACCCAGCTCTCACAGGGAATAGCCCCTATTAAGTAGCAGAGTAGATCAAAGTTAGCTCTTCCAAAATTCAGGGTAGCTATCCTACTTTTTGGCTTCCCTCTTCCACTCAGGATCTTGAACTCAACTATTTCATGGTCGCTTTGTCCTAAGCTGCCCCCGACCTTCACTTCCCTAACGAGCCCGTCCTTGTTAGTAAAACAGACCACAGCAGTTCCTTTTGCACTGAAACATGGCTTCCAGTCAGTTAAAAGTGGAAGCATTTCAGTTGATACAGTCAAACTTGTCCACTGGTGGTTTTACTCTTTGGTGTTAAGAATTTTCTGGGGAAGGGTGGGGGTGGGGAGGGGGCGGGGGTGGGGAAAGGCTGGGATTACAGTTTAGGGCTCAAGTACAGGATATTAAAATAACCTAGAGGCAGAGCAGAAGCTAGTGTGATTCCTCTCAGCCCAGAGATATATCTAAGGGCAGCAACAGCTCAGCTTCTTGCTCAGCTCCAGGTACCTGGAACTGCAAAATCACGTGTCAGTGCCTTGTAGACCTGTGGTTCCTTCCTAGCTAGCTGCTCAAATCTGCCATACACTATTATTCCTAAGGCAAATTAGACAAAAGGTAAATGTTATTCCTTTCTTTCTCCTCCTGTTATTAATAGATGTGTCAAAAAATGCTGCTATATGCAAAAATCCTTTCTCTCTTATTTGTTCTTTTTGCCATAAATTCTGATTTTTGCATGTGCTATTGAGCTATTTCAGATATACCTTGTCCCTGTTATGTGACAAATTAACTCTCTTTTCTTTGGTGGAGCACCAATCAGCTCTTCTGCTGTTCCAGCATAGTCTTAAAACATGTTTTTTTCAGGGGTGAAGAGCCCTAGCTAAGGGAGGAAAAAAAATAGCAAGAGTCATAAATTCTGACAATTTTATCAGCTCTGTGCTTCTGCAGAACAAATCCTCTCTCTATAGAGAACATCAAATCTTTCCAAATGAACTAAAGCTTTTGTTTTTAACATGAATGTATCCCCAAGTATCTTTTTAACTGTTTCATTTCCATCATGAGGTCGCTCAGGGAGTCAGACAACAAAATGACCATAATCAGAACCATAATACTATACAATAATGAAAATATTTTTATTTTGCCCATAGCTTTCCATGTTTTTCTTATGCCTCCTAGGCTTTATGTGAGCGTAATATGTGGAAACATAAGGAACACCCTAGTGATTTAAAGAGGAATATTAAGAGAATTACAATTCACTGTCAAATAGTCAGAGGCCCAGAACCCCAAACCTGCATTTCATTGAAGAGACAGAAACCTTCATTAGTGTTTAGAAAGTGCAGTTCCAGCACTCTCAAGACAAAACCTGACTTTACTTGTGCATAGCTTAGACTCAACAGCTTGCCCTTCCATGCTTGCAAAGCTGAAATGTTGAACACATTAAAAAAGAAACCCAACAAACTAAAACAAAGATGCAACAAAAAACTTTGCCCCTTCTCTGGCTGGAATTTATTCCAAGCCTGGTAAGAAAGGAAATCTTTTAGCCAGTTAAGTGATCTTTAGAGCTACTTGGGTACTCCTAATGATTGAACTAATTTGCTCCAGTACAGGTGTGCAACATTTCAAGAGGGGCCCTTAACAAATTTCACAGTCTGTTTACAGATGTCATTTAGAGAAAATACATATATTTCTGTGGTTTTGAAGTGTTATTCTGTTAAGATGAAAGCTGTCCAAAGACCTGGTTTTATTTGTGTGCTGAAAACACCTCTTAAAAAATGAAAACAATATAGGTAAATCTGTTATAAATGCCTCTTAATAAGCAGGGATTCATTTCCATGGTACAATTTCGTTTTTACTGCAATGCCTGACATTGGAAATGATAAGTGCATAGTAACTCATGATAATGCTTTTCATTGCCACATTATGTGTGCAGGATAAGGTAGCAAAAAGTTTTGTCAATCCTACTTTGAATCCACCAAACTCATTGTGGCTGCTTCAAAATCTAGACATGAATCCTTGTCAATCAATCAGTTGCAATAACCAAACTTCAAAGAAACCTTTACTGAGTGTTTACATTACATTTGACTTTGTTATTGAGTCTAATGCCATTATGGAAATGATGAAAACACAAGAGATGTGACAGAGATAAAAATAGTTTGTTTGCATTGCTGGGAGAGAGGGAAAATTGCATTTAGATTACTTCTGATGGATCGGGGATGTTTCTGTAGGTTTTGTCACTGTGAAAACTGACAGATATTTCTATTTTAAGGCTGACACTAAAGGTGAAAAGCCGAGAGCTGTTATCAAGAGAGGAAGAGCTCACACAGCCTCTTCATAAACTGAATCATCAGAAAACTGTGCTGTGCATCTTACTGCATAATAATGAAGCTTTTAACAATGTTCATCTGACACTCTTATGTGGTTATGAGGCATACACAGCTCTACTTATTAAAGTGCTCAGGACAAGTGGGAGTTTATTGCTCTAACTTTGCCTAACTTGATGTAATTTCTAACCATAAAAGGAGTTCCTTGCTTCTCTCCAGTTTCATTTACTTCATTTGGGACTGAGCCTCACCCTCCCATCTTTGTTTTTATACAAAAGTATATGTAATGTTCACATCTTGTTTCTCTGTGGCCTTCATTAACCCATGACAATGTAGGTAACTAGAGATTTTACATGGAAAAAGAAGCTATTTGCTCTGACACTATTCATTGGGTAAATGTTGCCTACTCCCTGACCAGGTGAATAGAAAGGGCAAGAACCAAGAGAGACCTCTTTGGCCTGGGTTGTCCCCCACAGGCTAAGTACAGTACCATCTCAGAAAGATATAGGATGTGACGTTGGAGGCTCAAAGGGCAAACGAAAGTCAACTCAAAAGCAGGGAAGAGGCAGATGCTGGGCCACATTCCCTGCTTTCAGGTTTATGTCTGGTGAGCTCTACCATAGCATCCCAAAGACAACATACAGCATCTGTGGCTACCCCAGAGTGCAGTTCACCCTAGGGCAAGGTGCGTCATTGCTATGTAAACTGTTAACTTGGGGCTAATTGGTCTACACCTACCTCGAAAATACACTCTCTTTCAGAAAGTAATGTAATGCTGCTTCCGGATCAGCCTTTTCCTGGCTGTTAAGTTCTGCTGAATGGTTTTCACCCAGAGGCTGCCTCCATTTCAATGAGAAAAAACTTTCTGTATCTTTTGGGTATGTTTAACTCTGTCCCAAGGAGTACTGTAAATATTTTTCAGAATTTAAAATATCAACCTAAATTAGAAAGACACCTTCAGCATGTGATTACATTAAAACATCAATTATTAATCATTTTTTCTCTTCCATTTTATGTGTCTGATATATATAATTGTGAAAAATGAAATAATTTTACTAGCACTGTAGTTGAAACAAGTCCTGCAGCACAGTCTTGTTTTCAGATAACTAGCATTTGAGAAATAAGTTCTATAAACCCAAAAGAACCTACAAAATGACAAGCAATTAGAAAAGAGTAAGTCTTCCAATCAGATGATTACTCCTTTTTTTTAATTAAAAAAAAAGATGTAATCCTTTGTCTCTCTAGGTTATATTGTTTTCATAGCTCAAACAATAAAGCCAACGTTAACAAGCAAACACATTTGTACATCTCTAGTGACTTGTGAATGGCTATATATTTAGTCAAACTGCTTTGTTCCGATTTCTACAGATGTCAGTGTCAGTGGGGAACAAGATTAAACCAATCAAGTATAGAGACACCCTTTTTTGAGGTCAATATAGAGCTTTTCAGACCTTATAAATAAGTGTGTACTTCATATCTGCCATTCAGAGCTTGGGTGACGGAAGAGGTAGCCTGCAACAGAATGTAATTTTTCTTTCTCTTAAGGAAAAGACGGTGGGAAACTGTTTCAGCAGAGTGGTTCAAGTGATTCTTTTGTGAAAAGGTTGACTAGGGCTCTTCATAGTCTGTTAGGAGGTGGTTGGTTTGGGGTTTTGGGGTATTTTTACCGTGACGGAGTTCATGTGATAGAAGAAACATGAATTTCTGCCTTTTCCTACCTATATAAAACCAGTGTATTTGTACTATAGGTGACACCACTCACCCCCTGGGTGCTCTGGGCACATCTGTCACAACCTCTTCCCCATTGGAGAGCATGACCATGCACCACTGAGTGTGTGTATGCAGGTGCTATAAAGGACTCAATGCATTCACTGACTTCAGTGAGATTTACTCATGCTCAGAGGCTTCCTTATAGGACTAACCCAAGGATTTGAGTATATTTCATTTAAATCCTTCTTTTTCACAGCTGAGGTACTTAACAAAACAGGTTTCTGCTGTAGGAAGTTGAAAATAGAGTCAGCATAAGGAACTGCTGCCATGCTTCTTACTTGCTCTCTGGGTACAATTGACTTATTCTTAGAAAAATTGACTGCCAACTACCAGGCAGCTCTGGCTTAGATTTTGTGCATAGCCTGGGAAAGTTGTTAATTCTGCCTTAATATTTCTCTCCCCAGACTATTAGCTAATATAGTGGCCACATCCACCCTAAGCCCATGCAAATAAATAAAAACAGTATGTGGTGCCAAGTGCTACATATTGTTTTTTCTCTTCATGAAAGAAATGTGTATATACTTTAACTTAAATAGGGCTTTACAGAGATTTCCCATATGGCTGCTGACACGAATATATATATATTTTTGCACGGTTTCTCAACTTTTCAAATGTCATTGAATCTAACCAATTACATCTATGTCCATAAGTGGCTCACCTCATCATTTTTTCTTTTTTTTTTTTTTTCCAGTCGGGTTTTTTCCCTACTACGAACACGTTCGGTTTATTTGATTGTACCATTTCCCCTCCCCTCCCCCCTTTAAACATTAGCAGAAGTCTAAAGATGCTGAATCTCTCTGACAGGACTGATAGACGAATAATGTAAAAACACTACTTTTGTTTGGTTGCTAGACGTGAGACAGTTCATTGCAGGACTTTCACCCAATTTGAACTTTATTTCTCTTTTTAAAAAAGAAAAAACAAAACAATTTAACCCACCCCCATGCCAATTTAGCAGGACCTGCCTGTAGGAACTAGCTAGTTTGCAGTCCACAAGAGCCATGGTTATTGAATAGTTGTTCTTGTAGCATGTGGAGGGGGGTGTCTGTTTCTCCTGTTTGAGAGAAAAGACATATTCTGATTAACTCTGCTCAAAAACTTAGAAGTTATTATTTTGTAGAGGATGGTAGATTCTTTCTGAACAGGTTAAATGGTGACACAGGAAGACTAGAGTAGCAATTGAATGGATGAAGTCAGGAAGGATTTCCCATTACATATTTAAAATGAATTTTAGGATGATTGCTTCATTTCAGTGGCTTCACGATATTGTGGGGAAGATAAAGCCTGATTAAAAGGTTCAAGTGTTGTGTATGTTACACTAGAGGGATAGCATTGTGTATATATTTTAAGGTGGCTTTGGTACTGGAGGCAGATCTTTCATTAAACATACTAGCAAATAAATCTTGACTTATTGAGATTTATCTGCATGTGCATACACGTTGTTTTGCTAGCTCTCTGGTCTACCCTAAAACTTCAGAATTATTCATGAGACCATTCTGAGAATATCAACATTCTGGTATCATAAGATGTTAGTGTGGAAAATTATGCTCTACAAAAATGTAAAGAATAGTGGACTTTGTTGATCTCTTCATTTTATGTTGCATCAGAACAACTGTACTTCAACAAAGAAATTGATAATCATAGAATCATAGAATGGTCTGGGTTGGAAGGGACCCCAAGGATCATAGAGCTCCAAGCCCCTTGCCACAGTCAGGGCCACCAATCTCCAGGCTGGATCTACACAAGGTTGCCCAGGGCCCCATCCAACCTGGCCTTGAACACCTCCAGGGATGGGGCATCCACCACCTCTCTGGGCAGCCTGTTCCAGCACCTCACCACTCTTTCTGTAAAGAACTTCCCTCTCATATCTAATCTAAACCTTCCCTCCTTCTACTTCAATCCACTCCCCCTTGTCCTGCCACTGTCTACCCTCTTAAAAAAGTTGATTCCCCTCCTGTTTACAAGCTCCCCTCAGGTACTGGAAGGCTGCCATGAGGTGCCCCCGCAGCCTTCTCTTCCCTAGGCTGAACAAGCCCAGCTCCCTCAGCCTCTCTTTGTAGGGCAGGTGCTCCAGCCCTCTGATCATTTTCATGGCCCTCCTCTGGACCCTCTCCAACAGTTCTATATCTTTCTTGTATTGGGGGAGCCCGATCTGGTCACAGTACTCCAGAGAGGTACAATCTCCCTGTCCCTGCTGGTCACCCCTCTTCTGATGGAGCCCAGGATACCATTGGCCTTGTGAGCTGCAAGAACACACTGCTGGCTCATGTTAAGTTTCTCATCGACACAAGTCCTTCTCAGCAGGGCTACTCTCAGGGAGCTCTCTTCCCAGTCTGTATATGTGTCTGGGATTCTTCCAGCCCAAGTGTAACACTAAGTGCAGTGTTGAACCTCATTAGGTTCGCCAGGGCCCAGCTTTCCAGCCTGTCAAGATCCCTCTGGATGGCTTCCTTTCCTTCTGGGGTGTCGACCACACCACTCAGCTTGGTGTCATCAGCAAACTTGTTGAGGGTTCACTCAATTCCATCATCAATGTCATTGATAGAGATGTTAAAGAGCACCGGTCCCAAGACAGACCCCTGGGGAACACTGTTTGTCACCAGCCTCCACCTGGACATAGAGCCATTGATCAGTGCCCTTTGTCTGCATTCTTGCAACCAGTTTCTTATCCACTGGATGGTCCACCTGTCAAATCCACGTCTCCAATTTAGAAATAAGGATGTATTGGGGGACCATGGTGTAATAGTCAAGATTTTTCCTATTCAGTAGAAAATGCTCTCTGACCAAGTTCTTCTGTTCCCTGCATCTGCAGGCACCTCTTTTTTTTTTTTTTTTTCAGTCAAATCCTTAAGAAGGAGAAATGGTTCTGAAAAGACTTCATTCAGCAAGTACTTTGGAGACCTTTAAAACACGTAGAGAAACATGGGTAGAATATTAATCCCCAAAATGTTGCAGCTCTCTTTGAGTGTGGGGTGTGTTTTAACCAGAACATCCCTTTGGTTTTACTTCTGATGCTTCAAGCTTTCCTTGGAAAATAATTGATGTCTTATGCTTCATCCAAACTGCCTTTTCTCACAAGCACATACTGTATGCTTGCCCAAACTGAGCTTCAGTCCAGCATTTTGTCCCATTTGATTGTGGAGATACAGTGAATGCATGCCTTGAAGATTTTTTAGAAATTCTTTTCTTTGATCCTACTTTTTCTTTCAGGCAATGATAACTACTCACTTCAGTGCTTACAAGGGCAATCTAGAGAATTACCACTACTTGGAGTATAGGAAAACTTTTGATGAGGGAATGTGTTTTAGTTGATAAAATGTCATACACACTGATACTGTTCAAAGGAAGGGTCTGTCAGATCATGTAAGAAACAGACTGCAGGAAATATAGCTTTCCAAACTAAGTACCTCTCTGATCTTAGAAGCGGAGTTGTATCTGACTTTATTGGTGCCCATTCAGTAACTTTATTCTGCCTACCAAGAGCTTGTGGAAGACTATTTTCCAATTTGGGTTCTGGAATTGCTCCAAATTTAAATTGCATCAGGATCCAACTGAAAATGTGGCAGAATGTGAGCAGAAAGAGATTGTATTGCTCCAAACCAACATTTTCATGTTTATCTGTTAGGACTGATCAACCGTTTTCTATTGCTGAGAAAAATCCAGTTCTTGACTAGAGAGAAGAGGAAAAAAAAAAAGAGGTGGGGGGAGGGGTTGGGAAGACCCTCCAACTTTTAAAAATGCATTTAGAAAGGCGGGGGGGGGAATCAAGAAATGTGCACATCATGGAGAATGTATGTTGTCCATCTTCAATGTTCAAAGTTTTCAGAACAGGGGCAGGCTGTTACCTGTTCAAGTGAAGACTGATGTCTGGAGCTTGCTACATCCCCAGCAGAGGTTCTCCGTTAGGAGAGCTGCAGGTATATGGGAAGGTGAAAGGAGAAGCTCTCTTAGCAGGGCCTCCTGAGTAACCTTGGAAACTGTCTGTGAGCCTCACCATTCCTCTTCTTCTTTGAGCCCTTTGCAGTATATTTCACAGCTTTCTCTAGCTGTTGGAATGACAGATAATTATTTCTTAATAAAGAAGACATTTCTAGGCAATAGGCTTGACTAAAGTGAACTTGTAAATTTTTATCAAGTTCTCATTCTTTCCTCAGAAGAAACTTAATTATCGCTGCAGCATGTGTAAAAATCAAGGACTGTTTTGCCTTCCGAATCACAAATGCTGAATCCAGGTTAGGTGGCACCAACTTTATTTGTTCCTGTCCGGGAAAAACTGGCACATTTGTGAAAGCCCTCAGCTCTATGAAAATAGAACATGTGGGACAGTAAAAACACACTGTGTGGATGAGACGATCCTGCAGGTAGCACAGAAAAAGTCCTGCCTGGAGCAAGAGTGCCAGTCCTTTCATTCATAGCAAAGTCCAATCTGGAACTTGGTCCTCCCAGAAGAAATCCAAATTGTTGCCCTTCTGTTCAGAGACCTTTGTTTTAAAGTAACAATTAGCCCTTGCTGATGGTTCCTCTGCTCACTGGTATGAGAGAAATAAAGGTGATTTTTCTATTTCAAAAAATTAGAGTAATTTCTTTTCTCCTTCAAGTGTATTAGTTTTAGGAGGAAAAACAAAGCCACTTGTTAAAATTACGCCAACGGTGCTCTTTAATATGCCAATTTATAGTGATTACTGGTAGTATGTGGGATTTGTTACTAACAAGATATCACTGAAACAACGGAGGCAAGAGTCTGATTCTTAGGACTTAGCATGCATACCTCGCAAAGAAAAAGAGGTAAAGCGTGAAAGCAGACGCACAAAAATTCTTTCTTATTTAAAAGTAAGTTTAGGTTTGTTTCTTTTAAGATGTAGTCATGGAAAAAAACATTTATTACATCATTGTTTCTTTCATTGTTCTCTGGCTGATTATACATGACTTGAAATACAAAGTTGCATCTGTTGGCTTTGACAGGTTTTAACAGTCCAGGGCTACCAACACAATGAAGCAGAGGCGTCTCCATTCCTCGTCGATCAAAGCAGAAAATTGACAGACTATCCAACCCATGAAAAATGTTTTCTGCTGGGTTATCAAGTTGAATTGGGCCAGTGAAAACATCAGAACAGGTACAAAGAAGGGGATGGGACTGCCTGGCAAGTGATAGGAAAAATAATGTTTTCCGCTTTTCCTCTTGATTTTCTTGGGTTGTTTGGGGTTTTTTTCTACCAGAATTTCTGACTTCTGTTTCTACATGGCCACAGATTTCCAACATCCAAAGTGGGAGTCTACAATTTTGAGTAGAATAAATAGCACAATAGTTGCCTAAACCAGTTCTATGTGGGAGTATAAATACTCACAACTTCATGCTAGGGCTTGCCTACTGCACAACATTAGTGTGTGAACATTGGGCAGATGTTAAATGCCACTACAGTGAATGACACTGCCTTCTTGTGGTCTATATCAGTGATCCCACTTGTTAATGCTAATAACCTACTTCTGAGGTAAACACTCAGAATTAAAACTGCTTTCAGTTTTACTGTGAGTTTTATGGTATTTCTTCTTCTTCCCACTGTCCCAAGTCTGTAAAACTTCTCCTACCTTTAAAGAAAGGAAAGCACTGATAATGAGAAGCTTAGAGAAAGCTTAAACCAAGAAAGTAAGTGAAAATGACCAGGAATGTATCTTTTTACAAAATCCTTTGATTTTAGTACATTTGGTATTTTTTATTGTTTAGAGCTGGTGATACTAGTAAAGTTTTGAACACAGCTTGCAAAGGGGATGTGAAGTTTCATCCTCAATAACTAAACCAGTATACAATGTTGCTTCCCAGGTGAAGGCTTCATTTTTGGAAGACTTGTAAGAGATTTTGTGCTCCATTGTTCCCCTGTTCTGAAATGATCAATAGACAGTTGCTACCTGCACCACTTGCATGGTTCCCACAATTGGTGCTGTACCCTGCCTGTTTTCACTTCTGTTCACAACTTGTCTTAAAAGTTTTTTTTACACCATTTCTTATTCTCTCCTCCAACTTTGTCAGTTTAATCACCTCTAGTCCCTCTGCTGAAGTATCTTAGCAGTGTCACTGGATTTCTTCTCTTCAGTGCTTCAATGCACTCTTTCTCAATGGAGTAGTCCATAAGACTAATATTTTGGCCACCAATGAATTTAAAATGTCCGTGTACATGTCTACTTGCGTGGCAGTACTTGCTGGTCTGTGCAGAAAGCCTGTATGAATAAGAAAGATCTGTTAAAGGATCACTTAAAGAGACCTCTGGTTTCTAGAGACTGATGCTTAATGAAGATGGAACTGCAAGACCCAGTTGTAACAAAATCTGTCATGTTGCATACTTCCTATGTAGGCTCACATTCTGCACCAAAAAGGGAGTGTGAAGCAGAAGCAAGATCTTTGCCTCAGCTGTGCAGAAGTGGCCATGAGATGGACACTGGAATGCAGTCAAGCCATTTGAAGAAATGACTAAATGTTTTCAGTATGCCTGGCTTCTTGTCACTGTGGGATCCCTATTTTTACCTTTTCTTATGAAGAGTCTTAGTACAGTACCCTATCCTTAAAATTTAAGAAAGTGTAAGAGGTGGGAGTGCAATTTCTCTATTTGCTGGAAAACACCTATGCACTACACACGAGAACTGAAAGCCTATTTCATGGAGATTGCCTTCTCTTCTAAAGGCTTTTTTGTGCTTTTGTTCTTTTCTTTCAGCAGCAAGCCAGTGAAGGACTGCTGTAATTATCAACATATTAATGGTAGCTCCAAAAGGCCTTAGATGACTTGGCAGGAATTTACCCTATACGTGGGAAAAGGTTCCTATTGTTTTAACTATAGCTACTCAGTTCTGTTTCTAATAAGCTTGTTGTTAATACTCAAACAGAAGCAAAACCATATTACTCTCCTCATATTTTTGTTAGAAGCTTTGCAATAACAGCAGTGTAACATTTCTGAAAATGGACAGCTCTGGATATGTGTTAAAACTTACAAAAGCCCTCAGTAGTCACGAGGCATAGCCTGGGTATTTTGTGAATCAACAGCAGGGAGCTACAGGAGACGCTCTATTCTGTTAAAAGAGAATTAAAGCAGTGTCTGAGAAATTGTTTTGTGATCACAGAGAAATCTCGGGTACCAGACAGCATTGTCCTTTTGTAGTCAATACAGATGCTCTAGTTGGTAGCTGTCTATGATATGAAACTTTGCGGTTTAAGGGCCTAGATATTAAGAGCTCATGAAACAACAGCTGTGGTGTTAGCTTTTGCACCTAAACTATATCAATAGCAATAGCATTTCAACGACAGCAAAAAGGGTTTTCTTAGAGAGAAATGCCAAATGCTTAGGATGCACTCGCTTAATTAATAAGCACTGTGTCTACAAATCTGTGACTAGAGCTTGGGACTGCACAGCATGAGCACTTTGTATCCTGATTGCTTTATTCTTGTAAGTTCAGGGAGAAGTAAAACAGGGCTTTTGCAACGTGCATTAGCTCACACTCAGCTTGAAAAGGCTGCCAGAGAAGGGAAAATGCACATTTCTCACTTTAGAAAGTTTAATGTATATGTTCATTGAAATCAGTTTAAAATATTCCCTAGGTCAATATATGTAACATATGTAATTGTTACTTATAACTAGCAAAGATTAAGTAGGATTTTTAAGGAGACAGATTATCAAGTTTTTCTGTCAAGAATTAGTACTTATTCCAGAAGGTAAGTAAGTGAGTTTCCTTGCAATTATTCATAGATTTCTCCAAAGCATAAATAAACCCCATCTTCTTCTCCAACACTCAAAAAATACCTAGGAGTCATTCTGCTCCTTGCTTTCTGAGCATCAGCTGCTGCCTTCTTTCTTTGGCAGTGCAGCAGGTTATTAAGTGAGCAGTTGGGGGTGCCTATGTTACTGTCTTGCTTATGTGGTAAGGATTTGGAGGAAGATTCAAACTCTGATAAGGGCAAAGCCTAAGTAAAATTGTTTGGTCCAGAGGGATGAAAGGTTTGAGCCAGACACTGGTGCAGCCTGAGAGCAGCTGCTTAACAGACCCTTTTCTCTCCTTGCAAATAGGATGGTCTGGTATGGATTTCCCCAAATGGGTTTCTTCTGCCTGTTCTCAAACTTGCTGGTAATTATTATTCTTCCCATAAGACACTTAGTGTATGCATGCAGCCTGCACACATTTTGTTACAGCAAGACCCTAACTCCTGTCAAAGAATGACCTAGATCTTGGAAGTTTGCCTGTGAGCCTTATCATTCTTATTTGCAGAAATCCAGAATAAGGGGCTCATGCTGAAAAGATTTTGATCTTACCTTGGGCTGACTCAGAAGAATGAGTAGGCTTAAATACCTTCCCAGATCAGGATTAGTACCCGGAAGCCTGATGCTCTTGGTGCTTTGGGCAAACACTCTCTGATTGAATGGTAGTTTTGCCTGATCCAAGACTCTAATGGGGAGTCCAGGATGCTCAGGCTTACATTGCTTTCAGACAGTGCTGTAAAAATCAGGGCGTGAGTTTGGCTACTGAATGATGATATATATACTAGATTCTGTTACATACACATAGTGAGTATGTAGCCCCAGGCTGCAACTTCTTGGGCTGACAGCTCTCATATGATATATGTAGCTATGGACTGGAGAAAATAGCTGAGGATAGACTGCTAGTTCTGCACATCCCAAATCACATGGAAATGCCTTGGTTTAAAATAAGGGGAGGGATACATGCACAAAAAAGACTGTAATTTCTTCTAAGGCAATTGCATGTTGTCCTATAGCCACACAGATTTCTGTTTGCAGTAATGTCCTGCATATAAACGCAATCTGGTTAGCTAAAAATCCTCGCTTAGGTAGGGTACAGGATCCGCTATGGGAAGAGAGGCTTGACAGGTAAAAACTTTAAAGTATTCAAACACTCCCATCACAACCACTGTAGGCAGTTGGAATTACCTGTGCTCAGGTTTTGGCTAAATCAAGCTACAGTCTTTTCATAATCCCTTGGTAATTATGAAGTTTAAAACTGTGGGTAAGAAATGTGAGAATGCAGACAAATAAAAAAGTTCATTCCTAGCACACGTTTTTCTAGTTGCTCTGGACAAGCTACTGACTTTTGGTTTTGTTTGGGTTTTTTCCTTTTTTTTTTTTTTTAATATACATAGTCTAAAATATTTAGGCTTTTCGTAACCCATAAAGATAAAAAAAAAGAAGAGAGGAAGAAAAATCCCCACGTTTTCATCACTGTGTAAAAAAAATGACCTTGTAATCTCCTGATTACATGCTGGAAATAACTGGGCTGTAGCAGAGGTGTCACCTTCCTTGTAAATCATGTAATTTGAGCTTCCTTTCACTCTATCGCAGTAAACCAGGCATGCAATTCATTCTTTTGTTTGGACAGTTGGTCTTCCAATTAAGAAGCAGGTGACTGTTTCTGCACCAAATGGTTCTTCTTTTGTATATCTTTTTACTCCCTGTGAAGTTAATACATATTGAAATGAGATATGTCTGTGCCGGAGGAGGAGAGCAAATAACACCGGAACAGACGGGACAGGGAAGGGAAACAGAACAATTGCTGAAACAGCTCATCCTCAGTGTCTGCAAGACACTATGCTACAGTCTCCCTGACTTCTGGGTTGGTCTTAACTGGATTTTGCAGGGACGGGGACGCGTTACATATGTGTATAAACCCAAAACAACAATCAAGACGAATGTAGCGAGAATCAAAGAGTGATGCACTCCAGCCTGCACTCCAACCTGGCAGCTGGAAGGCGGCCCGCATGCTCGGCCCCACCAGGTGTTCCGCAGGTGTGAAGTGGTGCTGTGTAGGTACTCTGGCTAGAGAATGGGCATGTGTTAAGGAGATGATCAGACATCTGGAAATGTCTAATAGAATATGCTGTGAATAAACCTCTGTAAGTTGCTTTTTATTCCTCTTTTCTTTGTTAAAGCCAAGATTCTTAAATCCCCTAATTGTCACATTGCTAAGTGACAAAGAATATGTGACGTCCCTGTTGTAGAGAGAAAAAAAATTGAGTTCGTCAGATATTACTTGACTTGCCTGAGAGCAGCGGCAGCAGTAGACTTGGCAGTGTCAGCCAATTCCCCTAACTACCTTTCCTCTAGAGGAATGTGTTATTCAAGTTGGCATTATTGATTTGGGGTGAGCTGCACGGCATCTACCTTCAGGACCTGTGTATTCCCTAGTGAAGCAAGGAAATGCACAGACACAGCTTGTGTGCATATGTGCTTATGCCCCCCTCTATAGGCACGCTTCCCTCCTCTCAGTTCAGATATATGAAAATATCCATTGTGATCTGGTCATAAATCAACACAGATTAGTATTAAAGAATTTTGCCAGGAGGAAAATTTGCCTTTCATACTTATTGCCATTCATTGAAACCACTCTCTAGTTCATTCTTTTCCTTTGTTTATTTGTCATTGTCTTTTGCCCCACCATTTGTTTTACATGAATATCGTTTAACATGATGATTCCGGTTTTTTTGACCAGTGTAAGGGTGTAGCCTGGGCTAAAGTGCTGGTTCCAGGATTACTGAGAGTTCATAGCGTGCGTCATTACAGAACAATATGAATGGGAACAAAAACCATTACAAAACTAGAGAGTGAATCACCCGTCCCTCCCCTTGCCTTCCCGGCCCCCCCCCACCCCCCCCCCATGCCTATTCAAAAACACCAACTTTGAAAGCTCAAATTAAATTTGAAAGGGGGGAAGCAGGAGGCAGGAAAATACAGGATTTAGGGCTAATACCCTGGCATATATAGTCTGTAAGACTCCTCATTCTGTGGAAACGCTTGCACAATGTGGTGTACTGAGGGCAAATGGAATGTCTTGAACTTTGTGCAGGCTTAAGTAAAACTCTTGATATTATTTGAAACTCTTCTGTGTGACTTAATTTTTATTACTTTTTATTTCTCTTTGAGGAATATTGAGAGTCCAGAATGCTCAGAGACAGTTTCTGGAGAATTTTTATTTTTTAACTGTTTTAAAAATACATGCAAAATTTGTATGAGCTGCATTACCTGTTCTCCAACTCTAATAAAACCAGCAAAGTTTCAGGAGTAAAATCCTTCCATTTGATGTCTTAAATAAATAAGTATTATTACTATGCAACTTGTACATTAATTCCAGAAATTGAGATCCAAAAGGAGATTTAAAAAAATAATTGTCTGATTAACATTATGTGAAGATAAATATAATTATGAAAGACAAAACAAAGTACTAAAAAAAGCAACTGTAATAGAAATTAATGGAGTGGACAGAGGAATTTCTGGCATGAATTTCACATGTACTGTGAAGACTGAATTTTACATCTCCTCACTGATTATTGATCCCTTACATGCGAGCACTGGGCCAGGAAGGCACCTAGTATTGCTCATTGCAGGAGCATTTGATGATTGCCAGACAATTAGGATGTATATCACAGAGGGACATTTAACTGTCCTCTAAGTGAGGCTTTAAGGGATGTTTTCAAATGCCCCACTGGCTCTTTTTAGTGATTTGTATAGCACAAGAAAAATTACACCAAAAACTTATGAGGCAATGAGACTGAAGTTCTCTGTATACAAAATGATAATCAGGCATGAAAATGAGGAAGATATTTACTTTCAGAAGCATTAAAAGCTGGAATTTTCATGATAATTTTTGTCTGTGGCCCTCTACAACAATTCCTGCTCTGCCAGTGCCTTTATAGTAGACTTCCTAATTTCTGCATCTCACTGGACTCTGCTCCACACTGAAGAAGCAGAGGGAAGGCTGGAATCTCTCACACTCACTGCAGCAGCAGCAAAAGGCAGTTCTGTTTGCCAGGAGCTCTAGATACTGCTCTAACCTAACAGTGCATTGCATCAATCAGAGCTAAGGAGGTACTACCTCCTTAGTAGCGTGAAACTATGTTAGATGGATTACAAGAAGAGTTTAAAATAGAAGAAAGAAGAAAAACCCGGGAATAGGATTAAGATGTTGAAAGGGAAAGCACAGAAACGAGAGTAGCATGCAAGGAGAGCAGCTTCAGAGAGAAGTCAGTCTTGCTTGGTCTAAGTTAAACTACTATAAAAAAACCCCAGGCCTCAAACCTTCTGTGATAAGCAGCTGAGATCAGGTTCAAACATCTTCTGTAGCTTTTGGAGTGGTGTCCTCAAGTAGTGAAAACCTACATATATCCATGGTGCCTGTTTTGTTTGCTGCACATCCCACACATATTCCTGTCAAGTGACATTTTTGGGGGTGCTGCTCAGTTTCTGTTATTCCTTAACAGGTATTGCACCAGCTCTCTGTGCCACTTTAACAACTTGCTCATGTGATCCTAATTGTTTATTCCTTTAAAACAAGTGATTTTCAAAAACACCGTTAGCTATCCAAAGAAGCTACAATCATCCAAAACTGCTAATGGTGCTTTTGTGAGTCTGGTTACCAGGGTGACTTGTAGTCTTTGTTCTTTGCCTGTTGGTCATTTACAAAAGGCATGATCTTCACCTTTCCTTAAGAAATCTAGAGGTCTTAGAGCTCTGTGGCTTCTTACCTTGCGAAAGTTAACTGCAAAATAGTGACTGTAATGAAGCTGTAATGGAGAGGAGGACCGAAGACCCATTCAAGGATGTTGGAGTGCTTTGGTTCAACTCAGAGGAGCCCAGCTTTCCAGACTTTTAAACAGCATTTAGGTCATGGTCATGGCAGGGAGGCACAGAAAATGTTGCTTTTCTGATTGATTTTGTCTGTCAGGGATCTGAGATCATGACAATCCCTCATGTTTTCAAAAAGCAACAAGAAAATTCTACTTCCTTCTTGGTTGTTTCCTAAACAGTAACTGGTCATCAAAACAATGGATCTATGTACTTGTGTTGATATTTGTAGGACTGACATAGTGTGAAACTTCCAGAGCACCCATTCTCTGTCCAATGGTCTCTTTTCGTCAAGTTGTGACTACAGATTGCTCTCTGGATAACTTGCTAGTATTTACCAATCTGCTTCAACCAGAATGATATTTTTTGGGAGGTCCTCCTGCTCTGTTAGGCTGCTGAAAGGAATTATTCCCCCCATAAGCCTTGTGTTGCGTCACAAATACAAATATCCATTTTCAGTTGCCTGTAAGTTATTTGGGGACAGGAAAAAATAAGGTTGAGTAATTGCAACTTTCATTGAGAACAAATGCTAAAGAAATTAAGTCTTACGCTGCTGAAAGCAATACAAGTTTATGGTAGAAGTATGATTGTTAATTCTTAAATTTGATTGCAATTACCATGCTATGACAACATCAAGAATTATTTCATTCCGATAAGCTACTTCAGGATATACTTACCAAGATTAGAAATGAGCAGCTCTAAGAAAATGCAAAGCAGTGTTCTGCCTTTACCTAGTGAATGCCCTTGTACTGTGTTTCCTCTAGAATGAGATTTTACTACTAAAATAAGCATTCAGTCATTTTTCCAAACATGATTTTCACCAGGTATTTGCTGCTCAGATTTTGCTGGGTTTCTTACATCCTTGCAGACTCTCTGTTGTTACACATCTGCTGAACACATTCATCAGTGAGTTTTCAAGTGTCACTGCATGTAGCTGAAAAAAGCCATGCAGAACAATAACCTAGCACTGAGTCCCCGTGAGCCTGAACCACAGCTTGCCGGCAAATCCATCCAGTGCAAATGAATTTCAGGGATAAACAGCAAAAGAAAACGTAGTGGGTGGTACTAACAATAATCATGCCTTGACCAGGTTTCCTGAGTACAAAAAAGTCACTTCAAGGCAAAGTTAATGATGCTTCCTTACTTACTGACCTCCACGGACAAACAGCTGTTTGCTCACCTACTGGTCAAACTATCTTGTCCCTTGATTTACGTTTTGGGGGTGGGGGTGTCCTCTGTCTTGGGCACCAGCTGTTACTGTCATCAACTACCTCTGTGATGTACTTTCTAGAAAGCTAAATGAACATAATTTGGTTTCCAGATAGCTGCTAAAGCCTGGACTGAAACATTTTAACCTCCTGTGCATTGTGGCTTTGATTTTTCCTTGCACCAAATAATGTATTACCAAATCCTGTGTAATTCTCAAGCTGATTTGCAGTGCTTTAAGAGGTTAATTCTTTGCTTGCTGAATGTGATAACATCCACTGACTCCCCAATACTAATGCGAGTTTCACACAGATTGCTCCGATGACCACTGAATTGCAGCCCTCCTAGACAGCAGCTTGGCCAGAGTGGATGGACAGAAAGGCCGAGCTAGGAGGCTGAGCTGCAGTACTGGCCTCAGCACCCTTTTCCTAAGGGTGCTAAGGAACTGAGGTAGAGAGTTGAGCACCTCATCTGCTGGAAATCCAGCTGGGCTCCAGGCGGAATAGAAGGACAGAGTGCCACCTACCGAAGCACCACTGCTGAAGAGAATTCTGCAGAGATATGTAAAGCCAGTCATGGCTCAGGTAGTAGCTGGGTGAGTCAGGAGGTCCAGACCTCCACAGGTCTATTACTTTCAGCTTTTTTAAAAGGTCTTTTTATCTACCTACTTTCTCTGCCCCGTATATCAGTACTTCTAGTGTGGCTAGCACTGGCCTGGCAACTTATTCCTATTGCAAGGATCAATGATATAAAGTGCAGCTATGAAAGAGATGATATCAACATGTACTAACTGGTCTGGAAAGGACTCTGGAAACAAACTGCATTCTCAGAAGTGAGGAGCCAGCTCCTGTGGTGCCATGTCATGTGGTACCCTCAACTTTGCAATAATGTACTAGTCCGTGTTAATAATTCAGCATTAGGTTTTGGGTAAGTGGAGGTGGCAATCCCATCTGCTGTCGTTGGGCCATGCTGGCTGGGTTGCAGTACAACAGACTCCTGCACTAAGCTAGGAAGTGCAGGAAAATCGCATCGTATGATAGGGCAGGAATATCACCAGCCAAGAGATACAGCTTGCAGTGAGAACATGCACCAAAATATGAGGAAAGGCAAATAGGACCAAATTAAGTGATTGATCATTGGCTAAGGAAGTAGTCTGTGAAACATTAAGTTGTGCAATAGAGTTCTCAGGAAATTGGAATTTGGCATGAACTGGTCAATCCCTTCATAGTAAGATGCATTTTATTTCAAATAATCCAATCTTTCACTAAAGGTTGGTTGTGTTTTAATTTCAGTGTACCATTCCCTCACAGCCATCACTCTTTAATGTACCATATAGACTCAAATATATTTAATGTTATTCATGTGGTAGAGAGACTGAAACTATCAGAAAGGGAATTTCCTAAGCATAACAAAACAAAATAGCTAAAACCAGTAAAATTTTTTTTTGAAGGAGATATCCTCTGCCACTTTTAGAGATGGCTTGTCTACCCTTCTGTCTCCCTTACTAGTATAGGGGAGTATGAACACATTTAGCTGAATCTTACCTGCAAATATCTAGCACAATTATACCAATATTATCTTGCCTTTTTGATCAGATTTTCTTTAATAATACCTCAACTGTCTTTGCTATTGCCTTTTGGATAATGACTGGAAGATTACATTTATGAGTTGTTTTCATTATAGTTGGTGCTATGCAATGACTCAAGAGCGTATATTTATGCAGAATGTGAGACATTCAACAAAATAGATAAGGGAAGAGAGAAGATTGTAAATATGGGGCAAAAAAATATGTGCTATAGAGTCCATGACATGGAGCGTAAGAGTTAAGTTACAGAGAGCTCAAAATAGAGAAAAGAAATCCTAATTAAAATATTAATCCTCAAAATAACTTACTTTATTATTGACAAAATTATCTCAGATATATATTTACTGCACTGGCAAGTACCGATCAACATTTTTGAAACCTGCTAGTGAAAGTGCAGTAGTGCTTATAGCAAACTGAACACGAAGGACCTAGGCCTTTAAAAGCAACGGCAGGTAGTGCACACACACAAACCCAGTTTCCCAGCTGAGGTTAAGTACAAATGAGAAAGTGCTCAGTCCTGAATCATGTGATGTGGCCTGAAGTCTTGTGGGATTTTCACCATCAACTGACAGACAAACTAGGCTGTCTGGAAAGCTGGGGAACTGTAAGAAATTTGCCTCTGAGGGTTGTTGTTTCTGTTGTCTGTTTTTATAAGAAAGGATCCTCTGAAAAACACCCTGTTAAATATATGAAGCCAGGGCTGTATCTTCAGCAGGACAGATCAGACCAGTTCTGGATATAAGTATCCTACAAGCTTAGGCTTTTAGATCATTAGCTAACTAATTTTTGTTTCTCCAGTTACTCTCATAAATCACCAATATTTGATAAATAAGTTGATTCATACAGGTAATTTGCCGTTGATTTTGACTATCTTCTGTGTTGTCTTTGGTGGCTTTGTTTGCTGACACCTTGAAATGTAGCGCTCAACTTCATGCCTGCTCCTGGACTGGATATCTGACGCTTCTTTCACAGGTACAAAGAATACTAATTGCAAATGATAAAGATGGAACAGTGAGTGTGAAATCACACACATCCAGTATGTGTTTGGATGTGCCACTTTTGCTTTAGTAGGAAGTTCCAAAGTTTAAGAATGGTGAGGAATGGGTCCTGTTTTGCCCATTTATTAGTTGTCTTTAGTAGGTTTCTTGTAATGGTCACTCAGTGCCACATTGATCATTTCTGACCTTTAATCTAGCTACTCAGTATGCAGATAGATAAGTATATCTTGAGAAGGCCAAATAGCAAGCTACTGAAGTGTGAGGCCATGTTTTCCTTATCTGCTGTGTCCTTTTATAAAGAATCACTACAGCGATAAGAAACCAGGTTCTCAATTGCTACTCTTGTCTTCTGAGTAAATGAGATGAATCGACAGATGGGATGAACTTTTCAACATTACCACACATATAATTGTTTTTCTGTGAATTTTTATGGTGACCACACTATTAAAGTTTATCCTACAAGACTGTAAAAAGTGTTCCTTCAGTCAAGGCAAAGGGGGGTAGATAAGATGATATCTCATTTTTTTCTTAAATTATACAATTTCAGTGTTAAAGCTCTGTAGTGTTAAAATTATAAAATTATATATATAATTTATATATATATATAACTTTATATAATTTTATATATATATAAAAATGAGAGACATTGTGAAGCCATCTGAACTCCTGAGGGGACCTAGAAAAATCAGGTCTTCAGAGAAATATAGTCCCAAGTCAGTGGAAGAGGATGTTGGCTGACTGGTTTCAGTGTGCTCTTTTAAAGGTTTTGTTCAGTGGATGTTGAACCATTTATGGAAAAACATGCTCTGAACAGCCAGCATCTGCATAGTTGGGCTGTTGCCAGGTTTTTTGCCCAGCTCTTACTGTCTCCCACAGCCTCATCAACCCCTCTGCAGTAACTATATTCACATTCTTTCAGGAATTTGGTAAGGGAAGAGGGCTTATTCCAGCACTATTTTACCTCTTCACACCAACATATTCTCTCCAGAACTGCAAGCAAGTTAAAACAAGCTTGTTTAAACTAAAGCCAGGCAAGAACTGAATGAGTTTGCTTTGCCTTTAATACTGTATAAGAAACAAGCTCAAATAAAAATGTCTGCTCTAAACAGACACTCAGGCCATTAATTTTTAATAGCCAAAGTGTCCTGGAAAAACATAAAAGCCAATAAATTGATCATACAGTTATGATTCTACCAATAACTAACAAGATTTGTGGCCCAGATCCTTTAAGTATATGTTATCAGAAACTGAGTAACTGGGTAAGCTTGCTCATCGAGTCAAATAAGAAAGACACATGGTGATTTATATGACCAAGTCAAACTTGTTAATCTCAAGTGAACTTTTGGAAATCAAGTATTAAGAATCCATACTGGATCACACTTATTTCAAATCTTAAAAAGAATTTCTTTGCGAAGCCAAATATACACAAATGAAAAGTCTGTTTAAAGATGACCCTTCAAATTTGGCTTAATATATAGATTATATTTGTAAAATATAGGAATTGAATTCTAGTTACAGTGAAGCCTAAAAAGAGATCAGAAGTCTCCAACAGTAGAAATCTTAACACTGTGGAAGAGGTAGTGCGATGAAGTATGTCAGTATGCCAGTGTGTCTCCCAGTTTTCTGATGATGCCTTCAAAGCCCTGTCTATTTCTGCTGCCTCAATGCTTTGTACATTTGCAACCTTGCAGTTATAATGACAATATCTGACTATTTTTCCAGTCTTTAATAAGCCAATTCTGTTTTTTCTTTCTCTGACCGTATTCACAAGTCAGTATTGCAGCAGTCAAGCAACCAAGGGTAATGTTTGAGCTCTACATGCATAGCATTTTTTTCCACTCACATTTGTAGGTTGGTCTCTGTTTTTTCTCCTGTGGATGTTATGTCAGGGTTAAACCTCAGCCCTTATTCACACCAATGTTGTACATGCCTCCTGTTGGACCAAAGTGACAAGAGGACGGCAGATCTGATTCTGCAGGCAACCATGGTACCGAGGGGTCCCAGCCCTCATACAGCCATGCAGAATCAGAACTGTAGACTTCTCGCTGCTGCATCCTGTCTGGCTCCATGTTCCTCCTTGGAGGTGGCAGAGATGCCCCAGTCTCTTGCAGCACCCACAGTCTCACTGTCTCCGCACCTTCTGCTGATATGCCAGCATGCT
Source organism: Gallinula chloropus (assembly GCF_964237585.1). Lineage (NCBI taxonomy): Eukaryota > Metazoa > Chordata > Aves > Gruiformes > Rallidae > Gallinula > Gallinula chloropus. The sequence continues at coordinate 38,363,134 of NC_140089.1, forward strand.
ATCCAGAAGAATTATTGGGATGAGACCTTGGTCCCTTAAAACAGACATCTGGGAATGGCTCCTTGCCCTTCCTTTTCAAATTATTCCATATATAGTGTGCAGTTAAGGTAGGCTAAGTATTTTAATTGATCTTACATTTGTTTTCTGCACATCATGTTAGACTTTAAGCTAGTGTGTAGAATCAAGCCTTTGTTCCTCACTGATAAGAAGCAAGACCTTTCAAGGGCTATAAAATACTGAGTGTTTTCTTTTTCCTTTATATTGCAATTGAACAAGGTGTTACTGTAACTGACTCACTGTGGGAGGAAGAGGAAATTGGCATTTTCTGTGCTCTGTGTTTTGTCTCTGAGGTGTTGGTGGAGGTGTTGTGTTAGTACACTTGTCGGTAATAAAATGCATAACGGTACTAGCTGCTCAAACAGCTGTAACTGTCTGCTTAACATTTCCTGATCACTGGGGTTTCTCTAATGATAAGAATAAAATTTAAGCATAAACTTAAAAAATGACACAATAATCTCCCTGAAACTTAATCATATTGGAAAACTCCTGTCAAGTCTGTAAATAATAATGTTGTGCCAAGCACATATGGTGGTATTCTACAAACAAGCAGGAGCATCCACATCAAGGGGCGTTTTTTCTGCTGTTCTGCCTCACAGCTATACCAGACAAAACCAGTTGAAATCAGACAGTGAAGCTTTCTGGGGAAATATCAGGTTAATCTGTTCTGAATGTGTGATATGGCTGAACTGCCAGCCAGGGACTGCTGTGATAGTAGTGCATTATATACATTGCTCATAAGGCATACAGGTTATTTTCCTAGAAACACTGAATTCTTTAGTAGTGAGGCTGAATGGTAGGAGTAGCCTCTGGGTGTACATTGACAGCACCCTCTTACAGAATAGAATCATAGATTCACAGAATGGTTTCAGTTTGAAAAGACCTCAAAGATCACCTAGTTCCACCCCCCTCCTACCCTGGGCAGGGACACCCTGCACTAGACCAAGTTGCTCCAAGTCCCATCCAACCTGGCCTTGAACACTGCCAGGGAGGAGGCAACCACAGCTGCTCTGGGCAGCCTGTGCCAATGCCTCACCACCCTCACAGTAAAAATGTCTTCTTAATATCTAATCTAAATCTACCTTCTTTCAGTTTAATCCCATTACCTTTTGTCCCAGCGCTATATGGCCTTGTAAACAGTCCCTCTACAGATATTTTGTGGGTTGCCTTTAGGTTAGCCTGAAAGGCTGCTATTGAGGTCTTCCTGGTGCTTTCTCTTCTGTAGACTAACAACAACAGACCAACAGTCTGAGTCTGTCTTCATAGGAGAGGTGCTCCAGCCCTCTGATCATCTCAGTGTCCCTCTGCTAGACTTGCTCCAACAGATCAATGTCCTTCTTGTAGTGGGGAACCCAGACCTGGAGGCAATATAGAGAGCACAGTAGAGGAGAATCACCTTCTCCAAATGTCTGGTTACACTTCTTTTACTACAGCCCAGGACATATTTGACTTTCTAGGCTGTGAGCACACATTATCAGGTCATGTTGAGCTGCTTCTCCACCAACACCCCCAAGTCCTTCTCTTCAGCACTGCTCTCAATCCACTCATCACCCAGCTCATATCCATGTTTTAGATTGCCCCAACTCATGTACAGGACCTTACACTTAGCCTTGTTGATCTTTATGCAGTTCATGTGGACCCATCTCTCCAGCCTGTCAACGTCCCTCTGGATGGCATCTCTTCCCTGCAGCGTGTCAACTGCCCCACACAGCTTGGCGTCATCAACAAACTTGCTGAGAGTGCACTGTCTATGTTGCCAACAAAGATGTTTAACAGTGCCAGTCCAACTGACTGGCAGTCAGTACCAACACCTGAGGAACACCTCTCATCAGTGGTCTCAACTTGGACACCAAGCTATTTACTCCAACTCTTTGAGTACAACCATCCAGCCAATTCCTTATTATTCACTGAGTGGTTGATCCATGAAATCCATGCTTCTCAAGTGTAGAGAAAAAGATGTCATGTGGAACAGTGCCAAGCACTTTGCACAAGTCTAGGTAGACTGCATCAGTTGTCCTCACCTTACCCACCAACACTGTAAACCTGTCATAGAAAGGCACCAAGATTTTTAGGCATGATTTGCTCTTAGTGAAGCCATGTTGGCTGTCACCAATCACTGCTTTACTTTCCATGTGCCTCAAGACAGTTTTCAGGAGGCTCTGCCACACAATATTGCCAGGCACAGAGGTGAGACTGACAGGCCTGTAGTTCCTTGGGTCTTCTTTTTCTCCCCTTTTTTATAAATGGGGGTTATGTTTCCTCTCTTCCAGTCAGTAGAATTTATGCTTCTCTGCAACATCAGAAAGATTCCCTGTAGTGAACTCATCAGACTGTGATTTGTTTTCTCTTCCTTTGAAAACATTTAAATTTTTTTTATACAATGTTTAATATTTCATTATTTCCAGTGGATAAAAAGTTTGCTCTAAAAAAAAAAAAGATAATGTGTAACTTCTTCTCTCCAAGTCAGTGCTTCCAGCTTCAAAAATGAATGGCTCCGATATCTTCAGAGACCAGATTTTTGTATTTGTTTGCAGAAGAATGGAAAGTACATTTTTAATAAAGCTCCTGTGATGAATAAGTGGCTCAAAAATAGCAGGCTAAAGCTTGCTTCTGTGCTGTCAGAGCACAGTCTGCCAAGTAATTTGCCTATATAAACAGTGTAAGAGCAAAAGGCCTATTGTAAAGCTGATCTTATTTTTAGAGGTACGTTTTATTATTCACTCTCACTTCCTTTCCCACCAAGGGCTTGCTTTCACTGCAAAACAAGGCCATGATGGCAAATGCTTACCATCTGATTGCATAAGAGCTCCAGACAAGATACTGTGCAATTCTCAACGCTATTTCTCCAGAATAGGGAGGATACATGTGTGTTTTCATGCTGAAACTTGATTTGCAAAGGCTTCAGCCCTGTTCTTGTCTTGTGCTACCCCTATTACATTATTATAAAACATAGAAACCTGCAGCTGGGCTCTGCCTTTATGTTGAACTCTGTACCTCGCTACTGATGTAAGAGGATGTATTTGTGTGGGAGTTAGGGCACCATAGGAATTTTGGTACTGAAAATAGTCTATATACATATATTTCTCTGTGTACCCACTCCTCCATCATACCACCAGAGCAGATCTACACTGTTGATACAGGATTGTGCAAAATTGTTTCTCGACACCATAGTTGAAAGCTCCAACTCAGTTTTCCACAGCTGGAATAAAGCAAACAGGGCTTCTGCTGAGCTTTTCTTTGACAGGGTTAATCTGGCAGCCTTTCCATATCTCTACAGCATGAGTGCACTCACTCAGTACTTCCATCGGATGCCCTGATTTCTGTGTCTGGTAGTTTCTTGAGGCTGTAGGAGATGCCTATGAGCTCTCCAGTGAAAAGACATGCTAGCAAATTTCCAGTCTTGCAATGTCCTTTCATTATTGTGTTTTCTAGGATTTGGTTAGTTTTGCTTCATTTGAAAATCACTAGTTGACCTGTAATAGTGTGATCCCATTCAACATCTATGGATGGAAGTCGGCTTTACTCAAGAAGTCATGATATTGAGATATAAAGCAGTAACTCTAGTTCCATCTTCTTTCCTTGCACTAGCAGGGCCTTGTAAGGAGAATGGCCATGGCCATGCTTTCAGTCCACTTTCAATATTGTCTCTCCCCTGCTATTGCAATGTTTCTGGTTCATGATGTTACATCCTTTCCCCTAAGCAACACACTTCTGTTTTCAGAGGACACCAGACTATGACGTTGGTGCTATGGGGAGAAACAATTCAAATAAATTCACCATGTCCACTTCTGAAAGACAGAAATTAACTAGATCTAATGAAACATGATAGAGCACATAACAGTTTGCATTTCTCTTTCCTGAGGAGTTCATCTCTGTTCCAGCATAAACATGTCTACTGCATATGAAAACAAACAGCATGAAGAATAAACTAGAAGTTCTGTGGACAGTGTTATTTTACAAGGTTTCTGGCAAACACTTTTTTTAGCTGCACTCCTTCTTCCCTTATAGAAAACTTCTTGTACTAGTTTTGCAAACTAGTCATTCCAAAATCAAAATTGAGGTGTTAAAGTGAGATTTATATCACAGTACATTCAATTACTGGATTTCACATCACATGACTGTAAGTGAACAAGGTTAATTTACCTCTGAAGGCTTTCTGGAAAAATCTGATGCTTTTATTCTATGTACATCAGCAGATTCAAATAAATCTGAAATTAAAATAATTATTTAAAAAATCCCATGGATTGTTCCTTTCAGTAAAAAGGTCTTTAACAAGTAATTTTGGTCTATGCTATTTTCAGTGTTTCCTTCTTCGTTTGTTTTACTTAAAATTGGTCCTTCGTTTGTCTTCTATGGTGTGTCCTTCACTTCAAACACTTGTCTTACTGTTCAGTAACTAGTTTTGAGGCAGACTTCCACAAAAGGTGATAGTCAGGGGTCTCCCAGATGGTGCTTGGGGGATATATTTCCACTTCCATAGAAGCATTAGTTGATAAGCAAACTTGAAGGTTTAAAAGGGAAAAGTATTTTTAAAAAAGACAAAAAAAGACAAAAAAATTAAGCCAAAAGATGATTTTATCAGGCATGGCCCCTATAGCGTTGTATCATTTTGTTCCTGAAAAAACTACACACCAGAGAATGCTGAGCTGGACATACTAAGTATCTTTCAGTGGTTTCTCTATAAACAAATAATCTCTTTATACATTGAAATATGGAATATCTTTAGAAAGCTTACTATTTTAAATTAAAATCTGTCCTCAGATATCCCAAACAATATCTTTTTGAAATGCTTTAGAAAATCACTAATAATATTAGAAACAATAAGCTTTCATTGTAATTCAGTTTTCATTCTGTTACTGGCGTGAATTATGACAACTTGCCAACCCACTGTCTGAATTATGATATTTTTTCTATGTGATGATGCTTTGTTAAATATATTTCTTAATTCTATATGGAAGAAGCAAGTCTCTCAATATGACAGGGAACTGTGCCATACAGTTGTGCTATTCCTGGAAAACTACTGTCCACCTCTGGAGAGTTCTGCCATGAGCTACACCCTGAGGGAGTAGAAAAGTCTATGCTGTGGTTAGAGTTATATAGGGGAAAAAGACAATGCAGTTTAAAAACTTGCTAATACGAGCAATGACATTACTGGTGAAGCTTATTAAAGCCACATGATGAAACTGCTACAGGACTGCCAAGTAGCTATGATTATGTAAATAAGAATATACAAAGTCTGGCTGCAGAGGACCTATGGCAAGTCCCAGCTGATGCTATTCTAATGATTCAGGGACTCTGAGGCTGGATTAGTGTCATGCATTTACGTCAAGAGATAGCTATCCACTTGGTCTTCAGCCTATTCTATTCTATTCCTATTCTATTCTATTCTATTCTATTCTATTCTATTCTATTCTATTCTATTCTATTCTATTCTATTCTATTCTATTCTATTCTATTCTATTCTACTCTACTCTACTCTACTCTACTTTATTCTATTCAGTCTGTTTTGTTCTAGTTCTGAAACTTCCTGATAATGATCTTGAAAGTGTTTCCAAAGCTTAATATATTGTTAATACTTTATAACAGAATCATAGAATCACAAGATTGGAAAAGACCTTTAAGATTATCGAGTCCAACCATTCCTGTCTTATTCTAAACCATATCCATAAGTACCTGATATACCCTTTCTTTAAACACATCCAGGGATGGTGACTCAACCACCTCCCTCGGCAGCCTGTTCCAGGCCCTCTCAACTCTTTCAGTGAAAATTTTTTTCCTAACATCTAATCTGATCCTTCCCTGGCACAGCTTAAACAATAAAAACAATTTTTTTCTACCATTTGCTTGGCTTAGTGAGTGCTTTTTTGCTTTTATCTTTCAACTGAAGTCAAATATTTGGAAAAAAAATGGTGACTCCAGGATTTATTTATTCAAGTATATTAATTTTCACTGTAAATTTCTGTATCAGGTATAATAAATATTAGCATTAATAAGCCATGTTCTTCACATTTTCAAAGAAATATGTTACCTGTCTTCTGAACAGTTGGTCTTACAGCTCTGCAGAAGTAGTCCCAAAGGTGCTCAGGAGACCTGCAATAGGTTACTTTCTTGAAAAGTGGATAGGAAGGTAATGATCAAATGAGAAAATGTGAGGTTGTGGACAAGAAAAACCCACCTGGGGGGTTGTGCAGGGAACAACAGATGTTTTGCAAAGGGATCTGAAGGTGATTAAGCAAGATATCTGTTTAGTCTAGAGAGAGTATTATTTCATCTTTAGTAAAGTACAAATAGTACTGCAGGAAATAGGAGATGGCATGGGACTAAATTCTTTAGCGCCAAGGGTGGTTCCAAAGTTATTATGATACAAACTTGTTAATAAATGAAGCTTATTTTGTGTGAGTTAATGACCCAAACAGCCTCCATGATTTGTGATTCTGAGTTCATTTTGAATTAAAGCATATGGCTTTATGAAGGTGCAGTGGAGTATGGGGATTTTTAATAGGATTTTGGAGCAGAATTTTAGTGCCTCTGTATATGAAATCATACATCCTAAAAATGAAAAACATCTACTAGGCCACTTAGGATGTCCAAGTGTTGCAGTGGCAAGCAGCTCAAAGATGGAGATTTCCTTCCAATTTTCCCTTCCAGATTCCTCTAAATAGCAATGCCTGGCCCTGTGTAAAACTGTAAGTAACCCATATTTCAGCATCTCCTTCTCTGGGGAGGCCATTATCTATTAAAACAGTTTAGCTGATCTGCTCTCTGAGGCAGAGAGAGACAGGGAGTTGCAAGGTTACGTAGGTAGCAGCTAATTGCCTTCAGCAGGCTTTGCACATCTGACATGCTTTGGTCATGCCAGCAAGTCCATGAGGATTGCTTCAGTTGATACTGAGTCTTAAGCAGAGCACTTCTGTGAGGGGGTTCTCCTACTGAAGCTGGTCTACAGCAATGTTCACTACCTGTCACTTCCAGGGCATAGCTCACTGAAACAACTTAAATTCAGGTTTGCAAGGGCAAGAAAACCTCTGATGAGAACAGGGTATGGTCCTATGTCAGTGATTTACACTCTTCTGGGACCTACCTGTGCTAATCCCATGGGAGAACCAGATGATGGAACTGCCATCCCTAAACAATCTTCTGTGTTTTGGCATACTTTTCAGAATAAGAGGGAGTATAGGAAGTATTGCCACAGCATAAATACTTTTCTTATTTCTTTTTCTTGTAGTCAGGATGAAGGAGAAAAATGTGGATAAAGCTGTTCTGAATAAAATAACGTTCCTGTCTATGCTGATGGATTTTGCTGGAATGGTTACTCTGAGATGATTAACTGGAATCCTGTATTTTTAGTCTTTCATTTTTATTCAAGTAGCAAAAGAAGTCTTCCAAGATAGGATAAAAATTTCTGTATTGGCTGATGTTGAAAGACTCTCTCCAGTAAGAGTCTTTCTCTCTATAACACTTGCATTAATACAGCATCGACATGGAGCCTCGCCATGGGAGCAGTCTGCCTGGCATCACCAATGAGCAGAGAAGGGGAGGAGGACACAAATGTACTTTTCCTCTACCAGTGCTCTGTTTTGGGGAAATCCAGACAAAACCCGCTCAGTGTGAGCCTCAGCCCTGCCATGACTGGGAACTTGCATGTTTTTACCAGGAGATTTCCTACATCTGAAAAACCCAAGAAAAAAAATAAATGACATTAAACTGGGTTTAGAATAGCAAGTTTAAGTATCTAATGCTACTTCTGGACCACTTACAGGTTAAGAACTGGAGATACGGTGTATTGTAGCAGAGGTGGAAAAGTCATAATATTGAAATGTCTGGTAGTGACTTTAAAAAGTTATTCTGGACTAAGTCATGCACCATACCTGACTGTAATAATCCAAATTGCTTCTGACTTATGATTATATTTGGCAAAAATCACCATTTCCCACTGCAGTGTGAAATTACCACACACTGTAGCCGTGGCATTTATTGAACACAAGGGAGCCAATTATAGCTCCATAAACTTGAAGACAGCCTCTGCTATTACTTAATTAACATCAGTATCTGTGCATAAATTAGCACAGCATTTACAATCTTTCTCTGGTTAAAGGTCTTGCAGAGTCTTCACTGCACCACCTATAATTTAAATAGTAACCTCAGACTTGGAGACATATGTTGACTTGCGACTTGGCAGAGTGCATTTCAGATTTTTTTTTTCCCTTTTTTTTCTGTTATTAATATTGGCATAGTATACATTCATTTGAGCCTTTCCTAAAATGAGTTTTCATACAAAATAAATCATAGAATTCTGAATTTTCATTCTGTTGTTTCCTCTCTTTCCTTCCTCCTTCTACCCCCACTTGCCAAACAAAGCCTTTGTTTACCTACTAGTGCAACAGTGCCTGTGTTCAAGCACAGAAGCACCTAACGCTACCAGGACGGAACCTTTTCTCTCTGTCTGTTTCTTTTGAGAAAGCTTTTCACAAAGCATCTGTTTTTACATTGTGAATGGTATTGCAGATACAGACCCAATTAAGCTCAAATACTTGCCTGTTTGCCATAAGAATTTAGCAAGCAAATGCAGGCTAAAACGTCTTAAATGGTTATGCCCATGAACTGCTTCATTCAGGGTTCTGCTGAACATGAACAGGGAGGGCAGTGAGGCCCTTCTTTGAGATGGAGGGAGAAGATACTCTGGGTTGAAACAGTGGCAAAAAATGGCCTGAGAGGGTGGCTAAGAAGAGGGAAAAAGCAAATGCAAGCTTTTCCAAGGTGTCTGCTATACAAAACTTCTCATTGCTTCTCCCAATGTAATTTTATTATTATTATTATTTTAAAAAATTTATTTACCCTACTGGAACTGTAAGGTCTTAATTTTGTTTGATACTCTTGGCATATTTTTAGACACTGCAAGAGAATTATCTTCCAGGATACTCTTTGGGGTAAACATGCCATTTTGTACATGTAGTATGTTTTGAAAAAATGACATTTTCTCTCATCCATATCACCCATGAATGCTTTTTGTATTTCCTTTTATTTTTTAATTAGAAATAGATAAATACCATATTAGTTAGTTTGAGGTTCCTGCTTGTTTTAATGAACTTTCCCTGCATTTCCTACCAGTGGAGATAACACATTATTTCTGCTGCATCATCAAAACGGAAGATTATGAATGAAAAGTTCAACTTTTAACTCCCTTAACATTAGTTGAAAGTATTTTGGAATATAATTTCCAGAAGGTTTTTATATCCACTGCAGAATTACATCTGTACTATTCAGTGTGCTACTTAGGGGACTGTCTTCCCTAAACACGGGGAAAATGTACAATTTATGGTTATGATTAGTTTACAATAGTTTTATTGAAAAATATACTGGGAGTGCTAGGAATTAAACATCAATAAGCAGTGAGGGAGTAATTGGCTAAATGTAGCCTAGGAGAGACACTTAGCCAAGTCTATTAATAATATATAGGAAAATGTGTCCAAATCTTCTGTGTGCACTTTTCTTCTAAAACTGTGCTTCTTCAAAGAAGTATTGTACATGAACATTGTATGGTTTGCAGCAAACAGAGAAGGAAAAATATTTCTTTTCTTTTTTTTTTTATTATTGCTTTTTTCCACTCATTGCTTCTTGCCAATAACTCACAAGCGTTTTGGCTCTAATTCCTGGTTCTCTGCCTGTGCCTGACAGTCAGTGATTCATACTAATACGCAAGGTCAGCCTGAGGTTATGTGTGCTCTCTAAGAATATCAGGCCTTGGTCTCCTCCCATGGCCACAGAGATTACACTTGCCCTTCTCACGAGACATTCACCAGAGTTGTCCCCAGATACCCAAGTGTATGGCACTCACAGGGCTGACTTGGTGACTTTTTTCTGTGAAAGTGAGGATATCATGTGGGCCTGAAAGGTATGTTGCCTTCTAAATTTGTCTGGAGGCAGGATTTGTTCCAAAATACATAAGTAAGCAAGGAAAGTAGGAAAAAAAGTCCCTGGACCAATCCCTCTCCTACGAAAGTATCTGTTTAATCATGAATAAGTGTGAAGACTTGGTGAATCTCAAAAAATACAATTTGGATAACAGCACTGAATTATATTTTTATCAGTGCAGGGATTCATTACACCTAGGTGGTTTTGGGTTTGTGTTGTGTTGGGTTTTTTTTGAATTTTAATCCAATAACAATTGGAGGTACTTTACGTAGTGCTTTTCAGTCTGGATAATTTAACTTGTATCTTCACAGTGTTTCTGTACAATTTTAAACTGTAGTTTACGGGTTGATTTTATTAATTTAGCCCCTCTCGTGATTCTATTAATATCAGGTTCCTGGATAGTTGCATCTGAACTCCAGATGACACTTTTCAATACAAGCAGAGCACCAGTAACTTAATCTTCCTTATTGAGAAAATAAAATATCCTATTGACTTTTTTCCTATTTCAATTACTTTCCATTTTTTGGTTGATCAATGATGCTGTGAGAAAGTTAGTGTGGTATAGCCTTTTATACGTTGTCTAGGTCAGGAAAACATACTAAACTTAGTCATGATAATTGGGTGCTTCAACTGTTGAGCAAAAGATAACTGCAAGCCAGAACTTTGCAATCAGCTTAAGTAAAGATGAATCAGGGTAAGTCAGTACTTCAACAGTCAACAGAGGGAATAATAGATGATAAATGTTATAGGAAAGGTGTCCACAATATCTCACAAAACAATCATGCCAGGAATGTATAGTATTGTAGATGCAATACTTGCCTTTCACGTGGAAGGTGGTTTTGGAAACACTTTCTTAGTTATTAGTCCCCTTCTGAAAATAAAATGTCAGGTACTTGAAGAAGGAGCTGACTGTCTGTTAAAGACAGTGCAACCCCTCGGTTGCAAACCGGGAATGGTCTGAGACGAGTTTTCTTTCCTGGGTGTGCACAGTGACCTCTGTTCACATGGGAACAAAACCCCAGTACTCTAAAAGATCCCATTCATTGCTGGGACTGTCACTGCTAAAATTTTTCCATCAGCGTTTTTTGGGGACCCAAATTTTTTAATCTTTGGTTTCTAAGTGCAAATATTTAATCTTTTAAAATAAATGCCAAACAGAGAAATTAATCTCTTGGGTGTACCTTCTCTCTACCTCTTTTCTTTACGTCTGGCTCTCTAAGCAGATACTATCTCTAGCAGCTGTACCATCTCCACACAATCTCCCTTGACTCTATAGCATACTAAGGGGATTAAAAAAAATTTCTCTTTTCTATCAAAGGAGTGTGTTCATTCATCCTGCTCTTCATATTGATTAATAATTTCTGCAACTGTAAATACAGGGTGGATTGACATCTTGGTAGACTAATTTCTACAATGCCAGGCAGCTGAAAATACATTATTCAAGTATGCAAAGATCAAAAGTCCATCCTGATTATTTTGTGGAGTAGTGAGACTGTAAAATACTTTTTGTATGTTTGAGATAAAATTCCAAGTCCTGCTTGTCTGAGTGCTTGTGTTATTATACAACCCATATATGTTATTATGCAACCCAGGTATATAATTTTCTTTTCCTGTTTGGATTTGCATGCTAGTTTTGTGGCTGGAAAAGAGTTAATACTCTGCGTAGTAGCTAGTATGGGACTATGTTTGAGTTTTATGCTGAAAACAGTGTTGATAACACAGAGATTCTTTCATGGCTGCTGAGCAGTGCTCATACAGAGCCAAGGCCTTTTTTTGCTCCCCACACCACCCCACCAGCAAGGAGGCTGGGGATGCCCAAGGAGTTGGGAGGGGACACGGAGCATTCAGCTGACCCCAACTGACCAAAGGCATATTCCATACTGTATGATGTCACGCTCATACAGTATGGAATATGCCTTTGGTCAGTTGGGGAAAAAAGCTGGGGAAAAAAGGGTGCAATGTTCCAAGTGATGGCATTTGTCTTCCCAAGTAACCATTACTCATGGCACAGCCCTGCTGTCCTGGGGATGGCTGAATACTGGCCTGCCCATGGGAAGTAAGGACTGAATTCCTTGTCTTGCTCTACTTGTGTACATGGCTTTTGCTTTGCCTATTGAGCCATCTTGCTCTCTGCTCATGAGTTTTTTTGACTCTTCCAATTCTCCCCCTCTTCCCACACAGAAGGGGGGAGGGGAGCGAGCCAGCGGCTGCGTGGGGCTTGGTTGCTGTCTAGGGCAAAACCACCACAGTCTGTTGTGTCAGCAACTTTTCACTGTGGAGTCTGGATACTCATCAAGGCTGAGATTCCCTTTTTTCTTTCTGTATTCCTGCTAAGTGCCAAGCAGTCATGTGGGTGCTCTAAAATAGTAACAACAAATAAGAATAAGAATCTTGTTACTTTCTTTCACATGGGAATTGACAACAGTAGAAATTGTTGAAGGCTTCTATGAAAATATACTGTACTTAGGAACCAGGAAATAGCATTTGTGATTTAAGCTTCTTTTATTCAAGTGGTATTTTATTATGTGTGCTCCTTTTCTCCAGTTTTATTTTACTGTTACAGGAAATAATGCCATTTCACATACCCAAGAGAGAGACCAAGGAGGGCTATAGTAAATAATAGACTGCTAAATAAATCAGGTTCAATCTGTCTTTTGCATATATCTGCCATGGTTTATTCTGTCCATGTTTCTGCTATTCATCTACCGATGACGAAAACTCCCACTGGTGTAATGCAAGATGTCCACAGGTATTACAAATATCCGTTCACAGATCTCCGTTGAGGGATGCAGTATGGGGTCAACTCAAAGTCAGTCCTAAATTATTAATGCAAACAAATATATTATTTGCACAGAGAGTGTCAGTCTGTCCCTTAGTTAAAGAAAGATTTATAAAGATCTTAACACCAGAAGTAATGTATAAAACAAAACAATAACTTTATTTATCAGGGAGAACTGTTTGCCATCTCCAGGAAATATGTCTTATTTCAGTGAATTGTGAAGGGAACATCAGGGGAAGGGGGTTGCACAGAAAGTACACTTAAGATTTCTTATATGAAATGTCTCACAGTAGAGAAGCCTGGTGGATATCCTGTGCCAGCTTTGTGGAAAAGATAAACAAGGAACAACAATTTTAACTGCAGATTCTGTAAATTAAGGGGGAAATTAAAATGCTTCCTTTTCAATTACCAGTATGTTTATCAGTGCAGTCCTGTCTTTAATTCTAATCAAACATGGCTTATCTGTAAATGGCATCTCTAAGAGAAGAAAAAAATTAATTTTTCTCAACTGCAAGTAAGGGTGAAAAATTCGATACTGTTGTGGAGGTGCAGGCTGGAGGACCCTGACATTGTAGGAGAGAACAGCTTTTTCACAAAACACAATTATGAAGACTGATGCCTCTGATAAACTGAGATGAGGCGCTGGCCAGAAGGTTAAATTAGAATCCAAGTTCACAGGCAGCAACAAAATATACTGAAGTTTGGGGAAGGAGAATGTTATTAGCTAAGAATAATGATTTTCTTTATATCCAAGCTGATATCTGCTTTCATTAATTTAAAATGCCTGTAAAGATGTCTTTATGCATTGTGTGGTCTGTTGTTTTATTGATTACCTTGATTCTCTTCTCATCTCCATCAGATCCTTGCTAATATAACTCCGCTGTTAAAAGAAAAAGGAGAATGGTACTCAGGAGTAAACCTGCTTTGCTTTACTCTACTGGAAGTGTGGAATCAAACATCGACTTCTATGGATTTATTCTGCATTTTCCTGAAAACATACATTGTCTCTGGTGTTGTTTCCACTACTGGGAGCCTGGTTTTGGTCTACAGATTTGCAATGGTGGGAAAAAGTAAAACAACAGATGAGGAAGTTATACAGGAATAATATTTTTTTTTTGCAGTGCAAGATTACACAGGTGAATTTGAGCAGTATGGACATCACATGTTAACTACAAGCAACTATCCAGATCTTCACATGATATAATCTAATTGATCTTTTGGGTAATAATCATGTGACAGCAAATGTGGATACATGTATGTACTCACCTTTAATTAATATCTATCTTTAGATATTTAACATATACTACGATAGTGAAACTTTCATAGTAGTTTTCCATCTACAGTCATGGGAACATGATTTGAGTAAATTGGATTATTGCTTTGAATTGTCCAAGAGGAACTGGTCTTTCTGTTTCGAGTGTTCCTAACCATTTTTTTTAAAGACTTGGTTATAACATCAATACAGCAACAGTTTCAAAGTAGAGATGCAGACAATAATCCTAGAGAAATGAGGCTTATAATATGACCTGTGAACCACTGAAAATGGTTCCTTTGCAGTGAAAGGGAATTTAAATGCTGACTGTCTTGCTTGGAGTCATCCTGTTTCAAAGTGAGCTCTCTACAGGCCTGTTAGCTGATTTCATGTGTGTTTCTACCTGTTAGAAAAATATGTTATGTAACTTGGTTCCTTGCACATGTCAGGATTCTGAAAACCATAAATTTCTGTTCACTTCCAGCCACGAAGAAAGATCTTCTGTTTTTCAACATTGCTGTATATTGAATTTCAATGAAAATAAAATACTTTATTTTTCTGCATTCATATAGAGAATAAATTATTAATAGTCTACGCTTTTTTTTCTTTTCTCCATAGAGTTCATCTGCAAATATAGAATCATAGAATCATGGAATCATCAGGATTAGAAGGGACCCTCTAGAACATAAAGTCCAACACAGCCTAACCCTGACTAGTCCACCTCTAGATCATATCCTTAAGCACTTCATTTACATGCCTTTTAAATACCTGCCAGGATGGTGACTCCAACACCTCCCTGGGTCATACTTCAAACCCACAATTACTCACTTTGTCTATTTTTTTTTTTTTTACATGGTGGGGTTGATTTTTTGTTTTGATTTCATTTGTTGGTTTGGTTGTGGTGTTTTGCTTTGTTTTGGTTTTTCCCTCTCATGCTATATGATCCCACAGGGGATAACCTACAGGATTTCTCATCAAGCAAGACAGTCAGCATTTCAATTGTCAACTAATTTTCTGCTTAGAGAAAATTTTGATTTTCAAATTCAGTGTTATTAAACATCAAGGACCAAATTCAACTCTCATTAACTAAAGTGAAGTAAGCAGGACACCTAGTTTTACAATGTATTGCTACTTATCCAACTCTGAAGGACAAAAGTGTAACAGCATGAGCAGTGTGGGAAGGCCCACACACCTCCCATTCAAATGTAGGCAATTTTTATACTCTTTAATTGCAATTTACACTTTCCAGATAGCTGAATAATCTCATCAATAATGTGGATAATAGGTGTCTACACAGTTGTCTTATATCACAAGTGTTTGGCCTGTAGCAAAGTACCTAATGAAATGCAAACTGAAAGTCTAGATCATACTTGCCATAAAGACAGAGCAAAATTTGCAGAGTAATGTTTTTTTTTTAAATACTGAATATGTAAACACAGTGAGTGATAAATTAAATGTATTTGAAGAAGTCTTTTGTCCCCCAAATTGTTACATGATTTTGATGGCTGATATTTGTGCTTAGTAGTGTTTGAGTATGCTGAAGCATATTCTGTAACACTGATGATTCCTTTGTGAGAGTCTTTTGCAGTTTCAGCTTGAATCTTTGCTAGGAGGTGGAAAGAGCAAATAAGGCTATTATGAAGGTTAATGAAGTGCAGACAAGCAAGGTTTGAACTGGACTCCTCTGCTTATAAGCAAAGCAGAACTGATTTTTTTGTTATGGTTATTTCATGTGGCATGTGAGCTTTGAAACAGCAGTCTCTACCTTGATTGCTGGCTCTTAGGTCATTGCTTTCCCTGTATCTTGAGTCATGCTGTGGAGTCCTCAGCAACAAGTTACACTTGTGTCAGTATGACATGCAACCCCCTCTGACCTGACTCATATACAAGGCAGACCTTATGAAAGTACTCTAATTTTCATGGTGGTTTGCTCTTGAATTATATGTCAGGAATGCTGAGTGGACTTGCTATGGGGAACTTGTGAGCTGTTCTGTATGAGGGACTAGATGGGAAGAGAGTTATTGCTACTGCTGTTTAACTTAGATTTAGAGTACCTTTCTGGATCACACCAGTAGATTTATTACTATTTTTCTGTTTATGTTGGAAGGTTATTCCAACATTAAGTTGGACAGTGATTCATTTGTGTTTCCAAATGTTCCCAGCTATGCTGTGGGCTGGAACACCTTTGTTTTGGGCGCTTGGTTAATATGAGGATTGTCATACTTACTCTACTGACACTGTATAAGCAAATAATTGTATTTTTCCAGTAGTATGATAATCCATCCAAAATGCCAAGAAATCTTTTCTTAAAGGCATCACAAAATGTCCCGCAATGCCTTTCGCTTTCATAAGCATTTTTAGCAAGATTGAGGACTTTATATTACTTTTTTTCCAGAACTAGATTTACAAGAATAAGTCAAAATCTACATGTGCATGATATATCTCATATTAGTTCTTAATACAGTCCTCTGTAGGGAAGATCCTCTTCCTAAACTGTTAGGTGTAATTAAATATTAAGTCCTGAGGTAGGATTAGTGTTTTGACATAGGTTGCACATTTCTGGAGTTTACAGTCTTGTGGTATCCTTTCTGGACCTATGTCATGGTTCAGCCCCAGGCAGCAGCTGAGCACCACATGCTGCTCGCCACTCGCTCACCCTCCACTGGAGGAGAAACAGACAGAGCACCTGTGTGTTGGGTAAGGACAGTTTACTGATAAAATCACCGTGAAAGGGGAACAATAGCAGAGCCTGTGGCAGAATTCACACAGACACATACATCCATAGACACACACATACATACATACACGCACACATACACACACAGACAACACAGAGCACTTTAACATAGAGCACTGCACTTATGACTGACCCAAGACCCAGCTGCACTCAGACTGTCCTGGGGCCTGCCAAACTCCCCTTCCCTGATCTTTTTTTGGGGGCATGATGTCATGTGGTGTGTAAAACAACTCAGGCAAACTCAGCTCACCTGTGGTGATTGCTTGGGGAAGTTAAATCTGTCCTTGCTGGAACCTGTAAAACCTACTAGAGAAATGGTTGTCTCATTCAACTACTTCTGTGAACAGAAATGTTATCAGGTCATGTCCACTAAGTTTTCATTTTACCACAGATTACATGTTTCTTTTTACTTTTATCTTTCAGCAGGAAGAAGAAGACACGTGCTTCTTGAAAACATGTTTATGCCACCTCACCTCTTCCATGTTCTGGTACAAGTCTACCTTTGGGATGCCCACTATGCCTGGAACTTGGCTGTGTATATCTTCACAGTTGGTGGCAGGTGGCCTGTTCCTGTGCTTTCTGTTGACTACATAAATATATTGTTGATTTTACCTCCTTGTGGCCTAGAACTTTCTGTGTGAAATTTTCTTCCCTTCTACTTTTTTCTCAGGAACCTGTCAAAGTCTGTGCAAGAAGATAAATGCTAAAAAGAGTCATTGCAGATTTTATTTTCAGACATCCAGTGTCTGGTAGCCTCCACTTTTGGATTTTACCATAAGACAATTCTCTTGACCCATAGTGTTAGCATTGCCTTTCCCTTTCACTCTCATTTCCTTGCCAATGGGAGATGCTGGTTTTTGACAGTTCTGTGGTTCAGGCCTCCAGATTTTGTGCTAGCAAGGCAAGGTTGATGGGACCTTCTGAGAAAAAGTGGTTCTCAATCATTAGGAATTTCTATTGGCAAATTCTGCCTGAGTTGCATGGTTTAATGATTCATATCCATGTTACCTTTTGCTGAAGGTTAGTTACATCATTACAGACCTGGACTTCAGTTAATAGTCTTCTTGATGAAGAACAACATGCTTGAGACTCTATGTAGCTTGCTCTGTTCAGTATGACGAATCACCTTCCTCAGGGGCTTCCTGTACTGCCAGGACATTTTGCTTGGACTCTTCTAACCCATTAGACCTTTTATTCTGCAAAAGTGTCCATGCTCAGCAGTATCATAATAGAGTGGAGGCAGGAATGGGAAGTTGTAGCATAAAAGAACAGAAAAGGCAGAGCAGCATCTGAGTGTCTTGAGGACATCTCAAGCTTACGTTATATGTTTTAAGAAAATTGTGAGCCATTTCTCTCACAGTCAAAGAGCTGGGAGGGAGATGCAGGAATTTGGTAGGAGAACTCCTTAACTGACCAACTGACCAATTGAACTGACCAACAACTTCTAACTCTAAAAACACAAAATTTAACTTCCACTGTTTCTTCTATCTTTTGTCAAGCATCCAAAGGAGATTAACAAAGCTAGTCACCATTGCAAATGCTTTTCAACTCCTTTGGCAACGATCAAACTGCTGACAAGGTCACTTCTACAGTCACAGTATGTAGCTATCTTGTGTGATGAGGAAAAGATAACCTGTCCACAAAGGAAAATATAAAAACACTATAAACCCACAGAGGAGGCAGAAGATATAGTAGCAAGGTACTCTTCCCACTTCTCAACTCTAAGGATGGTTATGAAGAACATTCTTGGTCAAATCAGACCTATGCTGCTCAAAGTTCTGAGGGGAATTTAACAGACCTGTGAAAAAGCAAATTGTGTCCATTGGTTCAGCGTGGCCTATCCCTTGAGGTTGCATGGTTCACTTTGCTTCCTTTTTATGACTGGTGTGTTTGTGTGCTGCAGTGATACATCTGATGGATGCATCCTTCAGGGTCACCCTACTGCTTCAGCTCAAATGAACTCAGTGAGCCTGAAGGCAAAATGCTACAATTGACCAGAGTCTGCCCTCAGATAACCTGGACCCTTTTGTGTTGGGTGCATTAGTTATTAATTTTGTGTAAAGCTTCTGTTTTCACCTGAAAGCTATCTGTGCATTTGAAATGAAGTTCTGGAAACAAAATGGCTAGTGATTTTTACTATTCAGTAAAATACAATACTGTAGGAATCTCCTTCTGTCACTTTACTTCAAGACATTTTCCTAGGGTGAGAGTAAGAATATGAAAGTATTTTTTTTTCTATTTAGTTTTCACAGCAGTATTACTTCATGCTCCCTTGTGCCATAAGCCATAAAAGAATAAAGTCATTAGTCTAAAAAAAGTAATGGCTGTGTTTTTTATTATTCTCACTTTGTGGGTATGGACAATGGAAGTATACATTTAAGAAATAATGAAAAAAATCTGAAATTTCACCACCTTATTAAGGAATAATACAGAAACTGCATCTAAAAAGAATCTCAGCCACTGTAATTTCTACCATCTCCCTAAAAAAGTTAGTCTGTGTGTACTTCTATAGTAAACAGTTTGCATATCTTTTAAATTCCAGATACAGTAATGCTCTGGGGAGTTTGCTGGAAGCTTAATTAAGTAGGTCATGTGATATCACATGTAGATAATATAAACACCACACACCACTTCTCAGCTTTCTTATCTTACATAAAGGTTAGTTCTTTAAATTCTGAACTGTTTCTAATACCTCACTTGAAAAATCTTCATCTAAATTTTTCCAAGATCTTTAAATGAGGCTCAGGGTCTCATTTCTAACTGACAGTTTGGCCACTGAGACACTCATTTGTGATCTTGTTATCAGCTTCCTCAGAGTCTGGCAAGTAGGTAACTGTTAACCCATTTACAGGTTCTGCTTCTCCAATTTCTGTTTCTTTGTCCTATTGGCTAGATCCAGCTGAGGAGGTTCCCAAAAGGGCTGGAAGTTTCTTGAGGTAACAGTGTGTAGCTTCCCACTTTGCAGACCAAATTCTCTCTCACTTCATATGGAGGGAAATAGTTCCTACAGCCAGTACAGAAATCCTTTTGTAGAAACCCCCTATAACATACAAAACTTATTTTACAATTTCATTACAGCTCCAGGAGGATTTGCATTAGCACATAGTGCATCCTGTGAGCTTAAAACGTATGTTTTCAGCTAATTTGCACTGCAGAAAGATTATATAAACTGGCAAACTGCAGACAGTTCTTCAGTGGAGACTTACTTAATTCATGAAAGTACAGATTATTTTTCCTTCACATGGGTCAGTCAGAGTCTTGACCTCTTTGGTGCTTATCTAGAGAACAAGAGCATTAGATACCAAATTCAACTAGCTAGGTATCACAGCTTCAGTGTTTCTTTTTTTCCTGGTTATTTCCTGAGGCCCCTGGAAATGATGGTATGAATAAACAAAGCAGTTCTACAACACCACATATGGTCTCTGCCTGACTTCTGTTTGACCCTGTTGTCTTTCTGTCAGGAGCTATCTGGCCACATCCACAGATCACAGAGATCAGGCACAGTTGCAAGCTGCTATCTTTCATCACCTTCACATTGTGGTGATCCTCTCCCCAGTTGGCCAAACATTCCTTAGATGCGTGTCTAAACCCCCTGAACCCATCTGTTCTTTGTATGGGCACATGTTATACATCCTTACAACTTGGGGCTGGCTGGCTGTTGCAGAGTGTTTCATAGATTTGTCAAGGATGACTTCCACTCTTCCCAATCCTGCTTTGATTTGTGACTTGAGCAATGGCTCATAAATTTAAAAACTAGGAAAAAAGTTTCAAAATTACTCAGGGGAAAAAAGTTGCACAATTACTTGAGATGAGGATGGTGTATCTTTTAATATATGCACAGTATTTTGCAAGTGTGTGTGCAGCATGTTTTTACAGACTTGACACCAAAAGTGAGTTACCTTTGAATGACTGTAATCTCTTCCTCCATTCAAGGATTTCTAAGTGGGTCATGCAATTGTGTGTGCTGTGTGCAGAAATAATCCCGATGTGTGAAATCTCAAAGAACATACCATGAAATAAATGTGTATAAACACATATATGTAAACACATATTTAAGTATATGTAGTTTTTAATAATTATTTGTAGTATTTTACTACATATGAACTTAGCACATTTTTTGTTCACTCCAACTGTGTCTGAGACTTCAGGTTCTTACAGACTACACCTCTTAGGGTCATACTTTTGTCTGTCATAAAGATATTAGGAGTTCCTTCTGACCATGTTGTCTTGTCTTGTGCTCCTGGTTACTTTAAAGATGATCTAATCTCTTCTAGTGTACCTAGCCCGTAGATAAAGGACAGAGACTTCAGAACTGCAATTCTCAGTGAAAAGTATACATTTATGAAGAAATAGAGCATCTGCTTTAATTTGGTAGAAATCTTCCTGGGTCTTTTGGTCTCAGATGAAACAGTGATCTCATAAAAACTTTCAGGTATTTTTTTCTTGCTTCTATTCTAGATTTTAAATTTTCAGTTTTATTCCATTCTGGAGAGGATGCAAATACTTAGGAATTTGTGGCATGGAAATTCTTCTATCTGCTTATAAGGTAGAATGGAATTCACGCATTCATTTAGAGTGATCACAGAAACATTAAGCTTAGATTGATGCTCAGTCTCTTGTCTTTAATTTCAATCCCGTCTCAAAAATATTTTGCAAGTTTAGATAAATCGGCAGGTCCAGTGCTGATGTGACAACATTTTTTCCTGAAGATTTTTCTTCACATTTATTTGTATCTTTTTGTTTGGATTTATTTGTTTGAATTCTGTGAAAAATATGCTAAAAAATCTCTAAAAGTAATAGTTACTGATAACTTCAGTAGCTAGATATGTTTTCCAAATGCATAAACATGAATCTTTGTTTTCTATTAAGCAGAATTGCACTTAAATATAACTCATGTTTTTAGTATGCATTAAAACATACTCATATAGTGACAGATTATAATGAGAACATAATTTTGTTGATCTCTAGTTTGTTTTTCCATGCTAAAGAAGTAATTTTAAATTCTCAGTCTTGTGCTGCTGTCTTTCTCTAAATAAGAACTGGTTAGAAAAGATATGCATTTCCAAGCAATGTCTTCTCACAACAAATACTGCAGATTACAAAAGGTCTGAGGGTTAGATATAACAGCAGCATCTTACTGATGATAAAATCATTGCTGGATGTTTATAGAAAAGTTAATAGCTGGTTGTGGTAATTTAACTCCAGCCAGTAAGTGAACCAGTCACTTACTCCCCTACATCAGGATGGCAGAGACAATAAGAGTCAAAGTGAGGAAACTCACGGGCTGAGACAAAGACAGACAGTTCAATAGGCAAAGCAAAAGCCACATGTACAAGCAGAGCAAAACAAGGAATTAATTCCCCACTTCCCATGGGCAGGCTGATATTCAGCCGTCCTCAGGATAGCAGGGCTCCATCACTAGTAATGGTTACTTGGGAAGACAAACACCAACACCTTGCCCCTCTCTTCCTACTTCTACCGTCAACTTTGCATACTGAGCATGACATTGTACGGTATGGAATATCCCTTTTGGCAGTTGAGATCAGCCGTGTCCCCTCCCAACTCCTGGTGCACCCTCAGCCTTTTTGCTGGTGGGGTGGTGTGAGAAGCAGAAAAGGCCTTGGCTCCATGTAAACACTGACCAACAATAGCCAATACATATCTGCATCATCAATGCTGTTTTCAGCACAAATCCAAAACACAGCCCCTTCTACTATGAAGAAAAATAACTCTATCCCAGACAAAACCAGCACATTGATAACCAAATTTTTCTTTAATTTAATCTCTGGCAAAATTACTTTGATATGACAGGAACACTTACGTACTTGCTGGACAGTTAAATATTGCTCAGTGACAAAAGGGCCCTACCATTCTTTTCCCTACCCCATTTGTAAAAAAAAACATTACGGTAATAAACAGTGGTGTCAATAATTATCAGCAATATCCTGCAAATCTTCCGCAAACAAACCTATTATTGGTTCTGTAACAGGGGTAAAAACTCAGGCTTCCAGGTTGTTGATCGAATGGAATCTGACTTTGTATGATGCAATTGTCAGGAATATATATTTCTAAATGTTTTTATACTCCTAAACATTTTAATTATGCCCTCTAGCCATGCGCACCTAAGTGGTAAACATCCCTTACAGGTGGTTCTTACGCTGTGGTTGCAGCCAGCTCCTTGGGAAGGTGTTGCCCCTGCCTTGCTCTGCATACAATTCCAGTTTTTCTCAAACTGAAGCTTCAGCTATGTTGCTGTTTAATTTCTAGCTCATTTGGTCTTTCAGTCTATTTCTGTAAATAATGTCATTATGAAATAAGAACGTTCTGGTGAAGTCAGCAAATAGTGCACACACAATTAGACTTGTGATGGTTAAAGCATTTTGCTTGAGGAGTCTTCTGACTGTGGCTTTCAAGCTACTTTTGACAGCAGTGAACTCTAATGCCTTGGGGTAACTGGTCTGCTGAGGAGACATCATGAGGCATTAGAACATTTTTTTGGTGATTAGACCTACCAATCATTGCTGTTGATGATAAAGCAGGTATAGATAATAGCCAGGGGTTAAAGTAACCAAAGAGTAAGAAGGACAGAGACTCATTGTCCTGTCCAAAAAGCAAAGTAAATTTCTTTTTCTCTGGTTTGTAGGCACATATACAGTGCCATCCTCATAATGGTAAGAATGTCCACACTTGTAACAATCTCCTTTAATTCTCAGGTTTCCACAGATTTGCTAATAATCTCTGAAGCAGCTAACTCAGCTAGCAACAACGTTATAGCCATATTGTGAAAGTGTTTGTAGAGTAAAGCGTCTGCTTCTCAGTGGGTTTGGACTGCTGTACTGCCTGCTTGTGATGCTTATTACCAATGCTGTTAGTCTTCACTCTTCCCTGGCACAATTATACTATTATATGCCATTACGGATCTGTAGTGCCATTGTCACTACTGAGGCGTTAGAGGTAAAAAGCATCAGAAGCTCTTGTGGATAACTGGTGTTCTGTAACTTCCAACTCCACAACGTGTTATTTACCAACACCTACCAAAAAAAAAAAAAAAAAAAAAAGTCATGAAGCACAAAAATAGCTAGCTGAAATAGCTTTAAAGTAATCAGAATAGCTGATTATTATCGCTGAGGCTCTCAAAGTGTAGTTGTGCAAAATACGTGTTTGACCTAGCGCTGCCCCTCCACTCACTTAAATGTTTATTCTCTTGACTATTCATTATTCTAAGAGCAGAGTGTAAATTTGTTCAGGGTAGAATCTGCTATGATTTTTCTGAGAGAGATAAGGAAGACTGAAACACTGTTGATCTACTTAAAATGTATCAGATTCCAATTTTTTTCCAGTATTTCTCCTCACTCTTCATCTTGCATAGCAATGGAATATAAAGATATTTTTTTACATATATTAAACTCTCCATTTAAAGTGTATGGGGATATTCTAGGAACTAGATTGATAATGGCCATATTTATCAACAAAATTGCCAACAAATGTAGAAAAGCTAAGTACCCAATCTGTTTCTTTAATCAACAATTCATAGCCCATTGCCTTCTAGAAGGCATTGCAGCATGGGTTGGTTTTTTTTTTTTGTTTTACTTTATTATCAAATGCATAGATAAAGAGAGAGTTTAAGACTCTTTACAGCATATGATGGTGGAAAAAATCCCAAGAAAAATTACCTACTAAAAATCTGTTGAAGACTTTGTTTTATAAGTTTATAGAACAGTAGATGGAAACTAGATGGAATCTGAGGAAGAAATAAAATGTCTTCTAGACCCTTTTAAGCTCCTATCTGATAATTAAAAAGGCAGACAGGCTTTATTTTTCAAAGAAAGGCTTGAAATTTTGCAAGATGGTTATTGGAAAACGGCCTGTATTTTTGCTAGATGTGGCAATTTCTATTGATTCTCCAGCTACATGCATAAGACATCTTCAGATTTCTTTCTTCCTTTAGGTAGGAGGTGTTACTTTTCCCCCACCCCTGGTGGATTTCATTCATAAGTTTCCTGAATTCTCAGGAGAAAGATTTCTGGTTTTAGTAACTGTCTTTCCTGAGGGAGGTGTCAGATCTGATTATTATTGCTAGTTAACAAGGAAAGTGAGAGCAGAAGTCTGAGGTTCTCCAACAGGGCAGAACTAGCTGGAGGGTACCTAGCACTTCATCAGAAATGCTGCTGCTGTTTGACTTTTACCATTGCGTGTCTGTGATGCTCTTTGGGTGGACCTTGCACAGCTGACAGCTCCTTGAGTACCTATAAAATGCTCAATTCAGAGCACTAGTGTGATTTTGCAGTGAAGCCTTTACCTGTCCTTACTTACAGCGTTGGGGTTTGAATCTAAAGAAGGTTTAGTACATATGAATGAGACCATAGGTAGAGTAAGAAGCAAAGGCTCAAGTGACTGTTTGATATCCCAGTTAAAACAGACACACATCACAGGAGCTGTTTTATTTGGGCTAGTAATGGCTGCCCCTGCTGTCCCTCCATCTCATGTTTCTCCATGTTCCATTCATCTTCAGTCCACTTCTGCTACTGAAGATCACATTGGACAGCCCATGTCTTCTAAAGCACCTCCTTTTGGAGTTAGGGCAGAGCTTGTGGGCACAAGATGGGTGCTAATGGAAAATAGAGGACATAAGTCACTTTGGTACTCCTAATCTCCTACTGCTCTTCTGTTGGTTTGAATCACTAAGTAACTCCAGGCTTTTGTTTTATTTGAAGAATGAAGGATGTATGTATTTTACACAGTTTTTATCAAATCATTTTTCATTTGTGCAGTGGAGGAGTTGCAATTGTTGTTTCTGGAGTTCTTGAAGTGAAACAGAAGCATACAGATTGCCTTATGGCCATAAGCCTATACTGAGAGACAGCAAGCTGCAGCAAATGGTAAGAAATGCAGCTAATGGTACTTTATTAGTTTCAGTCCAACACAAGCCCAACTACAAGTTGCTGTTAGTGCCTATCGTAAAGTAATCTCACAGAACTCACAATTTGACTTTCCTTTCTCTGGTGGATGTGTGAAAATATCACACGTCTGACCAGCACTGCTTCTCCTGTAAGTGTTGTACACTGCACTGCAGGTATGCAACATTCTGGCAATCAGCAAACCCTGTTGTGGGCTCTTCCTTACTCTGACAGAGAAGTGAACCCATGTGTCATGACTAAGATGCAGCTGATCAAACAGCGGCTGAAAATGTTTTCCTGTCAGTCAAGGTTTTATTTCTACATATTCTTAAATCAGGAGTGTGAAGCCAATCCAGACCTGTAAAGACAGTGTAGAGGTGGCACAGGGACTCAGATTTAACATTGGCTGGGATAGTTTGGTTCCATGGAAGAAGATGTGTCTTGTGCAAGATGTGTCTCACATCTTTGCCAGGTTAGTCAAGGTAATAAAATCAAAATGTCTGCAGCCTAGCACAGAAGTCCATGTCTTGAGTGCAGAGAGCAATTTCTGCCTGGCTAAGACAGAGGCAACCGTGATTAAGGTTTAGGAAGTTTACCAATAGAGCCAACACACATAAGGAAGGCCACGACTGAAAAGCCCTCTGTGAGCTCTTAAGGCTCAAAACCTGCCAGAAGGTTTAAGTTACCTCCAGGATGGATTGCTTTACTGAACTGCTAGTTTGGCTTCCAAAACCAGAATAGCTTTCCAGAGGAAAAGAGGAAGGAGAAGCACCTGTAAACACTGGCAACAACTCTCGGCTTTACTCAGGAGTTCAGGAGAGCTCTCCTGTTTTCAGCTTTTCTGTTGACCATCTTCTAAGACAGTTTTCTGTGGAGATCACCTTTCCCTGCCCTGAAGCCCTTCCTGAATTAGTAGTCCTTCCATGTTCACAGTATGACTCTCTGCCACCATTCAATGGTCTATTCACAATCTCAGATGCTATGAACTACAGCCATTCATCTTCATCAGCTTTGAGAATTTCTCAGAATATAGTAATTTTTCATCTGCTACAGCACTTTCTCCCTGTTTACTTTCTTCTTGCCTGTGTGAGAACTCTGTGCGAGGAGCTTTGACAATGCATGAAAGATGGGCCTCCTGTTCAATGGCAGCCAAGTTTGGATCTGTACAGCTGCTGTTGCTGCCCTGTGGAAGGTGAGAGTGGTGTGTTGCTACTGTGTGCTGGGATAAAAGTATGTCAGGGTGATGTTTCTCAGAAGGCTGGCAGCTGATCCCAATAAGGAAAGACTAGGCCTGGGCATCTGCCCCAAAACACTCCCTCCAGAGGAATTGCAAGT
Organism: Gallinula chloropus; assembly: GCF_964237585.1. NCBI lineage: Eukaryota > Metazoa > Chordata > Aves > Gruiformes > Rallidae > Gallinula > Gallinula chloropus. The sequence goes on from NC_140089.1 coordinate 38,390,103, forward strand.
GAGCGGTGTGCTGCATGCAAAGTAATTTCATAAAGAAGATGACAGGCCTAGGGTTCATGTTACATAAACAATACAGTTTTGCACTAAATTTTTGACTGAAAAGGCAGTAATGTACCTCAATTTACCTCCATTCCACTCTGCCAGTCAGTCTGGGTGGGCACAGCATCGATGGTCATGGGCTGGGCTTCCATAGAAGCGCAAGGATCTCTACAGAGTAACCATCAGCCATAAAGCTCATATAATCCCTTAAGGGATTGCCATCACTGCTTTCTCACTCTTCAGTCCCTGTATACGCTACTTAGCCTACCCATTAGTGACTACCTACCCTCTGAGTTCAGCTAGCTGAAGTACTTGCAGTAAGACATGATATCCTTCGTAGTGGGCTGATCGGGCTCAGTCTGCAGCAAAGGAGTGTGAGACAAAAAGTAGCACCTGCAGTAGTCCCAAACCGTTGCAAGCCTCAGTCCTTAAGTGGGCATCAGCAAGATTCAGAAATTCATTTCACTTAGTGAAATACTCAAGTGTGAAATCAGTTTAAAGGCTGTATGTATTATTTATTCTGGCTGTGAATTGGAACAAGATCCCCAAACTAACAGCAGGACTAATCCTAATGTGAGATTGCATGATTGAAAAGTGGCCAAACATGTCTGAAATGTGGAATATGCTCTCTTTCCCTCAGCTAGATCTATGCTTTGGAATTTATGTAAAAAACAAAGCAGGATTTGGGTCAGTTTTTCTAGACATACTTATTTAAGAAAAAAAGCACATGGATTTGACTGTCAGCAAACTAGTTTATTTTATCGTATTTATTTAAAACGATGGAAAATTATATATCCTCACTTAAATTGATGCAGCATCACTAGGGTAAACCAGATCAGAATGCAGACTGATTTGGATCTTGTGCTTCAGGGTTCATCCAGGCTTTCAATTACTTCAAGTTTCTTCAGCTCCTGCAGGAATCTTTTAATAACTCATTATATCTGTATCTCTTGCCTAGTGTTTTTCCACAGGTCCAATGTAGAAAACAAGAGACAAAGCAGTGATTCTTACCTGCTGGAATAGAGAAGGTGCACTTTTAAAAACAATTTAGTATGACCCAGAATAAAATCTGGGTCAGCCCTGAATCCCATCAAGGCTCACGGTTCCTCTAAGAGAAGATAAAAGGAGCATTTTCTCACTCCAGCTTCTGTCCTACACACAAATGGATCAGACACAAGAAATTAATTTCTTTCTAGCTCTGAGTGCATCATGGCTTCTTGAGTCATAGCATCTTAGTCAATACATGCTGCTCATGACAGATAGATTAACATTCTGAAACAATTTCTGTAATAACTTGCTGTTCATATACATGAGTTCTAAGAACTATTCTTTGGAGTGAATGAATGTTCTAATTCTGTATAGATACAAATCAAAAGAATGCCATACTCAGCTGCATATATTTTGTATTTTACTGAACCTTTATCTCTGCTTTAGTATATTTGAATTTAAAGAAGCTTTAGTCACTTCAGAACAGTTTGGGTTTTGCTATCTGTGAGATTCTGCATATGAAACATACTTGGTTGGACTCTTAAAAATGAAGAGGTTGGACCATTATGTGAACGTCACCCTTGCTGAAAGTGGACATAATTATTGTAAGAAATGTGCGGACATAAATATGGAAAGTAATTTTTTTAAAAAGTCATTGATCTTCATATTTGAGAGGCCTCTGGGGACGAAAGTGGAAAAACTTTACAGCAGACCATTATTTTGCTGTCCATTTTTGGGAAAAAGAAAAAATATGTATATTTTAAGAAAAGTAGGTACTCATGAAAATTGCACACTGAGAGACTTGCCTGTTCTTTCTGTTCTATCCCACTGCTTTCTGGAGCATTCCTGTTGAAAAGAGAATGGAAGCACTATATTTCTTCCTGAATACAGATGCCCCATAGTCATTCATTCTTCCATTTTATTTTACAACAAGGTGTTACGAATAGTTGATCACTATGTTGCATTATAAAATGATATTTTTTAATTTATCATTTTATAATTTGCCAACAGTAATACTATATTTTACTTACCTATAAGGAAGGAAAAAAAATATAAATCCCACATTCAGCCTTTGAAGAAGCAGTCCTGACATGGTACCTGGACTCCAGAAATGGTGAAAGATGTGTCATAAAGCTTATCATAAACAATAATGGGCCACATTGCATTGCATATTGCATTTATTTTCACAGAATCATAGAATTGTTTAAGTTGGAAAAGACCCTAAAGATCACTAAAAAAAGATCAAGTCCAACTCTAAGCCTAACAGTGCCAAGCCCACCACTAAACCATGTCCCTATCTACTTGTGTCATATCTACTTGTCTTTTAAATACCTTCATGGGTGGTGACTCTTCCCCAAGCCCATATTGTCATATGGGGTTGTTATGATTCAAGTGCAGGATCTGGTACTTGGTCTTGTTGAACTTCATACAGTTGGCCATGGTCCACTGATCCAGCCTGTCCGGATCCCTCTGCAGACCCTTCCTGCAATTGAGCAGATCAGCACTTTCACCCATCTCAGTGTCATCTGCAAACTTACTGAGGGTGCACTCGAGCCCTTTGTCCAGACCAAGAATGAAGTGCTTAAACACAAGCATATTTTGCTATTTTAAATAATTGCATTTACTGAGTAAATCTAAAATCTATGGGGAATGGTGGCAAGATTATTTTTTAAAATATTTTTTCTAAATTCTTAACTTTTAAACACAATATGGTTAAGGATCTTTACAAACTTAAATGTATGAAGTCTAGTCTTTAGTATTCTCTAGAGAGACTAGCCAGCAGATAGATTGCAAGAAAATTCATATGATTAGTATAGTACTGTCATAGCTCTTCTTAGATGAAGTAAGATTTTAGAGTTGATGGAAAGAGAATGGGCTTTTTTTCCTGGACTAAAACAAGTAAAAGATGCTACCTTTTAACAGCTGTAGAATGACTAATTGGGAGATGTGTAGAAGGTGGTAGAGGGCGCCTTCAAAGTGAAAAAATAATGCAAACACTTCTGCTTTGCCATCAGTATCTTGAGGTGTTTAGGTTATGTGTCTTACACTTCCTTGTGTGCTTTTGTGGAGAAGCAAGGCTTATGGAATTGAGAGCAGTGTAAGAATAAATCTTCATGCCCTTTGCAATTGCTTTCATCTAAAATAAAATAAAATAAAAAGAACTATAATGGAACTAGTTCTGTTGCCTGCCTTTTGTCTATAACTCTCCAGAATAATAGCTCATATTTTTAAAGTAGACGATATCACAAAAATTTGACTTAGTAAAACTAGTCACTGATGAAGCATATACAGCCATCCAGAGGGATCTTGACAGGCTGGAAAGATGGGCACAGGGGAACCTAATGAGGTTTAACACTGCCAAGTGTAAGGTGTTGCATTTGGGCTGGAAGAATCCCAGACACAGATACAGACTGGGAGAAGAGCTTATTGAGAGTAGCCCTGCTGAGAAGGACTTGGGGATTGTGGTGGACGAGAAGCTTGACATGAGCCAGCAGTGTGCTCTTGCAGCTCGTAGGGCCAATGGTATCCTGGGCTCCATCAGGAGAGGAGTGGCCAGCAGGGACAGGGAGGTGATTGTCCCTCTCTACTCTGCTCTCGTGAGGCCCCATCTGGAGTACTGTGTCCATGTCTGGGGCCCCCCAATACAAGAAGGGTGTGAAACTGTTGGAGAGGGTTCAGAGGAGGGCCACAGAGATGATTAGAGGGCTGGAGCACCTCCCCTACAAAGAGAGGCTGAGGGAGCTGGGCTTGTTCAGCCTGGAGAAGAGAAGGCTGCGGGGGAAACTCACTGCAGCCTTCCAGTACCTGAAGGGAACATACAAACAGGAGGGGAATCAAATTTTTGAAAGAGCAGATAATGTCAGGACAAGGGGGAATGGATTAAAGTTAAAGGAGGGAAGGTTTAGATTAGATATTAGGGGGAAGTTTTTTACAGAGAGAGTGGTGAGGTGCTGGAACAGGCTGCCCAGAGAAGTAGTGGATTCCCTGTCCCTGGAGGTGTTCAAGGCCAGGTTGGATGGGGCCCTGGGCAGCCTTGTGTAGATCCAAGCCTAGAGGTTGGTGTCCCTGCCTGTGGCATGGGGGTTGGAGCTCTATGATCCTTGGGGTCCCTTCCAACCCAGACCATTCTATGATTCTATGATTCTATGATTCACCCATAGATATACGTATGTATAATTATGGGTGATATTATGCATGTATATTAATTTTTAAATGTTAACTTAAGGATTGTTTGGTTTATGAATCTCCAGGGCTTGCTCTTGCACTCCAAGGAGAAAGCACTTTCTTCCTCTTACTGTTAATGAAACAGTAAAAACTTGCAAACCCCACCCCTCCCTGCATAGATTATGACTACTTGAACTTTTCATAGTTCTACTTGTGCAGTCACACAATGCACATTAAATTAGATTGATTTAATTCTTGAAAGCCAGAAGAGTAGTCTTCAGGGGTAATGCATCCATATTACAAGTAATTTATATGCAGCCTGCATTCTCCCAGTGAATTGCTGGCACAAGCTGTAGCTAAGAAGAATTTGGGTGTCTTCAGCTGAAGCAGATTGGGCTTTTGTTTCCTTTATTTGAGGATTATTGATGTTTTCTTCTATTCTCTGCTGCTGTTAGAAATGTGGTCTTTTATGTAAATGATGACATAGTGTATTTCCAGAGGGAAAACTTGTTAATGCAAGTTTGACTTTAGCCCAAAGCTAAATGGTTCTAAGCAGAAGGGTATTTGAGAGGTTTCAATTTTAGACTAAATCAGTGTTTCATTTTTCACATGCTGGAGTTTTCAAGCTGTTTACTGATGAAAAGAACACTCTGTTCACTGAACCATTCAATCCATTTTAGTTAGATGTATGATATTTTCATTTCTGTCAAAAAGACCTGTAAAATCCAAGAGAAGTCTTATATTCTTCTATCTTTAATGCAAATTACTACCATGAATTTTCCACTTAAAAGCAAAACCAATGGATAGAGATTGTACATTCATTCCTTTCCTACAAACTGGTTATTTCTTCAATGTAGATAATGAAAGAAACCCAGATGTCTGTAAATAGGATTTTTAATGGATTAGAAAAAGAAGGTGATTTCCAATGAAAACCATGAAACTGAGAGGACTACTACTGATTCTTGGATTGGTCAGTCAACAGCACACAGTTGCACAACTTCAATTTTCAATAGAATCTGAATTCCCTGCTGACACCATTACAAGTCGACAGAGGAAAATGCTGGAGAATATTTTTGTCTCCAAAGTTTCTTAGTCAGATGAATGGAAAGCAAGAGAAAGATAATATTCCATTTGCCCAAGTTGGTTTATCAGAAATTATAATAGCTTTAAAACATTTTTTTTTTTGCAGTAAAATTTTATACTCTGTAGAAAGATAGCTCTGTTACTAGATTCTTTTGGAAAAGCATGTAATCTGTTTTTGCAAAAGGACGTAAGGTAATAAAATTATTAAGTTTGTTTCCATCAATTAATAATGCCATTCCTTACTCTTTCAGTAGATACTATAGCAGATAGTATAGTTTGCTTGTATTTTTATACACCTCATGTATGCCTACGAATGCACAAAGCCTGGGAAACAGGAGGAACTGAATCTTTACACCTACTCAGAAAGTTATGATATCACAGGAATAACTGAAAAATGGTGGGACAACTCCCATGACTGGAGGACCATGATGGATGGTTATGGTCTGTTTCATAAAGAGAGGCAGGGAAGAAGAGAAAGAGAAGTCACACTCTATCTTAAGAAGAAGCTTGAATGTAAAGAAGTCAACTATGGTGATTGTGGAAGCCCTATTGTATGCCTCTGGGTCGAGATCAGAGAAGTCATCTCCAAGGCGGGGGGTCTTACATTAGGCATCTGCTGCTGACCTCCAAACCAAGACAGAGCCAATGAAGCAATATTTATGAAGCAATATTTGAACTACTTAAGCAAGCTCTGGATCAACAAAACCTGGATCTTATGAGTGACTTCAGCTACCCAGACATTTGTTTAAAGAACAATACAGCAGCCCACATCATCCATCAATGGATCATGTAGAGGACCATTTCCTTATACAACTGTTAGGTGTACCAACTGAGAATGAAGCACTGATGGACTAACTACTCACAAACCAAGAAAGCCTGATTTATGATATCTCAGTTAGTAATAGCCTTGGCTGCAATGACACAATATTGTGGAGTTTGAACCACACTGAAGATTAGTAGTAGAACAAAGGGGCTGGGGTTTAGAAAAGCAAACCAGCTCACTAAGGGCTCAATTGGAAGGGATTCCATGGGAATCTTCCACTGTGCGTAAAGGAGCTAGTGAGTGCCAAGAGATTTTCAATAACATTCCTGGAAGCACAAAATCAGTGCATACCTTTTAAAGGTAAGGGAAGTAGACAGAGCAAGAGACCCCCTTGGCTGAACTGATAGCTTCTGAATCTGCTCAAAGCCAAATGGAAAGAGTTCCAGGGATGGTAACACAGATGAACACCTATTGAGGACTACAAGGACATTACCAAGGGGTGCGGAGAGACAGTTAAAAAATAAAAACTCACCTTAAATTGAAATTGGCCAGACATATAAAAAGCTACAGGAAAGAGTTCTTTATGTCCATAAACAACATAAAGAAAAAGAAGAAAAATGTAGGCACACTGTTGAAGAAGAGAGGTGAGTCACCAACAACGCTGAAAAGGCAGAGGTTCTCAACACTTCCCTCACCTCTGTCTTCACTAGCACTGTTGAGTACCAGTCCAGGTTGATGCAAACACAGACCCACCATCAGTAAAAGAAGAGTTGGGATTTGAACTATTAAAGGGGCTTGATCCCTACAAATTGAAGGGCCTTGACGATATCCACCTAAGGCTGGTGTCATTGAGAAGCCACTCTCCATAATCTTTGGGAATTCATGGAGGTTGGGAGGCATCCCAGAAGACTGAAAGTAGTCTAATGTCACCTTCATTTACAAAAAGGACCGAAAGGGGGAAACTACAGGTCCATCAGCTTTACTTCAGTCGCTGGGAAAGTTATGGAACGAATATTCTTGAAGGCTATCACAAATCAGATGAAGCATGTGATTGCTCCAAGGCTTTTGCTGCAGTTTCCCTCAGCATCCTCCTAGAGAAATGGATGTTGTTGTCTAGACGTATGGTCTGAGCAGTGGCTGGGGAACTGGCTGACAGGCTGCTCCCTTTCAAATTGGAAACCTGACACAGTGGGGTTCCCTAGGTATTGATATTGTGCCCAATGCTGTGTAATAACTTCTTAAATGATCTGGATGTTGGGGTCAAGTGTACCCTGAAGAAGTTTCCCAATGATACCAAACCGAATGGGGAAGCAGACACTACAGAAGGGAGAGAGACACCCTGCAAGAAGACCTCAACAGGCTGGAGGAGTGGGCTAGCAAGAACATTATGAAGTTCAGCAGAGGCAAATGTCAGGTCTTGCACCTGGAAAAACATTTTTCAGGAGTGCAGGATGTATCAGCCTGGACTGCAGCTCTGTGGAAAGAGACTGGTAGGTCCTGGTGGACAACAAGCTCAATATGAGTGAACAATGTTTCTGCACCAAAGGAAGCCAACAACATGCTAGGTCTCATCAACAAGGGCGGCAGCAGCAGAGATAGAAGAGTCATTATGCCATTCTTCCCCGTGGTTGTCAGGCCACACCTGGAACACTGTTTACAGTTCTGGTCCCTGTTATGCAAAAAAAACCCCATGGACAGGCTGAGAAAGGCCCCCAGGATGATCAAAGGAGCAGAAAGCCTGCTATGTGAGGAAAGGCTGGGGGAACTGGGTTTGTTCATCCTTGAGAAAAGATGAAGATCTTATCACCACGTTCCAGCATTTAAAGGGTGGCTACAATGAAAGAGAGTCCCTTTCTACAAGGAGTCATGGGGGTATAGACAAGACAAGGGGTATAGGGAGCAAGGTACTCCTGGGGAGATTCCAACTGGACTGAAGAGAAGTTTTTCACACTCAGAACATTCAGAGATTGGAATACTCTCCCTAGGGAAATAGTAGATTCCCCACCATTTGATGCTTTTAAGGTTTGGCTATGTAGGGTGCTGGGTCAAGAAAGATGGAGCTTTTGCCAAGAAAGGTTGGACCAGATGATTTTTCCAACATATTTCCTACTCATTCAGAGTAATGCTCATGATCTTTCAGCCATTTCGATGACACAGAGAAGATGTGGGGTAAAGTGGCTCTTTTGTTTCAGTCTGTCTCCTTTGTTCATTTATTCAGAGGCTCATTGTATCTCCTTGCACTCACAACTTTGCACTTGGTCTTGAAAATTTTCTTGTACAGCCTCTCAGGATTCTGAGCATAACTTGGAAAATGGCATTAACATTTACAAAACTTCTTGGTGATTATTCTCTCAATGCAAGTGTTATTGCATCTGACAGGTGGTATCTTAAGTTTCAATCTAATTTCAGAAGATAAAGATTAATGGTTCCAGTCCAGTGATTAATTAATCATTGTTCCTTAGGAACTGGCAATGATGACCTATTGCATCTTCTGTAGGCAAATAAAGGACAATCTCAGTGAGAAGCATCAGGTGTACATAATTGGCCAAAGCTGAGAGAAATTGAGTGAGGTTGATTTGAAGGACAAATTAAAATGGAATAATGCAAGTGAGAGAGAGGCATTCTTAGGGAGATCATTAGAGGAACTGTTGGCATAAATTGCACACCATAGGTAAAAGCCAATGCAAGGTCAGTGGCAAAGAAGAAATGAGGGAGGAAAAAAGTAGCACATAAGAGAGTAAGGGCAATTAGTAATAGACCGTGGACTAAAAATCACTAAGAAATTAATAAGAAACTAAAGGCATCTGTTGGATGAACCACCACAGTTGACAAGAATAAGTAGACATGTATGTACCTCAGAATTTCCTTTTCTTTCTCTAATGTACATAATTTTTCCTATGAATCTCTGTTTTTTCTATATAGCCAAGAGATTATAAGAAAAGTCTGAAGTCAGATGAATACATATGAGCATTGTCTAATCCTGAAAATCATTACAATCCAAGTTTGACTAATAATAGAACAAACTATTGGGATTAGTGCATGGACACTGCATCTCTGGCAAAGCTGATTGGAGAGGAGACCTAGACTTGTTTTCTGAATACAGAAGGAAGCTTTTACACAACCCTTGGGTTTATAGGCTCACTTGACCACCAGCTGGCCAATGGCTCAGGGAGCCACAAGGTCTTGTGTCTTCCTCCACTGGGCCTGATGATAGTTTGCACAGCATTTTCAATGGGCGTAAGTTGTATCACTTGTACCTGCAGTATATAAACATCACTGTTTGTATAACAGGAAGGCAAATCTATACAGGTCAGATTCTGTTTAGTGGGACCATTTACCTAGAATATATTCACTTCAGTTAAAGGACAAGATCTTAATTTCCAGTTGATGTTTCTCACTCTTTTGATAAGGCACATCAGTCCCAGCATAGGTGTATTGAGCCTGGAAGAGATAGAGTTAATTTTCCCCATAGTGGAATGCCTCATAGTGCTGCACTATGTATTGGTACCTAGAAAGGTATTGATAACACACTAATATATTGGCTATTAGTGAGCAGTGCTGGCATGGATCAAGGTTGTCTCCAACATTTCTTCCTCCTTCCCCAGCAGTAGGGTGGGCGTGGGAAAGATCTTGGGAGGGGACACAGCCAGGACAGCTAACCCAAACTGACCAATGGGATATTCCATACTGTATCATGTCTGAAGCTGAGAGTTAGGGGGAGGAAGTGAGTGCATTCATTTTTCCAACATTTGTCTTCCAGAGCAACTACTACCTGTACTGAAACCCTGCTTCTCAGGAAGTGGCCATACATCACCTGCCCATGGGCTGTAGAGAGTAATCTTCTGGTTTTGCTGTATTAAATTGCTTTTATTTTGCCCCACAAGTTTAGGATGCTTTTTTCCATCTTATTCTTTCTCCTGTCCCTATCCTGCTGAGGAGGGCAGTGATAGAGCAGCCTGGTGGTTCATCCTTGAGAAAAGACTTTAACCAAGGAAAACTATTGCACATAGGTAAGTAGCTCTCATTTGACAGCCATAGCACTGATATATCCCAACAGATATAGATATTGAGTGTAGACAGTTTGGACAGTTTTGAAGTTGTACTTGGTTGGCAGATCTGGGCAGGGAGACAGAAATATGGTGGATTTATGTATCAAAGAAACTAAGGTTTGAATTCATAGTCTTAAATGCTAGGAAAGAATTTATTTTTTTTACATTTTGTTTACTATCAGGCTTAACAGCATTTTCTATCCACTTTGTTTCAACATCAATGGTTATGGGAGATGGTGGAAAATCACAGCTAATACACATTTTCAATTATTTTCTTATCTACTTGCAGGTTTTTGCTGTCACTGGGTGGTTTGTTGGGTTTTTTGCCAGTAGCTGATAAAGGAAGTAGCAGCATTTACAGCTGTCTTCTCCCTGCTGGCACTCCTACTATCACTGTAATGTCAAAGACAACTTCCAGAGGAAGACATCAGATTTAGACAAATAATTTCAAGTTCGAAAAACTTGCAGATTAAAATTTAACTAAAAGCTTAATTTTTTCCCAGTTGCCTCAAAAGTACTTGCTAAGAACACTAGATAGAAATGGGGTCAACATGTAAGTGAATCATGTCAGGATGTTTTCATGCCCGGCCTTAACCATCTCCACAGCAGGGTCTCTGTCACAAGATCCAGCATATCTCCAGCAATGGGTAGGATGGCAAAGCAGTGTTGCCCAGCCTTCTGTGAGAATTCTGTTTCTATGACCGCTACAGTCACTTCTCTGGAGCCAATGACAGATATTTTTCTGCTTCTTGAACTACCTTACTTTTGTATTGGTGGGAGATGGCTTTTTAACAAATGATATTTGATTACCTTTGGATTTTTCTTCTGATATAAGGACATGGGGTTCAAGGGTAATAAATAAGATTTCAATTAACATGGTTAGGGATTGTCTTACTGGAAAGCAGCTCTGTGGAAAAAGACCTAGGAGTTCTGGTGGGAAACAAGTTAACCATGAGCCAGCAGTGTGCCCTCAAGGCCAAGAAAGCCAATGGCATCCTGGAGTGCACCCAGAAAAGCGTGGCCAGCAGGTTGAGGGAGGTTCTCCTCCCACTCTACTCTGCCCTGGTGAGGCCTCATCTGGAATATTGTGTGCAGATTCTTGTCTCTGTCTTTTATAGCAAACTGATAAAATCTATGCTGTAAATTACAGCATTGAACAGCAGTATCCCATGCAACTGTGCAACATACAAAAAGCCATTGAAGTCATCAACATTATTTACACTTTAAGGTCACATTGTCCAAGCTGATGAAAGTACTTTAGAAAACCAGAGTTTGCTGTGTCGGGGAAATAAAAGAAATTACTTAAAATCCCATCTGGAGTGTCTTGGAAGATAACAGGCTTTGTTTTTTTTTTTCCTTTTTGTTTTCCAAATTCCATTTAAGGAACAAAAATGAAATCGTTTGCTTCAGGCGGTTTACATCCTTTATTTTTCTGTCTTCCTCCTCTTTCCCCACTTTTTTTCATTATGCTCTGGGTTAAGGTTTCAGATTTATTTGCCAAGGTATTAGGTGCAATGAATTAGCATCCACTAAAGCTCTAAAAAGACCATCTGGATAACAGTAAATGTGAGTCAGTAGGTCCTAGCAGCTGGCACATATATGCAAACTTCCTGCCTCTCCCCGTTTATTTTTTACACTGACTTTTTAGCTTTCAAAATATGCTATTGTTCCTCTAAATTAGTTAGTAGTTTTTAACTGTCTGATGTTTCTTAGAAGTACTTAAATCTCATAGATGCTTACGGTTTTTGAGCTCTTTTAAGAGATTACTTTTTTTCTTAGTGGTACATATATCGTGTTATATCTCTAATGGGGTTTCACCATATCAGAAATCATACTGATAAGCCATTTTGGCTTGTTCGCATACTATAGTGAAATGGGTGGAGTGTGATACAGCAGGAAATGAGTTGCATCTCACAGAGGTGTTCATGTGGTCCCACTTGTCTGCAAGCGGTTCTGGGACCTTCCCTGAAGCAAAAGACTGTTTTTTCTTCAACAGCAAAAGAGTAAAAAACAGCTGAACCACACCAGTAAAAAAAAAAAAATCTGAAATTATTGACTTAGTATCTATGCATTGTTTTTCCATTCATTCCTCACTGATATCTGTGGAAATTATTTTTTGCTTTATCATAATTCACATTCTCTAAATTTAGCAGGCTAAGGTAGCTAGAAGAGGCTGTGGAGCCCATCTGGCCCTACGTTCAGGTGGCAGAGGATGATACAAAAGCATAACTCTGCTGTGTGTCCAAGGCTGGACTTCTCACACAGTTCTGTTTTTAAACCTTTTTGAACTTCACAAATGTGAGGTTGCAATTGCCATCCAGCTACTAGCAGTGTTTCTCAGGGATTGGTGCTATTTAACCTCTTCATTATGAACCTGGACACCAGGACACACTGCACTTCTAGCATGTGTGCAGATGATAGCAAACCACAGGGTGGAGGTGTTATGGAGGAGAGCGGGGTGCTACCCAGATAGACTTTGGCATTCTGGAGAACCAGGTTGACATGAACTTCTTGGATCTTATTAAAGGCAAATGACAAGTCTTCAGTCTGGGTTGGAATAATCCCAAGCACCGGTACATGGTACCAACAAGGCAAAAAGCAACTTTGCAAATACGGACTTCAGATGTCCAGATGACCAGTTGGTGGGTGACGATCAGTGGTGACAGCGATCACTCAGGTAAGCCCAGGGGCTGTGCGACAGATTGGGCTGTACAGAGAGGTTCCCTTCATTTGGGTACTCCCTGTGCAGCTCCTTCGACTCGCGGTGGCAACCCAGAAGCTCGCCAAAGCTCACCCTCCCCCTGACATCACGTGACCCCACCCTCTAACCTTAAAGGAGATTAAGGAGGGCAGCGAACACACAGGAAAGCAAGCAGCAGAGCTCAGACAAGACAGCCACCCAGCCAGCCCACCCGTCAGGCAGAGGAAGTAGGGGAGCTCAGGCAACTGACAGGTGAGGCTCACTAATCTTTGGTAAGGTATTACGCGATGGTGACTACCCGGCTCAGGGCCATGACTCCAATGCCTTCCAATGTGGAAGTAGGAACCCAGTTCAAACAACCACAGAAGCATGTTGCTGTGCAGCTCTTGGGGTGCAGGGAATGTAACAACATGCTTGCAGCAGGAGACAGCTCTGATCATGGCTGTGTGCTGTGTGAGCTGATTAGGGATCTCCTCAGCTGAGCAGCATACCTACAAGAGGAGGTAGCTGTGCTCAAAGATAAACTAGTCAGGCTCATGAGCATCAGGGAGAGGTTGAAATGGAGATAGATCAGAGGATCCAAGTTCTGTCCTCCCAGCCACAGAAGTGTGAGTACCCAGCAGATAGTGTCCAGGACCAGAGCGATCCTGTACCCTCCCCCAGGCAGGACAGTCTAAATTAAAGGGACAAATGGAAGCAGGTACGTGGCAAGGACAGTAGGAGGGTGCCTTTCATGCTTGTCCTTCCTCCCCAAGTTCCTCTGAGCAATAGATATGAGGCCACTACAAGGGGACCAGCCAGACAATGAGATGGCTGATAGGAAAACTACTCCTGAGGTTGTGTTCCCTAGAACAAGACAGGGCCAGGCTAGATGGAAAAAAAGCCTGGCTGTGGTGGATGGGTTACTGAGGGATGGTGTGTTGACAATGACCTCTGGTCAGCCACCCTACTTAACCAGGGGGATAGTGTGCTAATTCAGGGTAGAGATGTAATTACTACTGATGGGCTAGGTAACTTAACCAGCTGTCACTTGGGAAGCAAGGCTTCCCTAAGGAGCATATCATGATCAATAGACCATATGAAGTGCATCTACACCAATGAGTGCAGCATGGGTAACAAACAAGAGGAATTAGAAGTCCTTGTAACTAAAGGAGACTATGATGTGATTGCCATCACAGAAACATGGTGGGATAATTCACGTGACTGGAGTGCTGCAATTGCTGGTTACAAACTGTACAGGCATGACAGGCTGGGTAGGAGAGGAGCTGGGATAGCCCTGTATGTCAGAGAATGCTTTGACAGCCTGGAGCTGGAGTATGGTGAAGACAGAGTTGAGTGTGTCTGGGTAAAAATCAGAGGAGAACGAAATCAGGGAGATATAGTGATGGGAGTCCATTACAGACCATCTGACCAGGAGGAGGAAGCTGATGAGCTGTTTTTTAAACAACTGGGAGAAGTCTCACGATCACCAACCCTCATCCTTATTGGGGACTTCAACTTACCGGATATCTCCTGGAGGTACAATACAGCAGGGAGGAAGCAGTCTAGCAGCTTCCTGGAGTGTTTGGAAGACAACTTCCTGACCCAGCTGGTGAATGAACCCACCAGGGAAGGTGCTGTGCTGGACCTGTTGTTTGTCAAAGGAGAAGGCCTGGTGGGGGATGTGAAGGTTGGAGGATGCCTGGAGCAGAGTCATCATGAGCTGATAGAATTCTTAGCACTGGGAGAAGTAAGAAAGGGAGACACCAGAACAAACACCTTGGACTTCCGTAGGGCTGACTTTGGTCTGTTCAGGAAGCTGCTCAATAAGATTCCATGGGAGGCAGCCCTTGAGGGCAAAGGAGCCCAAGAGGGTTGGTTGCTCCTCAAGAAGGAAATCTTGGCAGCACAAGAACAGGCTGTCTCAGTCTGTCGGAAGAGGAGTTGGCAAGGAAGGAAACCAGCTTGGCTGAGTAGGGAGATCCAGGAAGATCTTCGGGAAATAGGGAAAAATACGAGCTTTGGAAGAAGGGGTGGGTGTCTTGGGAGGACTATAGGAATGTAGTGAGATCATGTAGGGAGAAAGTCAGAAGGGCTAAAGCTGAACTAGAACTCAGACTGGACAGTTCTGTAAAAGATAATAAAAAGTCTTTCTATAGGTACATTAACAGTAAGAGGAGGGGCAAGGAGAATCTCCAGCCCTTATTGGATGCAGAGGGAACATTAGTGACAAGAGATAAGGACAAGGCTGAGGTCCTTAATTCCTTCTTTACCTCAGTCTATTATAGTAAAGATGGATATTCCCTGAGTACTCATCCTCAGGAACTGGCTGTCAGGGAGGGGAAGAATAAAAAAGCTCCCATGGTTACGGAGGAAATGATTAGCAACCTACTTGGCCAGTTAGATATCCACAAGTCAATGGGGCCAGGTGGGATCCACCTGAGGGTGCTGAGACAACTGACAGATGTGCTTGCCAAACCCCTTTCCATCATCTACCAGAAATCCTGGCAGACTAGGGAAGTTCCACTCGACTGGAGGCTGGCAGATGTGACACCCATATGTAAGAACGGCCGGAAGGAGGATCCGGGGAGCTACAGGCCTGTCAGTCTGACCTCAGTCCCGGGGAACATCATGGAGAGGGTGATCTTGGGAGCTATCATGCAGCACATGTGTGATGGCCAGGGGATCAGGTCTAGTCAACATGAGTTTACAAAAGGTAGATCTTGTCAAACTAACCTGATCACCTTCTATGACAAGGTGACCCGCTTAATGGACAAGGGGAAGGCTGTGGATGTGGTCTACTTGGACTTCAGTAAAGCCTTTGACACAGTTTCTCACAGCATTCTGACTGATAAACTGGTCTCCACTGGCCTTGACAGGTGGACCCTCAGCTGGGTTAAAAACTGGCTGGATGGCCGGGCCCAGAGGGTGGTGGTGAATGGAACCAAATCCAGCTGGAGGCCGGTCATGAGTGGCGTCCCCCAGGGCTCAGTCCTGGGTCCAGTCTTGTTCAACATCTTCATCAATGACCTTGATGAAGGGATTGAATGGTCCCTCAGTATGTTTGCAGATGACACTAAACTAGGAGGAAGTGTTGATCTGCCTGAGGGTAGGGAGGCTCTTCAGAGGGATCTGAACAGACTGGACCCATGGGCTGAGACCAATGGGATGAAGTTTAACATGGCCAAGTGCAGAGTGCTGCACATGGGACATAACAACCCCATGCAGTGCTACAGGCTTGGGGGAGACTGGTTGGAGAGCTGTCAGACAGAGAAGGACCTGGGGATGTTGGTTGACTGCAGGCTGAGTATGAGCCAGCAGTGTGCCCGGGCAGCTAAGAAGGCCAATGGAATCCTGGCTTGTATCAAAAACAGTGTGGCCAGTAGATCTAGGGAAGTAATTGTGCCCCCGTACTTGGCATTGGTGAGGCCACACCTCGAGTACTGTGCGGTTCTGGGGTCTTCACCATAAGAAGGACATTGAGGTCCTCCAGGGAGTCCAGAGAAGGGCAACCAGGCTGGTGAAGGGGCTGGAGGGCAAACCATATGAGGAGCAGCTGAGAGAGCTGGGGCTGTTTAGCTTGGAGAAGAGGAGGCTGAGGGGAGACCTTATCACCACCTACAACTACCTGAAGGGAGGTTGTTGAGAGGTGGGCGATGGTCTCTTTAGCCAGGTGACAGGAGATAGGACAAGGAGAAATGGCAAGAAGCTGTGCCAGGGCAGGTTTAGATTGGATATTAGAAAAAAATTTTTTACTGAAAGAGTTGTGAGGGCCTGGAACAGGCTGCCCAGAGAGGTGGTTGAGTCACCTCCCCTGGGTGTGTTCAAAAAAAGAGTAGATGAGGTACTTAAGGATATGGTTTAGCATAGGACAGGAATGGTTGGACTTGATGATTTTCAAAGGTCTTTTCCAACCTTGTGATTCTGTGATTCTGTGATTCCTGGTAAATAAGCAGAACACAATTCAGGGTGTGTCCTAGGATGTTTGAAGGTCATCTGAATCCTGTGCTCTATTAGAAAAAATCTACTATATAAGTGAAAGGAAGTGGTGGTTTTTTCCTATTTCATACTTAAGAGATTATGTCCGGATTGTGTGTTCCCCAGTATAAGGTCATTGACATAACAATGCAAGGTCAGTGGAGTGTTGAGTCGTTTGGTGGGGGGAGCACAAAGCACGAAGGTAAGTTAAACAAGCAAGTTTGTTCTGCCTTGAGACAAAAACACAAAAGGAAGATGTTTTGTAACATCGGGCATGGAATGAAGTCTAGTCTACCCTAGAGCTAACTTCACTCCACAACTGATGTCAGAAAAGACAAGCTCAGACTCTTCTTGGAGATATATGGAAAACACAATAGGAAAAGAGACAAGTTGTATCAAGGGAAATTCCAGTTGTGTATTAGAAATAATACTGTCACAAAGCAGGTGAGCACACACTGGAACAGGTTGGCTAGAAAGGTTATGTAGTCTCCTTCCTTGGAGACAATCGAAACTGTCCTGGACAAGGCACTGGGAAACTTTTTTTAATTCTAGCAGAACTAGGACCAGGTGGTCTCCAGAGATCCTTGCCAACCTGTTATTCAAAGATTCTGTAATCCAGAACAAGGGCTGAGTTATGGTAACAGCCTTTCAAAATAAATTTAAAGTAACGATTAGATAGCATATGCCAACTTAGTCTCAGGTGGCAATGAATGCCTTCTATGAAGCAATTAAGCACATTTATGTTTTTAGAGTTTTTGCAGCTTCATATATTTCATACAGTAGCTCTTTCTCATGCCTTATTTTATCATGTTAGAATTCGTGTCTTCTCCAGCCCCTTCATGACAGGTGGAACAGCAGATGGCTCAGGACATTCAAGCGTCTTGTACATCTGTTTATATATATCCATAACATATTAAATATAATTCTCTTGCTGCAGTTTTAATGAGCTAACTATGTGGAAGTCCATGATGATATCACCTATTAGGAATAAGGGTAAGGTTGTTCTTTTAATTATTGTTATTACAATACTAAACTTACAAATACTCCCACAGCAATGTGTTTGTCTACGTAAATGCTGCTTGGTTTTTCAATTCTTTGAAAACCAATGGATATCTATCCGGCTGCAGAGTCACATAATTTCAGATGTTTTCAAGAGATATTCCTCACTTCACTCAGTTTTCAATGATGCTGCCATACTCTTCTTAATTTCCTTCTCTCGGGATTCTTAATTAGTCTACTACCGCAAGATAAGCAGTTCACACAAGAACATGTGGTAACCAGTACTATTATGTCTTTCTGATCCTTGTGATTTATCTCCAGCCTCTCTATTAGAAAATACTATTTTAAGAGCTATGGTGACATCTAACAGTCTTTTTGACAATTTTTACATAAACCTTAGAGCTATTTTATTCAGTGAGAATAAAACTGCGAGAAACTGTGGTGTTCACCAGAAGCAGGTGGAGATGAATTTGTAGAACAAGTGTGAGAAAACATGTTACTGACAGTTACTTTTGCATTGGATAACTGAAGAGTCAAGTTTATAGTCTGAGTGTTAACTAGTACTGTTGTGTTAACTAATTTAAAATCCGAGTGTTAACTAGTACTATTGTCCGAGAGTTAACTAGTCACTTTTGCATTGGATAACTGAAGAATCATAAGTTTATAGCCGGAGTGTTAACTAGTACTATTGCTGTTTTTAACAAAAATGAATCTATAAGTCAAGGGATAACATTTGTTGAATAAGCTACTTGTGACTCATCATAGATCTTATCTTTGGGGGACTTTTTTTACTCTCATAGGTCATACCCACACTTAAAGGTGCCTGTTTCTAATTCTTTTTAGAAAAAGAAACAAAAATCTCTTCAGTTCTTGAAGTACAGAAGATTATTTCTCCCAGTAGAAAGAGGAAAATCACTGGCATGGAAATACATACACGCAATCCTCTATTCTTTCTGTACATTTGCAAATGCATAGTTATTGTACAATATGAAAAAGCTGTGTTACTTCTAAAAGGTCTGTACTTCTTCTGGTCCATGGAAAAATTTTATGTTAACACCTACTAACAAATTACACTGTTTTTAAATAGTTTACTAACTTTGTCTTCCCAGTTTTACAGTCCTTTATTCATGTCATGGATATATGTATTTTGTGATGTTTTAGCAATAAAGTATCTGAAAATTCCTATTATTATCTTACTATTTAGCCTTAAGAAGTGATTGTTTCTGGGGAGTGAGGAGAAGCTGAACTGTTAACAGTTCACATCCTGGTCACCCCAACATATTTTTTAACTTGAAGCACCTGCTTGCTGGAGAAGCACATGGAATATCTCACAATAGAGTTATAAGCTCTGTGAGAGATTCTTCTCTCTTTGATCCAAGTTGTTATTCTTTTGCCAGACAGTTGTATAGTACAGAGCCAGCAGCAGGAGTGAACCACTTCAGAACCCAAACAGTGCCTCTATTATATTGCAGACAGCCAATATGTAAACACACTTTGTATTAGGTAATGAACAGCTGAGGTAATGAGCAAAGCCAGGTGCAGAAATAGAGAGGCTGCAGAAAGATATTTGCTTTGCCTAGGCTGCCTGAAAACTGTTTTCTGTTTGTGAAGCCACGTCAATGGTTTACCAAAAATTTTAGAGTTGCATAATGTATCCGAAATCCTAGTCTTTTCCTTCTGAAATACTTGCTCCAGTGATATTTTCACAGGCAGACATTGCAGGCATGAAACAGTTATTGTAATTGTCAGCACTGAGCTCTTCTCACTTGTGAGGAATTCAACAGTATGGGTGATTTCAGAAGGTGATTCCCATGATTTGGGGCTGTTTGGTTGCTTGAATATTTTGATAAAATTTCTGAAGGAGCACCTAAAGCAAAAAAAATTTTGTAAGCAAGCTAGAACTGCAATGTTTTACAGGGATGAGACAAATAAAAGGTTATTAATTTCTCACTTGTAATGAATAAGGCAGAGGTGATTCCCTCTGATTTTTTATAGCAAACTCCAACAGCTCTGGGCAGAGCTATGGCCCATATACTAACCTCTGTGATGATAATAAATTAAGCATATAATCAAGTAAAAATTGAGGGTCTCAGCAGCATAGATATGCTATAGCTATTACAGCAACTGGTCACCATTCTTTGTGCAGAAAAGGTTCGCTCAAGATAGTTTACAAACTCAGTGACGATTCGGGTACACCCTCGCGAAGAACTTAAAGACCACCCCATCTTACTAACTCCTGAGTTAACTAATGGGGAATGTTTCTCTAGGTAAAATGCATCAACACATCTCGTTTCACTCCTCATGGGGATTCCCATCAGATGAGGTATTACTGGAGGCACCATTTTCTCCAGACTCCCCTCAGTCACTTGACTCCTCAGTTCGTTTTTACTCAGGTTTCTCAAGTACTTCATCTGTGAGTGGCCTGACTGCAATCATTGCATCTGATTTAGTACATTCTATGATTTCATTGTTTCACAGTTTCTTGCTTATATCCACTTTTAAAAGTACTTACTAGAGACTAATGTTCTTTTAAAAACATCAAAGTAATGAAGTTAACAGGAGTTCTGTGTTTCACGAGTGTTAAATTCCTTTGTTCTGATATTTTCTCTGGTGCTGTTTTGTTTCTCTATCCACACACACAGCACCATGCTTACAGTTATTGCTGTGTACTAATGGCTAGCAATTCATGGGGTAAGCAAGTAGCACATGGCATTTCTGAACTACCCTAAGAGATGTTTATCTCCACTCTTCAACCATTTTTACACTTAAGCCTCAGGTTATCATCAAAATAATAGAATAACTTAAAGCAACTGCATGTTTCTCAAATATAATCTGAGAATAGAGTATAACTCAGAAATTTACATTGATAAGGATGGAAAATAATATCAACTTCAACTACAGTTTCTTTCTTCAGGGAAAATGTTTTTTCCCTTTATTAATCAAGGCCTCTTGATTAACGTGCTTCTGTATTTCTTCTTACAACCTAGTTTGCTCCATATGGATTATAACCAGCCTTCATTTAGAGTAGCCTAAAGGCATTTAATAACTGCATTGGGAGGCAAAAGCTTCCTTTGAGAGCAGACTTCTTCATTCAAGCTCTTTCACAAATGGTGAATGGTTATCCCCCTGGGTCAGTCACTTTCTACAATTCTGATGTATTGAGGAGGGTAACCACATTAAACCTAGACACCCCCATAATTCATTCTTCAGGGAGCTGTTCTGCAGGAAAATGGAGAGAAGTGATGCACACAAAGACAACATCCAGACAGCAGTACTTAGTAAGTGGGGTCATATGGAACCGTGCATAAAATATCATAAGCCTCATGTTTTGTATACCCATGCCCTGTACTCATCTTTGCCTGTGAACCAGCACGAGTAATGCTAGTTAATGAAGACACAGGGTTAATGAGGATAGAGGGCACACACGTTCCAAGCTAACTGTAATTAATAAAGCAACTCAATCATGGACATTCTTGGGACTAATTTACAATGAAGGTAGTATTGGACCAAGGGCAACAGGAGAGCAGGTGTAATGAGGAAAACCTTCTCATCCCCTGGCAAGATCAATTCAGTCTAAAGTGATTTCTTACTGCAAAGTTAATGTGTGAATAAAATGTGGAATAATATGTAAGTGTCCCCCTGTCTTGCACTGGGTAAAGTATTAAACAGAAGTATTAGCCTACTTCTCTTAACAGCAGACCCTCTAATAATTTCTAGCACTAGAAGCTTTAAAAGAAATCTGTACTGTGAAGGAAGTGTGATTTTCTGCACTATTGATCATGAGGTCAAAAGCAGCCATGGTGGGGTAAACCAACAGATGACTATTGTTTTGAGTCGCTTGTTTCTTCAGGAAGGAGGACTGCTTACGGATCCCAGTTGGGCACTACCAGATTTCAAGATTGGTGCACATATTAGAAACTTCTAAGAATGGGAAAATGTCAATGTCAAAAGATGTCAGGAGTGGAGTGTCAGTAAGGATGTTAATTTAAGGATAATGGAAACCAACATTTTCTTCTGGATAAACAGAGCAGGAAAAATCTGCCATTTTCGTTTCAAACTTTCTTTCACACAGAGGGTTGCAAGTCACTTTGAATGCTTTGCTATGTTCAGTTTTCAACTTGTGTGTCATGTTTTAGCATTTCAGGCATGCTGAAACATTATGTGTATTTTAAATATTATTAGCCACTGCTAGGCAGACCTTATAATATTAGCTTTTTAATAGAAGTGGTGTGTGATGTCTGTGTATGACAAATTCATAGAAGCATGCTGAAATACCTTGTGTTTCTACAGCTCTGTTCAATAATAGGCTTCTGGGGGGAAAAAAAGGTATTTTAAAAGTAAGAGGTGTCTGCTGTCCTGTTTTATTGCAGGATTTCACAGTTACAAACATACAAATTCCTCACCTGTGAGCCGGTCCTTTGACAGTTTTAAATTTCCAAGGTTTCTCTGTTTCTGTTGGAGTTTTTTAAAGGAGGAGCAAGAGTTGTTTAAATATAGCAATATTGGTAAAGAAACATAGGGAAGCAAGTATGTTAAACTAGTACAGTCTGTTACTTGGGTAAGTAATCTTTGTGAACTTTGTGCCCTCTTGGCCCTCTGATTCGCTCTAGTCTTTTTTTTTTCCAAGAGATCATCTATTTGGTATCTTGTATAAGACATCCTGGATGAAAGAGATCTCAGCTGTCATTATATCAGTAAGTTAAGAACAGCTACCAGACTTGCATAGTACTGTGATGATTTAAAAGCCACAGCTTGTATTACAAGGCATGAGTAACTGTCAGTAGCTATAGGTGCAGAAAGAGTGATAACACAGAAAGATTGCTAGACTACCTTCGGGTTTTCAATACAGATGGTTCTGCAATGCCATTCAGTTATTCTTGTAACTGACCCGGTATTTGTTCTGAGAAAGGGGGTGATGATTCAGTTACTGTGGCACCCTGACCTTAGCAGACCTCAGTACAGTTTATTTCTTAGTTATTTACTTTCAAGAAGACATGCAGTTTCTATTTACAGTGTATGTTGCATCTGTGTCTGTTCCTAGATCCTAGAACATGAGACTTTTCTGTGCCAGAACCTTCAGGTGGGGTCTAGGGCATGGCAGAAGAGAAAGCACAAGTGTGAGTCCTGTCCCTTGTCCTCTGGCAGGTAGTGGAATATAAATGCAAAAGCAGGGTGTACTTCTGCCACTTCTCTAGTCCATTTTCTTCAAAGGTGACTTCATGACAGACTGTATGTCTGTTCCCAATCTGTAAAATAAGAATGAACTATTCTTACGGGACATGTGCATTGTAAAGGTGTCATTCATGTTTGTAACTGTTTAATCCAAATGCATCTGTGCTTGGACATCTGTTTGTGACTTACAAGGGTACAAGTCATGGAGGTACAGAAAAGGAAAACAGGCTGAAGAGTGACCAAGCTGAAATTCTGTACACTTTTATGACCTGCATAAAAGCTTGTTACAGCAGACCTTGCTGTCATGCTTATAAGAGTATAATGACCTATCTTCACATACCCTGTCTTCATGAAGGAATAAGACTTTGTATTACTTTAATGCATTGGTTTTACATGTTTATGAACTGAATAATAAGGCTGCTCACAGCATAAAAAAAAGTTGTTTAAAGCTGGGCTATGCTTTTAAGATATTTGCACAAGTTGATGTTTAGCAATGCTATGGCTGCTAACATAGGAAGATGGATTCCTGACACTAACCAGTGGAAATACCTCTGTGGTGAAGCATCCAGTCAATGAATACATTTGATGTCCAAGGGTTAACAGGACATATTTAAGGTTGATTTTCAAGAAAGGTTTATTTTGATAAGGTGACTAAAAGCTTTTATTCTTCTTGATCTTGCTTTGCTGGAGAACATGGTTACAGCTATTAAAGCTTTCCTCTGCTGGCACAATTGGTTGAGACTTATAATAGTGTCCAGCATATAATTGATTAGTAGAAATAGGCTTAATACTTCCATTTATAATGTTCATGTGAACATTTAGAAGGAAAAACTTAACTAAGGAACAAGTGATAAGGTGAGGTTTCTTTTTATTTGAGTCATCAGTGTGAAACTTTCTTAGCAATGTTTGTGCAGCACTCAAAATTTAGACTCTGCGTAAGTGTATATAAACGTCAAGGTTTAGCCCCAGACAGAAGCTGAGCACCACATGCTGCTCACTCCCCTCTCCCCAGGTAGGATGGTGAGGAGAATGGGGAGACAAAGGCAAACCTTCGGTGTTTGGGTAAGGCCAGTTTTCCAGGACAGCAAAAGGAGGGGGAAATAATAACAGTAGCACTTAGAATATACATATCAGTGTCAATGTAAAGCACATACTGACCCAATAACTGACCAGAAACTCAGACCACATTCAGATCATCCTGGAGCCATGTGGAGCTACCTCTCCCAAACTAGCCCACTTTTATGGGGAACAAGGCATCACATGGTATGGAAAACAACCTTTGACATCTCAGCTCACCCATCCTGACTCCTTGTGAAAATTAACTCTATTGTAGCCAGAACCAGGACAATATATAAATGTGCATATATATATATATATGCGCATATACACACATAGATATTCCTAATATGTAGGTACAGGGACAATACTCTATGCCAATCTTTTTCCCCTGTTCCTTAAAGCCCAGAACTGTATAGAAGAAATAGAGCAGGGATCATGGGAGAACTACAGAAGAGCCTATTCTTCTAAAAAAGGACTGTAACAATGAGGTTTGTCTAAGACCAGTATATATGTATTATTCTCTAAAGGTATTTTTTAAATAGTTCGCTTTTAGTGTCTATTTTCAATGTCCATCAGGGGTGCAATATATGCTGAACCAGGCAGGACATGATGAACTGGGAAGGTATCTTTCTCTGAAAGAAAGAACCTAAGACACCTGCTAGCATGGAACCTGCTGTGCATTGTCCCATGAAAACATGCTATAAATAACTGAAAGCTGAGAAACCCTTTTTTGCAGTACTTCACAAATGTTGGCCAAAGTATAGCTACGCATGTGCAGCTCTTGACCTCTACCAGCTCTTAGCAGTATCTGGGAAGGCTGACCATTTTTAAGCCATTTGACCTACAGACAGGTTTCTTTGTCAGTGATGTACAGCAGTGAAGAGGTCTTTGATAATCTGCATTTTTCTGGATAAGATTATAAAAGAATCAGCGAAAAAAAAGCTAGATATTTTGTTTTACTTCATGCTATAAGGAAGCTAAACAATAGAAGTAATTCTCTTTGCTTGAGCTATAAAGCAGCATGGTGCAATCAAGTGCACTACAGCAAATGCAGATAATTTCTGGAAAACCAGGAACTGCGTTCAGAAGAGCAAGAAAGGCACTGAAAGACACCACAATCAGAACAAGATTTTTGGAGAAAAGACTTTCATTCAGCAAGGCAGATTGGAAACCTGCAATTGAGTGAGAATTAAGTTACATTGACTTGATTTAACAGGGTGAGAGTACAATTCAAACAGATTTCTGAGGGGAAGGAAATAATTGTAACTCGGCACGACTAGCCTGGGATGGCGATTGGGCATGAATGCATTAAAATTATTATTTATTCATACCCAGCTGTTGAAGAGCTAAATCTGAAATTTAACTTTGCAGAAACACAAAACACAGTGTTTCCTTGCTTGTGATCTTGATTTGTGAAGATAAATAACAGCTTCAGTAATAATGAATGGCCTGTTTGATGTGAAACCTACTTCTCCACTTTGATACAATTACATAGTTACTCTGCTCTGTGATGACATTCTGCCATTAGCAGTTAGGTAGAGAAACAGAGTTAGGAAGTGGAACGTCTTTAGTAAGGAAATGAAGTTTGGTCTGAACAATTGGTCTACACAAAGCGGAAAAGAGTATCAGCACTTCCTCTCAGGAGAAATCGAGTCTCAGAAGGTAATTTTCTAAAAAATGAGATAAGGGAACTGGAGGCCAGCACTGATTAAATTAAAGGTTTGAAATCAGAAATTAACAGTAAAGCAAGCTGTCCAGAGAGAAAACTGCTACCATTTAGGGTGTGTTGTACAAGGGATCACTCAAGCTGCTTTGAAAGGAATAGGCAGAGAGTGACCCTGTAGTAGAATTTGAATCCCAAAAGGAACTACATGATTAAGCAGAGAAATCACTAGAGAAGAGAGATGGCACTATCTAATTTAAAAGAAGTGCCCTATATTTACAATTTAACCCCAAAGTAGCACACTATAATAGCTATTTTAGATAGATAGGAGCACAAAATCCAGTGTTTTCTAAAAACTTTCAAGGACAGTGGAAAGCAGGTGTGTGGTTTGAAGTCATTGGGTGAAAGCAAGTCCTGTGAGAGTTCCTTTAGAGTTTCTAAAATTAAAAGATACACTTGACCTTCAAACTAACAGCGGTCTCAAATCCTTAAAAAGGATGGATTGCAAATCAGTTTAAACAATAACCAGGGTAGTGACATTTTGAGTGCTCTTCTTCTGGTCAGTCTAGACAAATAGAAGACCTTAAGTATTAGTCAATATTTTATGTAGGTTTATTGCCTACATAGACTGTGCTTGGCTTATAGCATCAGGATTTACTTTTATATATTATATTAAATATATCTTTTTGTGCTGTCCTGGGAAAAGTGGAGGACCTTGTTAACTTTGTTAGACATAGTAGATTGGAATTCTGAGCTGCTGGAGGTGGGTAATAGCAACTGCTCTTATAAGCTGACACAAAATGCATGTCATACACTTTCTGACCACATCAAGCAGACTTTTGAGTCTGATTCACTGAATGTTCGTGTTACTTTTAGACAGCTGTTTCCAATTTTGTTTCTTCAGATCAGAACTTGGTACTAATAAATAATTTCTCTACTTGCTGCCAATCAAACTTTCACATTATGTGATAAACAGCTATTTCAGAATAGAAGTAAAATCGTAGCTCCGCTGGATTATAGATCTGATGTCTTTGAATCACAGTGTTGACATGATTGCAGAAAGCCTACCTTTCAGTGAAAAGGCAGAAGTAAGGGAACTTTATGAAAGCACCCATCTTATTTTCAGCTAGTCCAAAGTCTGTTCAGCCAAGTCATGAAAAAGAAAAAGAAAGCCCAGGGACTCCAATGAGCAAATCTACAACATGTCCAGTAAGGGCGATATGAGAGACAGTGTAGAGCATTTTCATTAAACTAACTGGCTACCCAGAATCATTAAGACTAAATGTTTCCATTCTTCATGTTATGTTGATGTAGTAATGAATCAGAGGGTTATTACATTGTTGGGTTGTTTGGATTTTTTTCTTTTCTCTTGGTTTGCATCACTTTTGGTAATTTAAACCACCAGGGTATTATAGAATGATACAGCTCATTTAAAATAAATAGGAATATTTTGTCACTTTGTAGAAATGCCACTTGAAATATTGCAGAGTAACATTGTAATTTCATGGTTTATGATGTGCCCAGTAGAATACACACCTTGAAATTAGCAGTTGCTTTCACTCTCTTTATAATTATTTATAAGCACTAAAGCATGCTGTGTTTGTCTTGAGTTTTAAAGGTCCCCTTCTTTAGCAGCTAAAGTCATGGTTCTTTGCAATTCTGTATGCTTGAGATTTTTTACCAGTAAGTCAGGGGACACCAACGAGTTACCGGTACACACCTGGCCAAGCCATGTCCAGGGTGATGACAGGTGTGTAACCTGTATAACTCTGTCCCTTTGACCAAGACCCTTGTTTGAAATTCAGTTATTCACAATGTTTCTTTCCCAGTGGAAGTTGGGTGACAGTCCTCAAAAGATGTTATGTAATATATTCTAATTTAAGGGAAGGTGGGGAAGGATATTAAGCCTTGTCCAATATATGCTGTGTAATAGTGCTTCATCTTAAGAGCAGTTGCTGCAACAGTTACACTGGAGTCCCATGGCTTGACCGAGTCATTCCCTCCAGCATCTGGCTAGCAGTTAGGACAGCAGAATTCAGTCTGACAAAAGTTATATAGGAAAGATTTTTTTTTACACTGGGCAATAGCATTGCTTGGGAAGGGCTTACAGAATGAGACTCCCATTTTCTGTCATGTCTTAAGTGGTAAAGGAATTAATTTGTTTCTGAAATTGAGTATTGAACTGCATTCATTTGTTAAGCTAATGATGTATATCTGCATGATGTCATAGAATTCTTAATACTGTGAGCTGTATTCCCAGAATACAGCTTTGGGTAAAACAAAGACTACAAGCTTATTCTCAGATTTTCAGGAAATAGGGAAATAACTACGTGGTTATGTTGAAATAACTTACCTCAACAAAGTGAACAAATGCCTTTGCATTTCTTATTCTTTTCTAAAACTTGTTTCATTTCAGTGTTGATCCCTTTTCAGTTCGACCCAGACAGGTAAATAAAACAAAAATAATAAAAGTCTCTTCCAGCTTCCTGAAGAAACAAGAGAAAACAAGTATTTTGTTAAGACTGGGACCTTTCTCCACATATCCCAGGGTCTGGTCTTTACATCCCTGCTTTTAGAAAAATTGTAGCACAAAAAGTAGAAAAGCTGAAGTTCTTCCACTGAAAACAACCTAAAAATGGGAAAAACCCATCATATTCTTAGGTGTCTGAAGATAATCAGTTCAGCTGTAGTTTCTGACTTTCCAAGATTTATTTCGTATTGTTCTCAGAAAGAAGAAAATTTACCCTTACTCCTTTTTGACTTCTGAGACTAAATAAAAAGTGGAATCAAGTGCTTTCACAGTTACCAGTTAAAAATCTATTGTGATGGTTTGTTGGGCTTTTAAAATCATTATTAAATTGAAAAATTTTTTTAGAATACTGCTGGTTTTAATAATTCCCATTAGGATCATACCACTGACAAATGATTCCTAATGAAGACCTTCCCTTAGAAACCTAAGAGATACTGTTCTACAGCTGTCCAGTCATGAGCACAGTTGGTTTGGCACAGGCTTTGTCTTTTATAAAGGGTGAGAAGAAAGCATCTTTCTCATGCTTTTTACAATATTGAAACTCTCCGTCCAACCTATCATGGTATATCACTGATCACAGTTGAGTTGATTGACTTACAGAGGAAAGTGGATTTAATGAAATTTATTTGTCCAGATTGAAGATTTCTAATGAAGCATATTATGAAAATGCCACTGTGTCATGAACTACACAAACTGAAGTCAACAAAAAGTTACTCACAGGTTTAATACATATATGTACTACCTCATCTGACCCAT
Organism: Gallinula chloropus; assembly: GCF_964237585.1. Taxonomy (NCBI): domain Eukaryota; kingdom Metazoa; phylum Chordata; class Aves; order Gruiformes; family Rallidae; genus Gallinula; species Gallinula chloropus. Next base: position 38,419,026 of record NC_140089.1, read on the forward strand.
AAATAGAGTGTTTTGATTTCCCCTGGAAATTCCTCTTGGGCATTTTGGTTCTCCGTTCCTCATTCTTCTTTTGAAATTATTATATTTTAGAACATATGGTACATGTAAAATCTGATTAAGGTTTCAAATGGATGCACAACTAGTTGTTCCTATTCTAAGCACATCTGTTACTGCACCTGTTATGACACAGGAAGGACCTCAGGAAGTCCAGCTATACTGACCAGATTACTGGGTAGGTTCAGTCATAGGTCTATCAGCAAAAGAATTATAATCACATCTAAAGATTTAAGAGAGATGAAGAGCCTGTTGTGCAAGGCCTTATATCAGCATTGATGCCAAGGACTGTTGATTTCTATTGATGTCAGGATATTGACTCTGGTAATACAGAAAAAATAAGCTACTTTCTCAACATCACACAGCAGTTCAGTAGCCAAAGTTTAGCTATAACCTTGATGTTCTACATTCCTGCTTTACTGTCATATCTGTTACACCATATTGTGTTTCCTGTTTTAATCAGTTAATTCAAGAATTCCTAAAATACAAATATAATAGTAATTTCTGCTTCTTTCTCCATAATGGATCCTTCTTTTCCAGTATCTGTAAGGCTGTAATTAACACTCCTCTAACCTTTTCTTCTCAGCTGCCATCAAATGGCTACAGGAAGATCAGAATTGTCTCCCCTGCACAAGAAAAATACAGTTTCTCCAAACTTCAACCTGCATTACCTATACATGACCTGAGAGACAATGAAGCTAAGAAAGTCCCCAAGAAAAGAACTTTCCTAAGAAAAAAGGTTTTCCCAAAGAAAAATTTTCCTAAAAGGTATTTATATGTCCTTTTACAATAACTCACTGTCCATATCCCTGGCAAGCACTGGATATAAAATTGGAGATGCACTTGGATTTGTGTGGCAAGCAAGGTGAGACTACTTGGGATGGCTTCTGTAAAAAGCTGATAGAAGTTTCTCCTTTTTCAAATAGAGCCAATGCCAGCCAACTCCAAGACAGACCCACCACTAGCCAAGGCTGAGCCCATCAGTGACCATTGTAGTGCCTCTGAAATAATACATTTAAGAAGGGGGGGATTAAAAACACCAAGAGTGATTGTAGCCAGAGAGAGGAATGAGACTGAGGGAAACAATGATGTCTTCAGACAATCAAGATTGGTGAAGGAGGAGGAGGACATGCTCCAAGGACTAGAGAAAAGATTCCCCTGCAGCCCATGGAGAAGGTTATGGTGAGGGACGCTGTCTTACTGCAGCCCATGGAGATCCACGGTGGAGCAGTTCTCTACCTTCAGCCTGAGGAGGACCCCACATTGAAACAGGTGGAGAGACCTGAAGGACACTGTGATCCCAAGGGAAGCTCACAGTAGAGCAACGTCCTGGCAGAACCATGGAGAGAGGGACCCACACCAGAGCAGGTTTGCTAGAAGGATTTATGACCCCATGGAAAACCCATGCTGGAGCAGTCTGTTTGTGGAGGTCTGCACCCCATAGAAGGGACCCATATTTGAACAGTTAATGAAGAACTGTAGCCCATGGAACAGATTCATATTGCAGAAGTTCATGGAGGACTGTTTCCCATGGAGGAAACCTATGCTGGAGCAGGGAAAGAGTGTAAGGCATCATCCACCTAAGGAGTAAGGAGCAGCAGAGGTGCAATTCCCATTCCTCATCACCTACTGCATCTAGATGAGAAGGGAGAGAAATCAGGTGTGGAATTAAGCCCAGGAAGAAAGGAGAGGTGAAAGAAAGGTGGTTTTTTTTAAGATTTGGGTTTATTTCTCATTTCTCAACTCTCATTTGATTGCTAATAAATTAAATTACTTCTCCTGAATTGAGTCTGTTTTACCCTCGATGATAATTGATGAGTGAGTTCTCCCTTTCCTTGTCTTAACAAATGAACTTCCTGTTATATTTTCTCTCCCCTGTCCAGCTGAGGAGGGGAGTGATAGAGAGACTTCGGTGGGTACCCGGCCTCTAGGCAGGGTCAACCCATCACAGCACTGCAGAAGAGGATTGCAGCACTGCTGGGTTATTTCATATGAAATATCCAATGTCTTTGTGCATGTATTGGCATACTCTGTAAAGCTGCTCATAATGTATACAGCATCCACAACATATGGAAATCTGACTTGAATTTGCTACATTATCCCAGAGCAATCCAATGTAGCAAACACTAATCGATAGTTAAATTCAAAAAGTACTGTTGACAAGCCTTAACAGGGTTATTATTGTTGTTGTTATTATTAAGTGAATTAGCAAAAAAACGTGGTAAAAAAAGCAGTTCTCTTATTCCAACGGTAAACAAAGTTGACTCATTTGAGGCGCAAAGGAGCAGTTCACAACATGCAATGTACAGCTGTAAGACCCAAGTGACAACATGGGCCTCTGATGTACACCCTCGTGTAATCGCCCATCACATAATCCGTGTAGCAATTTGCCCTCTAATGAAAGGAAGAGAGCACAGCCTTATAAAAATGAATTAAATTTTAACATCAAATGAGCAAGCAATGATACAAAATGAGAGCAAATGTTACCCAGGATACAATTACTTCAGAACATGATTTCTTAGATGTCTGTTATCTATGTTTTCTCAGTTATCATAGGCAGGGTTTGTAACATCACCTATCATTAAAATTGCCTAACATCCCCATTATAAGACCTAGTTTTCAATTGCTTATAACTTTCCCAAACTATGACATTAGGCTGAAGTTTTATGCTGGATGTCTGCCGTGTTCAATGTCTAAAAAAAGCCAAATACCTTCAGCTGTGTATTGGGGTTACTTTCACAGTACAACAAATGGATTTACAACACAACATTCAAGAATAGAAAGAAATGTAGGCTTTTTGGGAAAAACAAAAGGGGGGGGGGGTTGGGTGGGCAGGAAGAATTAAGAGCTTGCCCGCTACTAGTACTTATCTTTTTTCATTTCAGTAGAGGTCAGTTATTTCTGTTAATTACAGTGTTAAGACTGTAGATATATCTTCAGTGTATTAGACGTTCATCTAATTGTCTTCTGCAAACTGGGGACTGACAGAGAGGCAATCTGAAAGCTTGTCTGAAACACAACAAAAAGAATAACAAATGTTTTTAATATCTTCTAAGTACTCAAGTCAGCTTAAGCTGTTGTAACATTTCAGGTACTAGCTAGTAGCTTGTGCTAGACTTGAAATACAGCTATTACTTAATCTCTGTGGCCTTTTTCACACAGTGATGGACAAGTAAGATGACTGTTCAGGAAATATAATGTGTACTTGTAATTAAAGTAATCAGACCACTCAAGGCATTGAATCAGATGCCGTGAAAGGTAATGTAATAAGGATGACTAAATCCTGAGCTCTTCCAAAGGCTATTTGAGATTTTCTGTCTTCTGGACAAATTCTAATTTCAGAAGTGATTGCAGAAGTGTCTCAGAAAGCAGGGTTAGCAGCAGTTAGTCCCCTACAGCACTCAGATATTCTGACCTTTTAAATAGTTAGAAATGCCTTCTTTCTTAGGTACCAAGGTCAGCCATTGGAAAGAAGTACATTGACCTTGGTGTGCAGCCACAGCGACCTTGAAGTCCCTTAGTCATTGGTTCTTTATTCATAGCTAATGCTGAAATTGTTCCTTCTGCTATTGAGGTGTTGCTGAGGCAAATCAAAATTTTTTCCCAACACTTTGCCTCCCTTGAATATTGGTTTTATTATTCGTTGGAAAAGAAAATTATTATTTTTTTTCTTTAATTCCTGATACTCTTAGCATTAATTTGGGTGCATTCTAATTGCATTACCATCCTGGCAAACATATTGTATGGAAAATGTATCCAGCCTTATTTGGAGAGATTCAAAGACTGATTTTATTTTTTTTTTACACCAGTATGATGTTGAAAAATATGCTTTTACTTTTTTTTTTCGGTGCACCAAGATTACTTGGTATCAAGAAAGAAGAAAATGATGAGATAAATATTTTGGGTTTAAATTAGTGATGGGCAGCAGTTCAGGAACCTACAAAGGCAGATTTGGCCAGCAACAGATTATAGGAGCAGTGAACAAACGTAAAACTTAGAATCTTAGAATCTTTGTGTAGTGCAAACTGAAAACTGCCAAACAAGCCTTGCATTTCCTCAAAGTCCATGGGTTTGAGTTCCTTATTCAGCACCCATTTTTAATAATATTTTAATAATAGGCTACTGAAAGATGTGACCAGTCTACCAGCATGGACAGTATACAACATTTAGCTTCAAGCAGTCCGCAAATATAGTAGCTGAGCAGATGAGTTTGAAAATCTAAATTTTAGAGATGTACCTCTCTGAAGATCTCTTCTAAAGGATTTTTTTGTACCTCAGTTTCTGGACGTACAATGAATATATCAATACTTCCTAAGTATACAGAGGTGTTGTGAGGATCAGCATATCTAAATTGTCTGAGGCATAATTGGCACAGTGTAATTGGAATAAGCAGCTAACTTGGGGGCTTAGAGATGTTTAAAGATTTTACTTCAAATCAAATCATTTTTGTTGTACAATAGATCCACAGCACACTAACATCACACACCCAGTTAGTAACATCTAACTGCACTCTGCACATGTCCCCTGCCTATACCCAGACTGTTCTACTGGGGCAGCAAAAGGACTCTCCTGTTTGTAAGAAAAAGGCCACATTGTGTGGGCATGTGTTTGTGTCCTTTCACTCATTTTTCATTTTACTTTGCTTTGTGAGCTTAAAATTACTTCAGATCACTTCAGATTTCAGGCTACAGAAGTGATAGTTATTTCAGTCAATTGAGTCTTGAAGACTCAAATTGTAGTAAATGATGACATGGGCAACCTGCTTTATTTTTCTGCGCCGTCCTTCCTTTCTCCCCTTTTCTTCTTGTCATCTCCTCAGAAACCTAGAGACTATCTTCATTATGTACCTACCCATTGCCTGTTATGATGGGACCTTGATTTTTAGATTCTGTTCTGGTACTGCCAGTTCTTTATTTCTGTATTTGTTGAGAGAGGTATCTCCAGTTTGGAAGGTTATAATTTAACACTAAATAGTTAATAATAAAAACCTTGGGTCTGGCAAGCAGAACAGACGGTTTTTATTTCACTTTGAAGTTAGATTGCATGAGGAACAAGGGTAGGGGTAAGATGTTACTTTACTATTAAAAGCAGTATATCACTAATGCTGAAATCAGCAGATCGGGCAGTAGTCTGTCTAATGTTGCAATATTAGCCTTACCACTCTGTTCAGAAACGGAATTCACAAGCTGACTGTGAGCAACATAAAATTAAAAGTCATGCTCCTTACTGTTGCTATCAGGAAAGAGGATGGGGAATCTCTGTGTTGGGTTTGTCCTCATAGCTGGTTTACGTAGAGTAAAAGAAGTGTGGAACAGGGAAGACAGATCTCGTGTTAAAGCCAGTCAACATAGAAAGCAAAGCCAAGGTTAGGAAGCCAGGCCAGCTATGATCTGCTTAGGTCAAGCATTATTTTATGATTCAGTAGAATAAGAAAGAAGACATGGTTTATTTTGACTGCAGGAACTGTTACATATATTAATGAGATAATTTTAGCTATGGCTATGTAGGGACAATAGTCAAACTCTTGTGATCTGACCAGGAGCTTTTGCAAAGTGTTAGAAATTAGACTTTGTTAGCATCTGTTGCCTGGAGCTCGTTGAAGATTGCCAGGGGACTTTTTTTAATGCATTACAAATGTTAATAGATTCAGCATTGTTCTGTTAACTGAAGTTTATGTATTTATAAAATGGGGAAAAAAATTCCTGACAATACAAGGAAGTTTTAACCAAAAGTAAAGTGAACACAGTGGGGTTTTTTTTAGAGCCAGTGCTCTATAATGTTTTTATAAACTATCTGGGTGCAGGAATTAAATGCACATTAAGTTAAATTTGACCAGGAAACTAAACTAGGAGGAGCTGTGGACTTCTTTGAGAGTAGAGAGGCCTTACAGGGAGATCTGGATAGAATAGAGAGCTGGGCAATCACCAACTGTATGAAATTTAACAAGAGCAAGTGATGGATTGTGCATCTGGGACAGGGCAATCATGGTTATACATACAAGCTCTGTGATGGGAGCCTGGAGAGCAGCCCCACAGAAAGAATGAAATATGAGTCAACTGTGTGGCCCAGCAGCCAAAAGGGTCACCTGTCTCCTGGGAACATCAAGCATGACATTGCCAGCTGGTCGAGGGAGGTGACTATTCCACCATACACTCCACTGGTGCAGCCTCACCTTAAGGACTGCATGGAGCTCTGGGCACCTCAGTATAAGAAGGACACCACAATATTAGAGTGTGTGTAGAGTAGGGCAAGCAAGATGGTGAAAGGCTTCAAGGGCAAGATTTACAAGGAGCCACTGAGGTCACTTGGCTTGTTCAGCTTGGAGAAGAAAAGGCTGTCAGGTGACCTCATCACAGTCTACAACCTCCTCAAGGGAGGCAGGTCCTTCACAAAGGAGGGAAAGGTGGAATCTCATTTCTCTGCTGACCAGTGATAGGTCATGAGGAAATGGAATAAAGCTGTGTCAGGGGAAGGTCAGATTGGACATTAGGAAAGGATTCCTCAGTGTTGATGGTGGTCGGTCACTGGAGGAGGCTACCCAGGGAAGTGGTGTTCTTAGTAGTATGTTTTAGTTTTAGGTAGTCCTGCCAGGAGCAGGGACTTGATGATCCTTATGGGTCTCTTCCAACTTGAGATACTCTATAGTTCTATGATTCTATGATCTTTTCTATCATATGGTGAGACCCATGGCATTCCTAATAATCGACAGACAGTAATGCCAAAATTTCCCAAGCTGCTGAACAGATCCATGTTGTTCAACAACCCCTAAAGCTATAGTCCTGCCTTTAAATATATTGTAATGGAGAAAGCCATAGTTGCATCACAAGCCCAGTGGGAATTCTTCCCCTAGTTTTCAGAACCTATGGGCTCTCAGGAAGTCAACCCAGGCATGGCTTTGTGAAGCTAAGGCTCTTCTGAGCCTCTGAGAAGGACTGATTCTGTCTCACCTCCAGTCTATTGTGCTAAGAATGCTATGTCTACTCTGCTTCATGCCATGCCCTTATCTCAGTGATAACCAGTTGTTGTAACAAGCTAGGAGAACCTACTTCAGACCTAAATAAAATGTTCTGTAGCAATCTCAACGTGGAGAGCATCCCAAAGAGAGTTAAGTCAATTTAGTAAATGGGTTTTGAGAGAAAATAGGCTGGAGATAATTAAAGATGCATTGTGTAAGGAACTAATTAGTGTTGGGTGGGGAAATGGAATCCCTTCTCCATCTCCAACAATTTTGTATGCCATGCAGAGCCCTATCCCCTGCTCATGACAGTAACATCTAAGTGCCTTCCAATACTGTAGTAAGCAATAGTTTGGTCTGTTACACATCTTACTATTTTAATTTCTCTCCCTGAGGACAAATGTGTTCTGGAGTGTTTCTCATTTTTGAGTTTCCTTCTGGGTAACATTATGCCTACATTAAAGGGAAAATTTCAAAGAAAAGAACCGTTCAGATATCTTCCTGCTCCCTCACCCTCAGAAATCATATAACTAGATGCTACTTTGAATGTCAAAATTTGAACTTCATCATCTCAGATTCCCCAATTAGCTGTCATCCAATCATTTAGTTACCTATATCTTCTCTGGCAAGTTCCTAGGTGACACTTTTCTGAGATCTTTATTTCTTACCAACCAAGACAACCATTCTCACCTGGCAGTGGTGGAACAATTCCCTACACATTGGAATATTTATGGGATAAGTAACTATTTGCTAGGAAAGAAAGATTGAGACAGAGACTCTGAGATTCTACCAGCCCATCATTAATGTTCTCCCACCAGTCTAAATTAGAGGTAAGAGAAAGAGGTAAGAGACACAAATCTTCTAACTTGAGATGAGAGGAATTTCCAGCCTTTGCGTTGTGTTTCATGGTATTCCAAAAAACAGGATATTGTTTGAGAAGCACTGACCCCTGCTTCTAAGATTAGCTAAGGTTCACAGCTGCAAATCTTGGCTGGGGGAGGTGTCTCCCTGCAACTATAATAATTGTTAGCATTTCAAGGAGGCTGATGAAAAAGACTTTGGATTAATATCTTTCTTGCTATCAAGGGTGCCTCTGACCCAGAAACAAGAGGAAAAGATCATCTTCAAGTTATCTATTTAGACAGGAAATTAAATGTATGTTTTCTGAAAAGGGCAGAAGGAATTAATAATAAGCCCACAACAAGATCTTATTAATAGCTTTCTAGTCTCCCTTCTCTTCAAGGTCTGGTGAAGTGTCCATTTAAAGCATTGGTATTTATGGCTTAGTGTTTCGGAGCATTCAGGGTACTTGTGGCCTATACTACTTCATCAAAAGCAAAGAGACACCAAAGTTGTTCTTGGTAGGACCCAGATCAGTTAGTGCTGGCAAGAGCTGACCCATTCTTGCAAAATACTGAACCACCACCTAGACTCCAGCAGAAATCAAGGAGATACAGCTTTTTTAGAATACTCCTTGATTTTTCAATACATTCATTGTCATTTTCAGGTGGAACAATAATGTTGTATGCTTTGTGGGCTTGGTTTTGTTTTGTTGAACCTCTGTACAAAGAAATGTGAGCTCTATGTAGATGATGGCAGCATTCCCAGAAGACGTAACTCAGTATATAAAATACTATGTAGCTGGATGGCTTTGTTAATAATTTTTCACCCTTAAGTACAGTGATTTGGTTTAGTTATGAAAGTGCTTTGCAGCTGGAGGGAGAATGAAGTCTTCTGTTTGTTGAGATGTTGTGCTTCTGGGGAAGACAGCAACATTCAAAAGTTTTTTCTCTTTTTTCTTTCCTTGGATGGCTTTCCTCAGAGATATTCATCCTGTAATTTCGAACCCCACCCTACCCTCATGTTTGGCACTGCATTTACTTTGCAAAGCTGCAAGGAAGGCAACGCTAATGCAGAGACACTATTATCTTCTTTTAAAACAAGTATTGAAAACTACTTTTTCTATTAAAAGAATCCCGGTGTCACACCTGTATCTTTCATTTAAACAACAACAACAGTAACAAGAAAAAAAAACCCAACCCAAAACCCAAACAAAAAAAAGCAGATCACCTTTTCTTTCCCAAAGCTGCCTGATAGACAACTTTCACTGTTAAGTGTGAAGGATGACAACGTAAGTTAAGACTTGAGGAAAGACAACTCAGCTGGTGGCATGTAGACAACACCAATTGTTTTGGTTATGGATACATAAATAGGGGGAAAGGGTAGAGAAAAAATAATAATAGAAGAAGAGGAGGCATATTAACTGATGTATAATAAGAGCTGCATCTTGAGTTCCTCTTGTCCACTACTGTTTCTGAGGAAACATATCTCAGGTAGCCGTGAATCTTGCCTGAATCTACTGGAAATTATGCTTCTTCTATGACACTCAGCCTTTAGCCTCTTTGGTTTTCTAACAGAAAAAGACATCTTATTTGGAGAAATGGATACAGAAAACCAGATTCTTAGATCAGGCAGCTCTTGAGAAACTGTTGAACTAAACCCTTTAAAAAAGGAATTTTGGCTGCTTAGCTCTTCAGAGGCCAGCTTGAGATGTGCACCTGCTGCTGACGCCCACTGGAGCGGATGGTATCATCTCTCAGCCGGTAGCGCCGAGCAGCCAGCAGTAACGGGCACTTTTTAGAACCTCACTGATTGCTTTCTCCATAATTATTCTTCATACCAATGTGGCTTCGTTGACATCAGCAAAATTTCAGTGGAATGGAAGCACTGCAAGAGAGTGGGAAATTGAGCACGAGCTTCTGAATGTATTCAAGCAAACCTGTTCTTCATGGCTTTATCTCTCTGCATCCTTCTTCTTTACATTCAAATACTGATAAAAACTGTTTCTGATAACTATGCATTTTTCCTCTTGTACTTCATTTAAATCTTCAGGGTTTGGGTTGGGGTTTTTTTATTAGTGTTGCAATTTAACTGAAACATACAAACAACTTTTAAGTTTGCTGTGCTGAATTTGTGGCAGATGGAGTGAAACTATTTCAGCCACGGCAGATTAACTTGGGGAAAAAATAGTGCAGCTATATTAACATGGCTGTGTGGATTTTTTTAGTAGGGATATTACTAATTATAGGAGGACAAGGCTAGGATGCAGTATATGACATATATATATGACAGTATATTTTGTTTTCTCTACTTTAGCATCACCCTCCTCTAGCCGAAATGACATCGCTATCAGTAATTTGCAAAGTTCCCCAGAATTGTTGCATTAACCCAATTGTCATGCTACAAAGGGTATCAGAAAAATAAGTTGTGGTTTAACTGCACAGAAGTGCAAGAACACCAGTTACTTTTTTCATTGCATTTGCTTCAAATGTAAACATCATTTATAGTAAAATCTTATGCAGGTCATTCTAGAATATCTACAGGTCACGGGTCAGAAATTTTTCCAAACATCCAATCTAAACCTCCTCTGGCCAAGCTTGAGAAAATGCCCTCTCCTCCTATTGCTAGCTAATTGGGAGAAGAGGCCAACACCCACCTCACTACAACCTCCTTTTAGGTAGCTGTACAGAATGATAATGATTCCCCTCAGCCTCCTCTTCTCCAGGTTAGACAGCCCCAGTTCATTCAGCCACTCCTCATAAGACTTCTGCTCCAAACCCTTTACAAGCTTCATTGCCCTTCTCTAGACCTGCTCCAGCACCTCATACTTTAGAGAGAAAGGAATATTACAACAGTTCTTTGAAATCTTTTCCAGGGATGACCTAAACTCATTTCAAAATCAGAAAAATACCACTAAGTTCAAGTCTGATTTTTCTTAGCCTTGGGAAATCCAGTATTATAATTTTCACCAAAAGGCTAGGATCCTTTGTTTGCTGAGGTTCCCATAAAGACCTCACCAGAGCTCTGACAAATCACACTTTAAGGATATGATGATGTTGCACATAGGAAAAACCTCTCATTTTTTTATCTTCTTAAACACCGGTCATCAGTGCTGGAGCAGATTGTGTTTCAGAAGGATGTTTTGTGCCTATGGAAGCAGGAAGACGTCTTCTGGCAGGTGATTTATACACTCAAATAGATCCTCTTCGGAATTGTTGAGTGTTTGCATTGGGTACCATAAGTCTCCAGGATGCTGACTACCTGTCAGCAGATCCAGAGTCTGCCTTCCACCTCACCATCCCTGTGAAAGATATGTAAAACCTGAGTGCCAGATGGGTCTAGCTCTGGCAATGGTGAGGACTCTAGGACAAGGTTTTGCACTGCTACACAGAACACCAGCTAAAGGAGTGTCCCAAGGAAGAGAGCACCTCCTTGTCCCAGTCAGTCCACATTAAATTGATCAGTCAGTACATGCTGTCCTCTCCCACAACTGGTGAGTTCGGTTCAGCACTGTAAGGGTTCTCAGCCCAGCACTTGTAAACACTCCCACCCAAGATAAGCACATATATTACATAGATGCGTGGGCAAACAGTAGTCTCCTACCAACAGAAACCCTATACCAGGGTGTCACAGGGGTTTTTTACATACATTTCCTGCATATAGATTATTTTATAGGAAGCTCATCTTTTATTGTGCAATTGGAAGAGGTCAAAGTTGCAGGTTCACCCGCAGGATAGGGTGCAGCATACTGATTTGCCTTGTTTGATGGCAGGGCTTGAGGCACTCACACAAAGTTCCTCCTTTGAGGCATTGAGAAGAAGGTGAGGCAGACAGCACAGGTAGCTGAAAAGGTACAGTACCAGAGTGGGATACGCCAGATTGTTTCCTTTTAGTGGGATGCAACAGACTTCAGTGTGCCTCAGTTCCTCACCTATCAAATGGGATAAAACTTTGTCAGGAAGAGTGCTGTTAGGAGGGTGCGCATTTCTCTCCAAGGCTATGGAAATCCCAGGGCATGTGAAGAACACTTTTGAGAAATAAATGGCAGATGTGCAGAACTGTGGGCTTCTCCAGTGAGTCCTACAATAGATTTGCTCGATGTGCACGCTCTGCGAACAGTAGCTCAGCTCTTAACCTGCAACTCAAGAAACTGGAACATTTGCTGAGTGTAGCCACAGTGCCTCCTCCAGGACCTTCAGGATGTTTTATTGTCCAGAATTCAGACAGCAAGAGTAGTCATGAGTGCCTGGCAGAATTTATCAGGCAAAAGAATCATTTTCATAAGGTGTACTTAATATTTCATATCTAATTGGGCAGAAAAGAAAATACTTGGCAGGGATCTGCTTTACATGCTGTATCCACTTAAGGAGGAAGAAACACATGACTCCTTGGAGGAATTTTCAAAATTATGAGCAGTTCAGTAAAGCATCCTAGGGACTGCATTTTCTGTTCACTGCATGGAGAGGTTGGCACACAACTCCCGCACTCCATAAAGTCTGGAGTCTGAAGCGCTATATTGACTAATAAAAAAGTAAATAAAATGGGATTAACAAGTTAATGACGCTCCAGTATTCTACTTTTACAACTGATTCTGAACCCGCTGAGTCAAAAACTGCTTAAAATTGTCACAAACAGCTGACAAACTACGGGGAAAGGGTGAATATTTTCCAATTCAAAGGAAGTGTTTTGATCTGGATTTGCAGTTAGATGAGACCCACGGCAGATGGGAGGTTTAGACTGTAAGGAAACAGGTTGTCATGCTTGTAGCAGTTTGGGAAAAGGGGAAAGAGAGACTCTAAGCAAGAAGCTCAGTTTATGCTGCAGAGCAAGAGCTTTCCCCTTGCAGAAAGCATTAATTCAGTTATGACTAGCAGTCAAAAAGGGCAAGTGTGCTCTGAACCATCCTTATTTTGGTGTGATTTTCCTTGTGTTTCTGAAGGTGTAGGTCACTGAAAGATGAGTACACTTTTATGTAAGACATTAATTTTCTTTCTTTGTTGTTTTCACATCTTATTCATGGGATGTTCAGGAGATAGTCATGTATTTGTAGTTTATATATCTTTACCTTTACTCCTTGGTAATGTGCTTCTGCAGCCAACTGAAAATGTCATATATTAAAAGCAAATCATAGAATCACAGAATCATAGAATGGTCTGGGTTGGAAAAGACCTCAAGAATCATAGAGCTCCAACCCTCCTGCCACAGGCAGGGCCACCAACCTCCAGGCCTGGAGCTACACAAGGTTGCTCAGGGCCCCATCCAACCTGGCCTTGAACACTTCCAGGGATGGGGCATCCACCACCTCTCTGGGCAGCCTGTTCCAGCACCTCACCACTCTCTCTGTAAAAACTTCCCCTGAATATCTAATCTAAACCTTCCTTCCTTTAGTTTTAATCCATTCCCCTTGTCCTACCATTGTCTACCCTTTTAAAAAGTTGATTCCCCTCCTGTTTTCATGTTCCCTCCAGGTACTTGAAGGCTGCAGTGAGGTACCCCCACAGCCTTCTCTTCTCCAGGCTGAACAAGCCCAGCTCCCCCAACCTCTCTTTGTAGGGCAGGTGCTCCAGCCCTCTAATCATCTTGGTGGCCTCACGAGAGCAGAGCGGAGAGGTACAATCACCTCCCTCTCCCTGTTGGCCACCCCTCTTCTGATGGAGCCCAGGATACTATTGGTCTTGCGAGCTGCAAGAGCACACTGCTGGCTCATGTTACATTTCTCATCTATCATCAAATTCTTGTGGTTATACATTTTGCATGAGAAAAACTTAGAGGAATATTTTAATTTTCAAAAAGACCTATTCTGAAAAAGTATATAGTATGATGATTCAAATTCTGGTTTTCAAATTCCAGGCTGCTTCAGTTAAGGAAAATGTAAACATTTTTTAAATACTGAAAATTTGGGCCTTTTTTTTTTTTATAGTAACTGTTTTGTCCTGCATATAGTAGCTGTTCAGGCAGTATAAGCAGCTGATGGTCTGCATATGGTCAAGCACAGGTATGGTTGGTACTGACTCACCAACTGATGAATAGGGAAGACTGAAGCAGCTGTTAGGGAGGGAGAAATGAATAAGTAAGTGAATGAATGAATGAATGAGTGAATGAATGAATGAATGAATGAACGAACGTACTAATGCAACCTTTTCCTGTCTCAAACATGGGGTCCATGGGTGACAGCCAAAAACAGATGAGCCTGGATCAAATGTTTTTTTGCCTCCATGGAGGTTAGAGGAGGCAAAAATGCCAAGCTGAACTAAAAAGGCTCTCTTAGTGACTGAATTACGTAATAGTTTTATAGTTTTATCATTTACATGAATAAGAACTGTGAAAAAAACATCTTTCTACTTCAGCTGCTAACTGAAAAATGGAATAGCATGATGATTAGGAGGTGCATATGTGTCAAAATTTGGGGGTTAATTCTTCATTTCCATTCTCTGATTTTAAAATAATGAATCCAGCATGTCAGTCTCAAACAGCACAGCCTTAAGAGATCCTCCTTCTATCTGTAATGAGAGAGGCAGGTACTGCCCAACTGATTTTGCATAAAAATGTGATATGTCATGATCTTCTGTGATGTATTTCCCTTGTAGTAATTCCATTCAGGCAAATTTCTTGCATTGTTTATTCATATTTATCTTTTTTTTTCTTCCAACTAAAGCACTAAATATTCCACTGTTGTCAAGCAAAAAATCTTTTCAGATTTATTTTATGTCTCTTGCAGAAAAAAATACATGGTTTACAGCTGTTACCACTGTCTTTATTTTTATTATGCTGCCTATAATTACCACCAAAAATTGTGACTGTTTACAATCTGATGCTCATCTGTATCACAGTTGATTATTAGTTTTTCACCATGGCTAGGGGTTAATTGGCAAGCAGGTCTGTGGTGTATCTAGAGTTAACAAAGGAGGTGTGAGATTGATGGAAAGGAAGTCATAAATCCTTGCCACAGATTGCTTTATACTTTGGCATGGGACCGATTGGGGAGCGTTATCTCAGAATGCTAATACATTCCAGGTCATTTAAGGATGCAGTCGGTGACAGTGATGTGTTGGCCAAGACATGTATCAGATGTCATAATAAGACTCTCTGATGTCTACATTCACTAAACTAACAGAAATTCTAATAATAACCTAACATGGTTTAAAAATACCCTCTCATAATGCAGTCTGGAAGAAGCCATGGCATAAGTTTTGGGACTGGTTCTGACTTGGATCAGTCCGGGGTGGTGGTGGCCCTAAGCATGACTCAGAGCCAGGCACCAACGACGTGTGCCTAGTTACTTCCAGCTGTTGCTCATGCTCAATGAGAGAGATGAAGGAGGGCAAAGACTCCGCTGTGCAAGATGCTGTGAACATGCTGTTTGTGTTTGCTTGACCTTAGAGAGCTTCAGGAGGCACAAAAAAGCAAAGAAACAACCTAACACATCTTATCAAGACTCTGTATAGCCTTGGCCAGAATTCAATGTTTTTCGTCTAGATTCTCATACCACCTAAATGCAATCCTGAGAAGGAAAACAAGAGAGCTGCTGTTAGCATTGTTATCTCTCTGTATCAACATTCATACCAAAGGCCTCCCAGTGAGGAAACTGCATGTTTTCCAGTTAATATTTTTTTTAACTGTGACAACTTGCAGCAGTATAGCAGGGGTATTTCTGCCTGTACCAAAGAGACTGTGCCATAGCAAGTCTGGAATACACCCTTTTCACTGGGGTTATTACACATTATTTATATTTAAAGTCTTTGTGATTTTGTGGATTAAACAACAAGGTAAAAAAAATTGACCCACAGAATTAGATTTTATTGTAGAAAACTCAGATGTAAATCCTACTGACCACCAGTTGCTCCTTGTGGCAAGAGTGCATCTGAGCCACTTCCCTGGATGAGTTTAAAAATGAAGAAAAAGAAGTATATAATTATTACATTCCTTTCTCAGTCAGGCCTAAAATGTGAGATTAAGAAATTACAGAGAAACTCTTCTGTTATGTTAAAACACTGGGAACCTATTTGCTTGCTTTGTAATAGACATGTTTCCCAATAAAGCCGAAAAGAAGAAGCTCACATCTGCAGGGTTTGAGGTCAGAGGATTTCTTTGCAGGGGTGCTGCTCCCTGGTGTGTAATTAAAACCCTAGAATAAATCTACCTAAACAAACAATAGCTCTGTTGTGACAAGAGTTGCCAGATGGCGCTTGGTCGTGCAGGTTTACAAGTTGTTTTTGTGTTTTAACATATAAGAGGACTTCCTTTGAAGTAAATTTCTGTGGCTGTAAGTGGATTTATGCAGGGGAAAACAGATAGCAGGGACTTTGATTTCTGCTTTATCATCCCTGTATTTATGCAGTTAGGGGGATAAGACAACTTCGTAGTCAATGGAGAGTTCCTGTAATCCTGCAATCAGGGCAGGGTTTATTCTGATAGTGTTTGACCACCCCTCTTTTCCAGGATACAGCTGCCCACAGACCAGTAGGCTCAGTGGTACCATGTGGTGTGATACTCCCTGTCATCTGCTTCCCTCTTGTTCCCAGGAAACACTGCAGGTCTTTGACGTCTGGTTCTACTCAGGGAAAAGACCTCTCAAGAGCATCTCATGATATGTTTTGTGATCAAAAAGGCCTTATTTCATCAAAAAGGAAATGTTATTTGAAAATAATTAGGAAGATTTTGAATGTCCGGTTGCTACCTGTCTGTTTTCTCACTGAAGTGTTTGATGGACTCCTGTGGAGAAATGCGCTTCAAGGTGGGGAGGGGTGGTGTGCAGGCTGAAGTGGGCTGCCAGCACCCTTGCTGTCAGATGCCACATCAAGGTGACTGGCTTCCCTCTGTGCAGTGTCACTGCCGCAACCCTCCTGGGGAGAGGGATCCTGTTCCAAAGGGAAGTCTTAAATCCAGAAATTCCCCCCTCCACATCTCCTGCATCCCCTCTCAAATTCTGACTCAGCAGTTCTTATTTCTTCTCATCATCTTTTAAAACTATTGAGATTAATCAGAAGAGAAAATCCTCATTTTTGTCACCTATCCTCAGAAAAAGTGATGCAGTTTGTGCTTTCAGTAAACAGCTCAGTCTGTTCCTGCTTTGCAGATGAGGAAGGTAAACCATAGATAAACATGGCTTCTTTGACCTTGCACAGATTATAATGGCAAAACTGAGAACAGCGGCTCCATCCCTCAACTTTCCCTCTGTAGCTGGTGCCATCATGATTTTATTGTAGAGATCACATAATTAGATGCTGTATCAAAGTGCTTCCCAAATCAGGAAAATTACCTTAGTTCTGCGGTGCCTGATCCTGGTTCATCTCAAACCTTCTGCTTACAGAAAAAGTCAAAAGTGCATGTTGCATGTTTGGGCTGTTTCAAGGGCTTTGGGATATCCAGATGTGCAGGGAAGCCAGGGCTGGAGATAAAACTGGGCTGCACAGCATTAGTTGCTAACCCATTGATAAATAATGTCCTTGAAGCCTGTCATTTTTACTGGACCCAGAGCTGTCACTGATCATAGCTGAGCTATACTATAAACACAGCCATGGCAAAATATTTGGGATGAATGTTTGACGAGATGGTGAAGGATACTGTGATCACTTCATTAAACTATTGTTCTGTGATCATCTCCATCTGCTCGTCACAGAGGTGTTTTCTATCGTAAGCACTTCATTTTTAAGCTGTGTTTTTCTGATGTGGTTGTACAGATTCAACTTCAGAATTAATTAAAAAGTTAACCCAGATGAGGTCAATGCACAACCCTCTTCTCCACTGCCTTGTCATCTGCTGTATATGCCAAGATGATGGATAACTTTATAAAACACTAAAAAGGAGTTTGTCCAGTTCATGGGCTTATGATTTCTTCTTATCTTGTCAGGGTTTCAGAGGAATGAAGGTTGCTCACGAACCTCAAAGAATGATGCTTGCTTCCTGTTGCTTTTTGTGTGTGACTACCTCACCAGACACTGGTACACTCAGAGGACAGCCCTACATAGATCTCTTTTTAAACAGTCCTGTTTCGTTACACTAAAAGAATTACTAGTATGGCTGTATGATTAAAAACTAGACAAAGTTATTTATTTCCTTCATAGCAATGGGTGAAAAACAGCTGTAAATAAGATTGGGGGGTAAAGTAAGGTGAAGCTAACATGGAATGTAAAACTATTAAAGTACAATGAGAGATACATAACAGAAGTAATTGGAGGCAGACTGACAAGCTTCTGGTCCTTTGATAGAGAAACAATGAATTCTGGCCAACATCTCACACGTGAATTTTCACTATACGTTGCTTATCTGTGGTTTCATACATTGTTTCTTCTTGCAGTATCTACAACCTGACTGATAAGTAACTGATAACCAGACACAGGTATTATGCAAGGTTCAGAAGTTGCAGCAGGGCTTTGCTGGGAATTCAAGTTCAACAAGACAAAGAGATTATCCTCTATCCTCTAGATATGTGGAGCAGGGGGTCTCCAGAATTCTGCTGCACTCTGCTGCTATCTCCCTCTGTGAAGTACTTGGTAATGTGTAACAGGGTTTTCCAGGTCTGGGCAGTAATAAATTTGCAGCAGCACAGAGATGCATTAGCAGTAGCATCTTCACACTCCCTGGAAGTAAAGTGGCACTGAGATGACTTCACAGTGTGGACTCATCAGAGCAATGGGAAAAGCTCTGGTGTCCCTCATCAGCTGGGAAAGGTGGGAAGCAGGATAGGGCTGACAGAGGAGAGCCGTGGACCCTACTGGGGCAATGGGTAGTGATCTGAGGCAGCAGGGCTTGCTGCACTTCTAAAAACCATCTCAAGTGAATTGCCATTACTGGCCTTTAGCAACAACTCCCAAGAGCACAAAATGAGCAAAGTGTAATCAGCACAGGGTAATAGCCATGGCTGTAGTGGCTTAGCTAGGAGGAAAGAAAGGGTAAGACACGAATGTTCCAGTCCTCCCAAGGATCCTGAGGGCTTGTGAGTGGAGAGACCCAGCAACAAGTGATGAGAATTTGGTTATATGGAGCTAGAAACCCTGAGCCAGGGTTTGAGAAATAGTCTTACTACATTAGGCAGACTGAGCCCAGTCTTTGTTGTGGCCACTGTCAGCAGCCAGTACATTACATGGAGCTATGATAGTATGAAAGAAAACCTGTAACTTCACTTCTTTGATATGTTACACTTTCAAATTTTCACTTGCTCTTTTAGAGTTAACTCAAGGTAGATATAACTCAAGGAAGGAATAGCATCTGCATGGATGTGCAGGTCTACAACAGCCCTGTGTCTGTTTGCTGGTCATGGTACTTACAGTGCTGAAAAATACACTATGATATTAATGAAATGAAGAAAGATTAGGCATGCCTTATCTAAACCTGATGGTAGAATCACAGAATCACAGAAAGGTTTGTGTTGGAAGGGACTTCATCTAGTTCCAATCCCCCTGCCATGGGCAGGGACACCCTCACTAGACCAGGTTGTCCAAAGTCCCGTCCAACCTGGCCTTAAACACTTTCAGGGATGGGGCTTCCACAACCTCTCTGGGCAACTTGTGCCAACGCCTCACTGCCCTCATAAGTAAAGAATTTCTTCCGAACATCTAATCTAAACCTGCTCTCATTCAGCTTGAAGCCATTCCCTCTTGCCCATCACCAGACTCCCTGGTGAGCAGTCCCTCTCCCACTTTCCGTAGGACTCCTTTAAGTATTGGTAGGCCCCAACTAGTTCTCGCCAGAGCCTTCTCTTCTCCAGGCTGAACAAGACCAACTCTCTCAGCCTGTCTTTATAGGAGAGGTGCTCCAGCCCCTTGATCATCTTCATGGCCCTCCTCTAGACTTGCTCCAACAGCTCCATGTCTTTCCTGTACTGGGGACCCCAGAGCTGGACATATGTTTCTTCACTGGTTGTTGGATTTGTTTACTGATTTACCATCATCCTGTAACTTGTTTCCAGTGAACTGTAGGGGAAGCTTCACTGATTTATTTGAACCGTCTCCACTTTGATGCTAACCTGCAGGATTTTCCTCCTTCAAACCCGCTCCATGTCTACCTTTGTCATGACATCTTGATGTTTAGACAATAAATGATGCTGCGGAAGTCACAAGATGTTCATGCTTGCTCTTTTAAAACATAACTTTATGTTCTTCACCCCTGCCGCCAAAAAAAATTAGAAGACCTTTACATATCCTGCTTCAAAGCCAAGTTGGTTTTATTTGTTTCTGTCCCTCTTCTGCCTATCTATCTGAGTCTCTAAGTTCTTCAGCCCCAAGATCATGTCCAGAGTTATAAAAGTCTATATGAACCCTAACAGGTACTATCCTGATCCCAATCTATGGTCCTTGTGCACCAGAAATAAATACAAATTCCAGTTATTGTAGTAAGAGTGTATTGGATATAACATCTTCATTCAGTATTGTTGGAATTACAAAAGAGTTTTATGGGAACTTCTCTGAAAGTATGCATGTCTCTGCTTTGAATGAGATGAGACATTCTTTTAATGCCAGAAGCAGGGTACATCTATCCAAAGCTGTTTCTGACCACTGAGGTAAAAAGATCCATGAGTAGATTTGGTCTGAATGGCTGAAAACCAGCCTTCACCTTTACTGCTGAGTCAGGCTGAAGTAGATGACATGGTAGCATGGAATACACAGTTTCTTAAGTAACACTTGTTTTTTTAGGCTAGTAATTTTTGTATTTTTAAAAATTTCATGATGAAATCACATTATTCTACCACAACAACAGCTAAATTTAACATATTATTGGGACTGATGCTGACGGGTGCTCAGATGGGCAGTGCAGTCTTTCACATGCTGGTTTTGCTACCTTGCTTGGCCACACTTGTTGCAGATGGGATAGATAAGAGGGATGCACTTCACTCTTAAGAGAGAGGCAATAATATGTTTGTTGATATAAAACAAAAGGGTGTAACGGTGTTTGGTAATAAATGCGACAATGATTAAGATTCGATGGTAAAGTAGTCTTGATTAGTTAGCACATAGAGAACAGGGTCAGATGAATCTATCAGGAGACCCTCCCATTGAGTCACGAGGTTCAGAAAGAATCCCCTTGCTTTCTAAACTCCTGCTGAGAGAGGAGCTTAGGTGTGGCTGGATTCAGTCTTAGTCCCAGACTTGGTCAATGGTTTATGTCTAAAGGATCATATATACAATCAATCCTTTCTATTTCTTAGCTAAGATCACAAATGTTAGTGCACTTATTCCCAACTCCCTTACCGGGGATCTGTTGCAGATCTGTTGTGGTGAGGATTCTCTCGACCTCGAGGAGTAACCTTGAAAAGCGTCCCTTTCAAGGGGACATCCTGACGTGCAGCCCACTGTTGTCTCAGGAGAGCTCAAAGGGCTCTTGAACTGCTCACTCTTTATGGAGTAAGATGATTGGCTTATAGTCATATTTACATACAACCCGTATATGCCAGTGGACACTGACCAGTGTCTGGGTGGGCACATTAGCATAGATAACCCTTGGCTATTGTGTTGTTATCTGTCTTCCTGAACTCACTGTGAGACGGATGCAGAAATCACAATCAACACCAATGGTTATCAGTCAATCCATATAAACAGGAAAAAGTCAGGAAAACGTGGGGGCAATGGGGGAAGCATACCATCACAACACTGAACAAGAAGGTGGCATTCTTCCCTTCTCAAATAGTTTAAGAGGTGAGATGGTTCATTGGTCAAGTGACACTGACTTAAAAAGATTACATAAACACATCCCTTTATGCCTAGTTGTCGCTCACTTTTATCCTCAAATTATGCTTAAACTGAGTACTTGGTAGGATGCCTTTGCTACTACTGTTATTGTTGGTATTACTGTTCTTCCAGCATCTGTGGCTTCTTTTAGCTCAAGGCTGCAGAATCAATGAGAATCCATTTCCCCTGGCACAAAATTATTGAATGTCACTGTGTTAAATCTTACTCCAATCAAATAATAAGATGTGTAATTAGGAAATTATGGTGTTGCTTAAGTGTCCCAAGTTCTTTGATCAAAAGGTCTCATTCATTTTGAAACTATGTGACTTTGCTGATGTCTGGGCCAATCAGTCTAGACTTAAGCAATGTGTGTGGGCCAGATGCAGAGTTTGGCTGCTCTCTTCACTGAAGTCATAACCCTCCTTTTAAAATTCTCTGGAAGAGGGGGCAGAGGGTGTTTTGTTTTCATTTATTTGTTTTTAACTGAAGACAGCAGCCAGTTTACCTCTGATCAGAGAACTTGGGCAGCCGTTGCCTGCTTTGTCTGGTAGGACAAGATGAACTTTGGAAAGGAAATAATCTACTCCCCAAAAGCAATGAAATTTCAAAATCAAAATGTAAGACATTAAATGCTTCTGGAAGCTGAAACTTTGGATGCCCACCCCTCTGACACGAGTGCTCAGCATTGCAGAGCTTATGTCCAGCTTATTGCACCCTAGCATGTGTCAGAAGCGTGGGGCAGTGTCTCAAGGAAACCCCTGTGCACACCAACAGCTGACCTGCCACAATGCCAGTCCCACAGCCTCAGTCCCACAGCCTCATGCTTCCTGTGCTAAACCTCAGGGCAGGGATGGGAGAAGTGGAACTGTCTTACATCTTGTTTACCTTCACATATATTTACTTCGGCTTCCAGCCTCCAAGAGTCAGATGTAGCACCCTGCCTAGGTGATTGTTTGTGTATAGGCAGGTGGGATCAGACTTTCTGAGGAGCATCATTCTTCAGAGTCTATCTTCACTGTAACAATTACTGATGCTGGAAAAAATTACTAATTGTCTGGAGCATCCCTATCTGGACAGTTTTGAGGAAGGCAGGGGGTACTACATTCATATGTCAATTACTGAGGTTATATATATGCTCCAATGACCATGGCTCTACCCCAATTCTGCCACATGCTCTGGCCCACCTTTCTCACAGACGTCCCTTCTCATTTCAGCTTTCTTTCTCCTCTGGGGAGGGTTGTGGTATGTTGAACCTGACTGGAGGACAGATGCCCCCCAAAGCCCCTCTATCACTCCCCTCCTCAGCTGGTCAGGGGAGACAAGCTATAAGAAAAGGCTCATGAGTTGAGATAAGAACAGGGAGAGATCATTCAGCAATTAATGTCATGGGCGAAACAGACTCAACTAGGAAAAAAATAATTCTGATTTATTACCCAGTCAAAACAGAGTAGGATACTGAGAATTAAAAACAAATCTTAAAACACCTCTCCCCACCCCTCCCTTCTTCCCAGGCTCAAATTTATTCATGATTTCCTTTCCTCTTCCCCAGGAGTGGCAAGGGGAATGGGGAATGGGGGCTGCAGTCCCATGTGGTCTCAGCCACTCCTTCCTTCTCAAGGGGAGGACTCTGCACTCTTTTCCTGCTCCAACGTGGGGCACCCCATACAAGAGAAAGTCCTCCATTAATTTCTCCCATGTGCATCCTTTCCCACAGGCTACATTTCTTCATGAACTGCCCTAGCATGGGTCTTTTCCATGGGGTGCAGACCTTCAGGAACAGGCTGCTCCAGTGCCATCCCCCATGAGGTCACAAGTGTTCCCAGCAAGCCTACTCTGGTGTGGGTCCCTCTCTCCTTGAGCTATGGGTCCTGCCAGGAGATTTCTCCAACATGGGCTTCCTATGGGGTCACAGCGCACTTCAGGACCCTTGACCTGCTCCGCTGTGCAGGTGGAAACTTTACACCTCATCATCTTCCATGAGCTGCAGGGGACAACCTGCTTCACCATTGTCTTCTCCACAGTGTTGTAGTTTTGCATGCCTGGATTCTGATGGAGAAGGGGGGTGCTGCAGTGGTGGCTTCTGCAAGAAGCAGCCAGAAGCTCTCTACAGGCCAGAGAAAGCAAACACCAGCTGGTTCAAGGCCGGAGTTGTTGCTGACCAAGGCTGAGCCCATCAGCAATGGTCACAGTGCCTCTGGGTATCACATTTAAGAAGTAAAAAAGTATGAGGAACTGCTTTTTGCCACCAGAGAAGGGAGTGAGAAGGTTAAAGAAAACTCTGCAGACACCAAGGCCAGTGAACGGGGGGCAGATGAGGCACTCCAAGCACCAGAAAGATTCCCCTGAAGCCCATGTAGAAAACCATGGTGGAGTGGCTGTCCCCCCACAGCTCATGGAAAAGGCCAAGACCCCACCTGCAGCCTGTGGAGAGGCCCCACGCTGAAGCAGGTGGAGACATACAAGAGATGCTGTGACCTGCATTGAAGCAAGCCCCTGCCAGCACTTGCAGCCCATGGAGAGACAGACACAGAGATCATAGAATCGTAGGGGTTGGAAGGGACCTCGAGAAGTCATCGGGCCCAACCCCCCTGCCAAAGCACCTCCCCAGCTCATATTGCACAGATAGGCATCCAGATGGGTCTTGAATATCTCCAGAGAAGGAGACTCCACCACCTCCCTGGGCAGCCTGTCCCAGGGCTCTGTCACCCTCACGGAACTTCCTGTGCTCCAACTTGCAGCCATTGCCCCTTGTCCTGTCTTTACAGACCCCTGAAAAGGTGCTGGCCATTTTCCCCTGCATCCCATACTTAAGTTATTTATAAACACTAATAAGGTCCCCCCTTAGTCTTCTTTTCTCTAGGCTGAACAGTCCCAGCTCACTCAGCCTTTCCTCATAGGGGAGATGCTCCAGGCCCTTAATCATCTTTGTAGCCCTTCTCTGGACTCTCTCCAGGAGATCCCTGTCTTTTTTGTACCAGGGAGCCCAGAACTGGACACAATACTCCAGGTGGGGCCTGACCAGGGCAGAGTAGAGGGGGAGGATCACCTCCTTTGACCTGCTGGCCACACTCCTCCTGAGGCACCCCAGGATCCCATTGGCTCTCTTAGCCACCAGGGCACACTGCTGGCTCATGGCCAACCTGTCATCAATCAGGACCCCAGGTCCTTCTCCACAGAGCTCTTCTCCAGAAGGTCATCCCCCAGCCTGTACTGATACAAGTGGTCATTCCTTCCCAGGTGCAAGATTCTACACTTGGTTTTTGTTGAATCTCAAAGTGAAGATAAATGATAGAGATCCATGCCAAAGTGGGTTTGCTGGGCTGGGTGGTGGGGGGAGTGGGGCTTGTGACTCCATGGAGAACCAGGCTGGAGCAGTCTGGGCTTGAGAGACTGAGGCATTCTGTGATTTTATGACTGCACTCCGTAGAAGTCAGAGAAAAATTGAAGCCCCGTGGGAAAAAACTCACGTTGGAGAAGTTCATGGAGGAGGGACCCCACAGTGCAGCAGGGGAAGGGTGTGAGGAATGCCCTCCCACGAGTCAGAAGGAAATCAGCTTGTAAGGAAATGACCGAACCCCCATTCCCCCAGTCCCTGCCCCTCCCTGTGCCACAGTGTGGGGGGAAGAAGGGATCAAAATCATGACTGAAGTGAAGCCTGCTAAGAAGGGAGGGGTGGGGTAGGTGCTTTAAGATCTGGTCACACTTCTCATTATACAACTCTGGTGTCACTGGGTGTACAGTGCTGTATCATAAATTAGAGAGTTTTCTTTCCTTTACTCGGTGTTGAGTCTGTTTTGCCTGTGACACTAATTGTAGGATGATCTCTCCCTGTCCTTATCTTGACTCCTAAGCCTCAATATATATTTTCTCCCCTGTCCAGCTGAAAAGGGGAGTGATGGGGGGCTTTTCTGGGCATCTGGCCTCCAGCCAGGGTCAAACCACAACACATGGGCAGCAGGGGAATCTCTCCTCTAGTACCTGGAGCACCTCCTCTCCCTCCTTCTGCACTGACCTTGGTGCCTGCAAAGCTTCTTACGTCTTGTCAGTTCTTTCTCTGGCTGCAAAAACCTGCCACTACAGGGATTTTTTTCCTTAAATATGTTATCCCAGAGGTGCTAGCAGCATTGCTGATGGGCTTGGCCTCAGCCAGCAGTTGGTCCATCTTGGACCTGGCTGATATTGGCACTGTCAGACCTAGGGAAAGCTTCTAGGAGCTTCTCATAGAAGCAACCCCTGCAGCCCATCCCTCTGCTGTGACAACCTTGCCACATAAACCCAAAACAAGGGAAAAAGAGGTTTCATATATACCTACATGGAGGAACAAACATGTAATGCTTGTCTCTGGCTTATAATTTATAACATTAAAATTGAGTGGTGGCTGTGCTGATATGAAATACCAGAATACCAGCTTGAAATCTGCTTTCTTAAATACCTTGTGCATGGAGAGAGTATATGCAATTTTGAGCATTGTTTAATAATTCTCTCTTTATTAACGTTTCAAGTACAACAAGATATGTTACAATGTTATCATTTTCAAACAGTGATAGCCCATTTCCTTTGGGCACTAGCTGTTTATAAAACTCTCGAGGTAAGACTTGTTACATTTTCATAATTAAGGCCCTATCCCATACTTTTTGACATTCTCATATTACCTTTAGCAGCAGTTTTAGATATGCAGAGAACCTGATAGGGATCCCATAATAACAGTGAGCTAACTTTTTTCTTAGCTAGAGCTATATACACCAGTGAAACGAAGTCTGCAAGATGTAATTAACTTAGTCCTGGACCATATATTTAATGAGTCTAGAAAAATATTGTTCACTTTAATTAAAGACAAACCAATAAACAAACAATAGTAATAAAAATTCTTTATGAGCAGTTCATTGCTATCACAAATGTCACTTGATTCAACTACTGCTCTAGCATCTGCCCTGCAGCATATGTCATGGATTTGTGCCAAAGAGACTTTTTTTGTTCTTGACCTTAAGCTTTCCAATACCTATTTAAGTGACTCTTGAAAATGAATCATGGAGTATCTTCTGCATATAGTGCTCTGTGTCTTTTGATTCAGAAGTGCATTAAAATCTCAGTGCTTTTGTTTAAACCCTTAGTCTTTTTGAGGGAAAAAGCTAAATCTGCTTTGAGCTTCACCTGTTCTGTCAAGCTTGGCAGAAGCATGGTAAAGCAGGGCACGTTGGCTAAACCCATGGAGAGCCATGAAGTCCATATGACAAGGACAGGGAAAAGCAATGACTGAATGGTTTAATGGCTTTCCTGAAATTGCTATGTGAACTGCTGGGTCTAGAAGACCTCATCTTATCTAGCTAGTCACCAAGTCTTTTGTGCTTTAAAACATCCTTTAACTACCTTGTTTCTTTGAAACCCATTTATCAGGAGGTTTCATTCTTTTGTAGTTCCTTTGAAAAAATCTCTCCTTGGTTACCTTGGTTCTGAGGGACCAATTTGCTCCAACTGAGGAAACACCTGCAAATTTCTCACTCTGCCTGCAACAAGACTGTGGCATATTCCCCTTCCTAGAAGCTGTACACAGAAATCAAGCCACAAAAAGTGAAATTATTTTTATGTGTTTAAAATAATTTCAAATATATTCTTATGTTTTGGACAAAATGGAAATATGAGGATTTATTTCTTGATAATGTAGCTTTCTAAAGCTAAGAGAGTTTCATGTTAGAAAAGTGCTATTAGTTGTTTTACTTTTAGCTAATTCTGTAGCAGCCTGGTACGGCATCTTGTCCATTTCGAAGACCTATGTTTGGTCCAGAAAACTTAGATACATAAAACTATTTGCTGTAGCTCACTAGGTTCATTCTGCAGTTGTGGGTTATGTGAATTGAGGAATTTTGCTTTTACAAGTATCCATACATCAGATTACCAACAGAAAGACCAATGCCATGAATAAGAGTTGAGCAGTCACCATTATTTCAGAAAGTTGCCACTGCCTTAACCTCTGCCACTTTGCTTGGAAAGATAGTAAAAGATTTTCCTTCTGAACAGCACATGTTCAAGAACATAAAAATTCAGCTAAAAAGACTTCCTGAGATAATAAGTTGAAGAACAAATGAAAACTGAAACCAGTGCAGCCTCGTTAAAGAGAGATGGAGGATTTCCCTTCTGCAAATGGGAACCCATCTCTGATGAGTCAGTTGACTGCACTATGCCTGCACTATGATGAGTCTTCTGGTGGTCCTGGGTTCTTTTGTAGAGTGGTGGTGTTGAACAGCATCCATTGGTGGTCAAGCCTCAAAGACACAAGATTATCTGGAAGGCAGGAGACAGTGATTTTGATGTCCTGCTTCCTCCAGTAAAACCTGGCTTACTCTGTGACACTGAGTACAGTGGAACACATGGAAGGAAAGCTCTGTCTTCTCCCTGACAGAGCCAACCAGGCTGCCGGCACTAGACAGGCATGGTGTTTCTCTGAATGGCACGTTCAAATATTCAAGACTTCTGCCTCTTCATCAGCATTTTTCCTTTGCTCATTTTGCCGTTGAATATTGTCCCTCTCCCTGCAACCCCTCTCATTACCTCCACCCTCTTCTAGTCACATCTGTGAAGGCTTTTACCTGCTGAATTGCCCTGAGCAACAGAAGGGGCATGAGAGAGGATGAGAGTGAAGGTTGCCAAGGCACACTGGGGAGAATGGCAGCATCATGTGGTGCCGGGAGTGTTTCCTATGGCTTTGTCTGTGCCCACTGAATATATCTGTACACCAGGGTTTCAGAGTTCTCAAGACTTACTGAGATATCTTGGACGTTAAGACACTCATTACAGATCTGGGAAGTGATCCAAAGTGAGTGCCAAAGCCATGGGGAACCTGCTGTGCCCATCCGGAAAATCGAGGGGCTTTCATTTCTAAAGGCATTCCCAAAAATGTCCTGAAAGAAAAGTGGGGGAGTTGTATTATTTTTTTAATTTCCGGTTATATGGAACATCTGTTTCAGCACCAAATACATTTCTCCTCATTATTTTCATTTATTCTAGCACAAAAAATGGAGTTTGTGTAAATGCTGAGTTTTTCTTAGTTTTCTCTCTACTCTTCTGCTTCAGCTTTTCAAAAAACTTTGTAGTTTATTCACACCCATGGTCAAATGCAGGTGATTCCTTATGCCATACAGTTCCTTGTGGAGTGGAGATTAATTTATTTTTTTTAATTCCCCTTATTGTTTTATTTAACAGTAGTGGTACTCAAGATGCATTCTTACAATGAAAGGATCTGATCAGAATCCTAAAAGATAACCTGTAATGGTAGGATAAATGTAATCCAGATCAGTCCCAGGATTTCATTGGTGCTGACCTGAAATAAGCAATTGCTTCTGAGCAACAAAGACAGAAGTGTAAGCAGAGGACATGACTCTAAGAACAGTAATAAACAAAGCTGCAAAAATTAACCAAGACCTTCTCCGGATTGGCAAGGCTTCCAGGGGTCTGTGAACTTGCTAACAAGGCTGCCAGTACTACAAAGTTTGGACACAACTCTTCTTAAAGTAGCTGAGGGTGTATCTCCCAAACTCAGAACCATTTCTGGTGCATGAAAAAAACATCCCTGATAATGCATAGCTATTGGTTTATTACAAAAAGCTGTAATTCAACCCAGAGGCATATCTGGCAAATATCATCAACTGTAAGAGCACATTTCAGGGGACTACAAAAATTAAATTGCAAGAAACATTCCTGAGAGTGCATTTTAGTTCTTGCTTTTCAGCTGAGAGCAAAGATTATTATTATTACTGTATTGGCATTTGTGAGGAGCTCATGCAGCAACGATAGATTATTGCATGGGGAGATAAAGGAGACAATGGCTTGAAAAGTGTAGTGATGACAAATCAAGATTACAAGGAATGAATTGTAATTTTGGAGAGTGGCAGAAAATGGAGGTACTACAGGCAATTTCTCTGCAATTAAAGCTGTCACCATTTCATTCAGCATTTTTAGATCGCAGGTCAGATTTTCCTGTCATTATGAGCAGGTTAATCTGAACAAACTTGAAAATAAGATTTCCAAAGGTGAAATGCGGCAAGGCTGTCTCTGACGTAAATTTCCAATTTGCCATGCCAAGAATTAGTGTACAAATTGCTTTGTGGCAATGCTTTGCCATCAGCTTCATGCTGTGCAGCCCTATTAATGTCAGTAGTGTTTCATCGCATGAACCAAGAAACAATTAAGATGCTCTGTGGTGGAGATGATCTCAATGTGAGCAGATATGATGCTTTTTGTCTTGATAGTTTAAGGTTATTGTATGTAAATTTCCTCTATGCACTTCAGAATTGTAGTATTTGTAAATAGAAATGATGATTTATTAGCTTGCATTTATACAAGTGTTTTTACTTCAAAGCATACTATAAACTCTTCACATTTGTCTACCATAGTAAAATAACATTTTATTCTGGTCTTCTTATGATAGGGCATTTTTGGTTTTTTTATGTGTGTCTCACTATTGATTTTAAAAGATCTTTTGATCTGAGTGAAATTAAGAATGGCTGGATGACCAACTTCAACACTGGATTGCCTTCTCAACCCTGGACTAACTGGACAGCAGTGGAAATTCATGGCTTATTGGTGCTTCACAGAGTTTAGTAGGAAACTTTTAATTCTGGCACCCTGCCCAGTGGGCAGATGGAGTGGTGAGTAGTTTACACAGTGAAGTGAGGAGAAAGTGCCACTCCTGCTGCTCAGCACTGAGACTCAAAATTGCATTTGCTGTGCTGGACCTTCATAACCCCCAGTGGGAGATGTTTTTATCCTTTGAGGTGATTCTTACCCTCCCTTCCTTCCAACCCCTACACAACTGTATCACATAGCTTCCTCTGCAGCCACGTGGTGACCTGAATTAGGAATAATCAAGGGAATCACCTACAATATCAGATGCAATGGCCAAACAGCATCTCAGTAACTGAAGAGCTCTACTAAACCAGCTGTGGTGAAAATAAGAACTTCCTCCTACTGGCAGAATTAGGGAAGTGCCTTGATGCTGCACTTGTAAATCTACATTATGCAGCTTTAAACTAGACCAACAAGGCAGATCATTATCACAGTCCATGAGCTGGGATGGTGCTGGCTTAAATAGCTAAATGCCAAGGCATCTAAGCATGTAAAACCAACTGTTTTATTGAACTAGTATTTTACAAATGTGGCAATATTTCCATATTCTGCAGAGTGATGTTATAAATTGACTGGAGGATGCTCTTGGATAGCTTAAAGGTGTGGAAGAAGGAGCTCTAGGAAATAGTTCAAAGGAAGTTTTTTATGGAACGTTTTGACAATCAGACACCATGCCAGTGCTCTCCTTGCACCAGGCCTGCACTGACTCCTTGCCTGTGTATTAGTACTGCTCAATTCAAAACCAGCTTGCATCTTCTTGGGGTGAAATGGAACCCTTGCTGGAATGGTGGGAATGCAGCAGATGGCTTTCTGCAGGAGCAGAACAAATGCGTCACTGAGTTAATGCACATCTGCCAGCTGACAATTGGACTTTCCACATAAAGCATGCCCTGAATAGCACTACTGGGCCATCAACATGTTGTCTTGTTAAACTGAAAACATTTCTTTTTCTGCAGAATTATACTCTGTGGTTTCAGCAGCCCCCACCTACTAGGATCTGACTACCTGAGAAGGCCAGAAAGCCAATGGATTCTTCATTTGTTGCATGCACTATTGGTCTTTGTACAGTTGTAGCTGCTGATCTCATTCCATAGCATGAATTCTGCTACTGTGATCTACTTCAGAACTGGATCCAGAACTGGAGATGATCAACATTTTAAGGTCCTGTAGAAATGAAGGTGAAAATGATTTACATTGCTCTTACTGACTTTTTATTACGGAAACAGATGTTGGAGTTTTACTGGCTGAAATAATCAGCCACAGAGTTTGTAGGTCATCAGCTCTGCTTTTCCCACAAAGTGCCACAACTGTAAAATAACATGTACATTCCACAAATTACAAGTTTTATTGGATATGCCAAAAACAGCATCTAGAGAATAAGTGTAGAGGTGGGGGAAATGGGAAAAAAATCGTAATAGCTTTGCATGATGTTGCTTAAAATGCTGCATTTTGTAAATCCAGTGTGTCTCCATCCAAAAAACCTGAAAGTTTCTCCTTTGGGAGGGAAAATTGGAAAGAAAAATAAGAGAGAAATTTTATAATAGAATAACTGAGGTGGCACAGAGCTTAACAATACTTGTTACCTTGAAAGCACTGCAAATCTTTACTCTCACAAGGTATTAATTGAATATTCCCCCTAGTATTGCAGAAACTGAAAAGCAGAAATATGGAAGAGATGTTGAAAGGAAATTGAAGTAGAAATCAGGATTTGCTAGCCTAGGTTTATGTATGTCTCCACACGGGAAATTCTTGCTTGTGGGGTCCAAACAAAACAAACACACTCAGTTGGTTCAAACTGCATGTGAGATTTTGCTTTCCACATTTTAGAAAAGTTATCCAGTTTTCATGTACTTGATAGCAAAAGAGAGCAAAGGCACCTACCGAGACAGCAGGGGAGCAGTGAATGAAAGACAAACTACAACTGAGAAATAGAAAGGTTAAGTGAATGCACTTGCAGCTGCCTGCTTTGGAGAAGCTGAAGGTAATTAAAAAAAATTTTACCGAAAAGACGCGTGGCTTGTAAATGTTGTTGGAGATATGAAACAATTTGAATAAAAATAAGGTCAGAGGAAATTTTCTAATGTGACTACAGGTCCAACATTTTACTGACAATTTGAGGGCATTTCAATTCAGAAATGCTCAAAGCTCCAGGATGGGATTTTTTTTTTTTAGAGTAAAATAATGGGAGCTGAATGTCTTGAATTTCTCTGAAAGTTCACTTCTAAATCATTCTTAAAATTTTACTCAGTCTGCATGAGTCTGCAATTGGCAGCTCAAGGGAAGTTGCAACATATACGTAGCATGTACAATGCAAATTGGAATGAACAGGAGGATGTATGAAACTTGCTCCTAATGACTGTCTTTACTTCGAGGAAATGAGCAGTTTTTTGCAAGGGGCACTGAGCCAGAAGAAATAGCTCAGTAATGAAAGGTTATGGGTCCTCTTCAGAGAGGAGAGAGGTCAAACTATTTCCCAGTTATTGTTCTGCTAATTTCCTGGTCATGCAAGAATCTGTGTTTGTTGAGACAAAGCAGTTTGTGTGCAGGTGTACAGTACAGTTCATAACCACATTTCTTCCCCCATGGGCATGAGCTGTGAAACCTTTTGTGTCTGTCTTGGGTAAGAACAATCTGTATTCTCTTTAGGAGTTTAAAGCTCAAACTGAATAGTATCTTCCATATCATTCCTTGCAAAAGCTCCTCAGACGAAGCCTAAGGAACTTCAGTTAATGGTCTTGCAATTAAATCCCTGGTCCTGGTATGCTGAGAGCACTCGTTGCATGCATGAGCAGAGCTGCTTTGGGAGCTGGCAGGCTGCACCAACCAAAGCTGAGGCTGACTACCAGTTTATGGGTACCCAACAAAGTACAATAACAACAAGCTAAAATGATGCTTGAAGTTAAATGGCAAGTTACAAGTGGCCAATGAATCTTTTGGACTTAAGCAGTAACCATAGTATGTCATTGACACAGTGGAAATAAAGCTACACATCAGAATGTAGCATTTTTCCTTCTTGGCAGACAGAAGTTAGGACGCTTTTGACATCTAGATTTGTTTGGCAGTCCCTGCTGCAGTGTTAACAGAAATGAGATGGGGAAGAAAGAAAGAAAGAACTCCTGTTGAAGTCAACCTCCCTAAGCAACTACCAAAGGACCTTTAATAAAAGACTCTACAGTGCAGTGTGATACACTGTAGGGTTTTCTTCATTGCTGTTCCCTCACTGTGGGCCATAATGGCATGAAACAGTTACAGCCTACATTGAGTCAGGCTCTCCATGGGATGGGAGCATCATATGGCACTGGTATAGTTACCTGACCAAGAGAAATGTGCTTCATCTGTGGCCACGTATAGACTTGGCATTTCCCATGGAAACAAAATGTGATGAAACCGTTAGGGAGAAGGGCAAACTTAGCTTTGCCTCACATCACAGAAAGAATCCAACTCACATGCAAATTTCTCAGACAGGAATATAATGACCCCGGTGAATCCAAAGACGTATGACAGGTTGGTTTTTTTCCCTGAAACAAATGGTTGTTGCACATTGAGCATGACTCTTCACCGCTTTCTTACAACTGATGTGACGCTATGCAAATAGCAAGTGGCTATAGCCTGTAAAGAAGATAAATGAGGGGGCTGGGTTTCTGCAGACTTATATTTTATCTGAAGTTTGAATTATTTCAGGGAAAGATTTAGCACTTTTATTCAACAGCTTAAGAGATTCCTGTAGAATGTTTTGTGTGACTCATTTGCCTGTGTGTTAACGCCTGCTTCAGTAGGATCTGGTTGTCAATCACAAACACAACATTAAAGTTGCCTGTAAAGGATCTTTAAGTGTGTGACTGCAGCATTTATTTAATGCAATTTGGGTTGGCTTTTCTCCCCTCCCCCCACCCCCAAAAAAAAGAAACTTTGAGCAGAAACATTTCCAGCAGAGTCTGTGAGGGGTGAAATGGTCATGGCAAAGTGGTACATGCAGGTGAGGTCTCTACTCTGGTGGAGATCCTTAAAGCCTACAGGGAGACAAGGGAGCTGTCAAAGCACAGTGAGAAACAGGGCTCGCTTGCCAAAGAGATCTGTAATAGAATTTAAACATGTGAGTGGCAATTTGTAGCAACCTAGTACAGCTTAGAGAAGTCTACCAAGTGAGTTGCCTCCTTTATTTGCTCTTCTGTGTTCCTTAAAAAAAGTGTTGTGAGTATTCAGAGGTCACCATTTTGCCATCTGGAATTCCAAACTTGTTAGCATGAAGGCAGACCTATGTGCAATGGTGTGATTTCCACACACCCTGAAGACACCACCCCATGAACAACACGCACAGCGCACCATGGCTTAATGTAGCTTGCGTGACTGCATTGAAGGTGGTAGGAAACATCACCTGAGGTGAAAGTACGAAGTCCTATCTTGCTTCCTGAACTGCATCTCATTAATTTATGGCTTAATAGTATGAAAATTGCACCCTACAGTAAAAACAGTTTGCCCTAGTAACATTGCACGGCTTTGAACACAGCCTAAAAACAATACATCTGAAAACAACTTCAGGACAACCCTGGGAATCAGTCTAACACCTATCATGCTACCAGCTTGAATGAGTGGCCTCAGAAGCAGCTAGGTTGCATTCTTTCAAGAGAGGGAGGGTGATGCATGTCCCAGCATAGCTGACGTACCTAATGTTGTGAGTGTGTCAGAGCAGGGGGGTGGATGGCTAGTGAGGAGGAAGGAGTGGAGAGGACTGAGCTCATGGTGGCATCAGTTTCTCCTGCACAGTGCAAGGTCTGCTAAAAGTTACCCCGTATCAGTGATGTTGGAATGAAAAAATGGAAAAACTAATCTCTCAATATAGTATAACACCCCCGTTTTTATCTAGTAGAAGAGTGCAGAAAGGTACTAGAGGACATAATTTTAAATTAAGATCTAACTTTTAGTTATACAGTAATGAGCATTCCTGGACAGAATTGTGGATGCTTACTGCATTATTTACAAGTGGTGATGGGTCCTAAATGTAGAACTGACCGGTAATTTTTGACAAACTATTTTCCTATAAAAGTCATTATAAGCAGGCCTTTTTCATGAAAACACTTCTTAGAGTTGTCCTAAGACATTTTTCTGGGCCTGGGATGGAATCTGTGATCAACAGGAGCCAAAGATCTGAGACTGGGTCTTCCCAAATCCCAGCAGAGCACATTACCAACCATGCATTTCACTTGCCTTCTGAAAAGTCTTTTTGCCAGCACAATTCAAAGCAAAACAAATGCCAAAGCCAGTTCCTGATTTTCACTGGTTTTAGGTGGATTTCTGATAAACTTCACCTAGAATCTGAAAGCGCCTACTGTCCTCTTGTACTTACTGACAACTAACTACTATTTTTGTTGTGAATGTTTGACTGTAACCTTATCATTAAGAAACTTTGTAGTTAATGCTGAATATTTATAGAATGCACACAGGAACATAACCTGACAAGTCTTTAAAAGAAAGCTGACCTTGTGATGGAAATACCATGATTAATGGGCTAGTCCTTGCATATGTTTTTTTAAAGGATGCTACTCTTCTTTGGTTTAGACTTTGATACAGCACAATAATTTTAACTAAAGGAAGGTGCATGTAGTGGCCTGTGGTTGGAGAGCTAGGAACTGCTCATGGAGAGAGTTTTTTTAACTTTTCTTACCTATTTTCATATGGAGCTTAATTGAAAAGGCTTTGACTAGCTCTGTGTTGTGCATTCCCAGAGAAGACAGGCTCTGTTGCATCTAAAAATTTGCAGCCTAAACTGATCGTATTGGGGCAGCTACAATCTTTTGTGTATCTAACGTTTAAGCCAAGGAATCAAGGGAAAAACAGCTGTAAAACGACATGGCCATCTACTGATAGAAAACTGTATAGCTTATAAAAGGTGTGCAACTGGAAGGAAGGAAGCAGAGATTTCAGTCCTTGGTTAATATGAGTTTTCTGAAGATGCCATCATCCACAGGGTGGAAATGTATGAAGAACGACAGCATTTAATGAAAAGCAGGTGTAAACTATGGATCATCATATTACTAGTTAATTTATCCTCCTAGGATAAAAATCTGGTATAATTACAGCAGCATATATCCTCCTGTGGATAATCTGTTGTTGATATGCATAAGTTTCATTGCTCATGCTTTATGCAGGTAGTTATGCCACCAAGTCCCCAGTGGGAACATGACCATAGAGGTAGGTAAACACGTCACTGCAGGAGCTCAGATGCTTAAGGAACAATAAAGTCCTTTCTTTTTTCCAAATTTTACAACACTGTAAGTGAATAAATAGTGCAGAAATCTCATTACTACAAAGGCAGTTACACATCATGCAACATAAGTTGTCTATCAGTCTTCTAAGAGGTGTACCATTGATACTCCGCAAGAAATAAGACCTCTATCCAAATCTAAACCATCTCCTGTTTACATTTTACTAAAATCAGCTGAGAAAGAAGTTTGATGTTTGGATGCTGCCTTGGTAGAAGCAGTATGGGAAGCACCTAAGTGAATGAATATTGTGAGAAATAAAGCTGTGGCAGTATTTAAGGGGTTACCCATCAGGTTTGTTTGTGACTCATCCTTGCTGGCCCTTCTGAAGCCCCTTCAGCACTGCTGTGATACAAATGTCAGCAAAGTAATTATCTTGGGACTTTCAGGCCAGTTCATCTCTGACAGGTTCGTGAATGTGCTTTTCTCTACAAGGGTATGTAGAAACTAATTAATGGTTCTTTGAGCTGTTCTGCAAAATAATTCTGGCGCATGAGAATCAAGTTTGATATTTGCTGCAGCTGTTTCTGACACAATGAAGTGCCATCTTGGGGGAGATTATACCAGTTAGCCCAGGGGTTTAGAGATGAACATTTTTTGCCATTAAGGGAGGGAGAGACTCTTCCAGAAGGAAATCACCTCTTCACTCCATAAACCGCATGAAGAGCAAAATTATCTGAAAAAAAGGTGAGATCGCAGAAGCAGGCAGCATTTAAATGCCAAGCAGAAAGCAGAAATAGCAACATTTGACAGAGGTGAAAATAAGCTGCTAGAGATTGAGGCAGAGATGTGGTATCTTTCAATGAGCATTAACATGCTGCCCTAAGACTAGAAAAAGAAAGTTTAACTTTTCCCCTCCCTCCATGGAGCGACAGGATGAGCTGTATTTGGTCTTGCATATGAACTGTGCCCTAATAGGTGAATGGTTATGTGGCTATATGCAAAGTTGCACTCTGTGTGCATCTGTATGTGCTCCTTGTGAGTATGATGATGCAGGAACCTTCTGATGTACTAATATACAACAAGAGTCACCTTCCCTGTGTCACCTGCTACAGTTACGTCCAGACAAGTCCCTCAAGATATTCAACTTAATTTAGACACTTAACTCATTTTAGGGAGAGATTGGACACGAATGACATCTGCAGTTATGCATGCATGTGGAGAAAATATACTGGCAGTTAAGTCACCCTCTATGACTAGATGGATGAGGAATGGGCAAGTGGAATGGTTCACAGGCTGACAGCCTCTTAATGTCTACATAACTAGGAGCCCAAACCAAGCTTCATTCATCCTCAGAATCTGGGAGGAAGATAAGGGCAAAGCTAGTCTTTTCCTGTCCTACAAGTTTTGAGTTACTTCACTTTCTGACATTACTTCTCCACCAACGAAATATGCACTGACCTGCACTGTGTAACAGTGGCTACCTGTCAGATGGAAGCTGGAAAGCACACTGGCAAAAGACAATAACAGCATTTGATATCTAGCTCTGAGTTATGCCAGCAAAAGAATTGCACTGGAAGGCTACCTTTGACTACTGCTACTTTTTAGGGAACACGTGTCAGGATGGTGAGCCAGTGAAGGAGTATATGCAGTACAAACAGATAAAGTAATGTGGCACTAAACCTATGAAGTTCATCTTGTTCTGTTGTTCATCCCATCTTTTTTCTTCTGCAGCTGAAGCCTTCCTGTTAACCAAAATCTTTCTGCATCATTCTTTGAGAAATGTTCATCGGTTGCATGAGCCAGCAGCTGTAGCTACTGTCGCCTCAATCCAATATAAATCCATGCCAGTTCTAGGAGAAGTGACACTGCTCCAAGCACCACCCATTGCTCCAGCTGGCAGAGCCACTTGTGAGGATGTGTGTTAGGCAGGGCAGAGGAAGTGATTCCTCTGAAAATGGCTGGTGTGTGCCTGGAAG
This sequence comes from Gallinula chloropus, assembly GCF_964237585.1. NCBI lineage: Eukaryota > Metazoa > Chordata > Aves > Gruiformes > Rallidae > Gallinula > Gallinula chloropus. The sequence goes on from NC_140089.1 coordinate 38,457,337, forward strand.
GCAATGCAGAGAAGTCACAGCTATAGCTTGGGAAAGGGGAGTTTGGGGCTTAGGTGTCCACCAAGGGGTGGTTGGGGATGTGGGGGCCAGTGGGCACTCAGAATGGGTACATGAAGTTAGCTGTCTAGAGACCCTAATCAGAAACCTAGGCATGGAGTTGGTGCCTCCAGGGAATGTTATGTATTTACACTTTGGTTTTTAATTTTTCTTTTAACTTTTCTATTAAAGTTGCTCTGAACTACAAGGGAGTATGTGTGGGGCCCCTGCCTTAACATGTGCTTAACATGTGCTTGTGTTTTTATAGAAGACAGGACTGGTAAAATGTAAAATGTTGGCAGTATGAAAGCATAAGTGCCATCTTGTGAGAAAGGACAGGAACCCAGTGAATTAGATTTAGCTGTGGGTGCTGGGTGATGAACAAACGTACAGCAAAGTGCTTCTACCTAGGCGTTACATTTTTGAAACGGTCAGTGGGCATGGCTGCGTGCAAGTGTCGATGCTCTCCCAGCACTCACACCTGGGTGAACTGGGATGGGTGCCATGATTTTTACATTAATGTGTGCAGTGGAATTCATTGTCACTTGTAGAGAAAATATTTGAGACAACAGATTCTTTTTTTAAAATGGCAACATGGAGATAGCGGTAGTTGTTTGAAGGTTTTCTTTTTCTTGTCAATGTTTGTGAATTATAGAAGTGCTTTCATGCTTTCTCTTTAAAAAAAAAAGGGGGGGGTTGTCAGGAAAGAAATCTTTTTCATCTGTTTTTAACCTTAAATTTTTACTTTCTTTGCTTTCTTGAGGGGTTTTCCAGAGCTATGAGGGCTAGAAATATCTGAATTTGTAATAAAATGTGCATTGAGAGTCTTAGGAAAGATTTTGGTTTCTCACAGACCAGGCTTGAAAGAAAAAAAGGCAAATATCACAGAACTTGCATTAAAATTAAGAGAGCTGGCAATGTGATGAAGTGTGTCATCTTTAAATCGTTCTTTCTGTTTTTCTATATTTTTACCAGCAATTTTTTGCAGATCATTATGTCCCACCTGCAACCTTAACTCTTGTAAAGAAGTGTTCTATATTAAGGTGAAAGAAATAGTGGGAATTAGGGAAAAAAACCAAGGAAAAAACACTAAGTATGGGATCATGATTTAACAAAGGATTTAAACAAACACAATCCCCTGTCCTAGAAAACAGTCTGTCTGTTTTCTTCTTCTTCACAAGAAGACAGAATACAGCTTTAAATCCTCTCCTAGTTTTTGTTTGTTTGTTTGTTGCTTTCTTGGTTTGGTTTTGTGGGGAAAGTAACTTCCACCATAGCTTTTATACTCCTGACCTCTGATCATTATCAGGTAAGAAACTTATCAATTACCATAAATGTAGTCACACTGCTGTTGATATTATGCAGAAAATCATGCATAGCAGAACTTGTGCTTCTTATCTGTGAATTTGTTATGTTGAAAGGAGGCTTTTCTTTTTCTCCTTTTCTTTTTCTGTTTTGTCTGTAAAGATGAAGAATGCCTAAAGGATTTTTTTTAGAATGGGCTTAAGTATTCTCCTTATAAAAAAACAACCCTTTTATTCCCCTTTCCCATTTTCTCCCAGAAAAAATTGCTGCTGATTCCTTTCCTTGAAGATTAACACTTCAATCTTCTTAAATGATTGATGTTATTTTACATGAAAGAAAAATTTTGGTTATCATTTAATTCACAGGACCAAGCCTTGTTGGTGTCATCACATCCTCTAACACAAGCAGATTTCATTTGGCTCCCTACTGTCTCATGGGAAGGGAGTTAAAATACTTAACCAAATTACGCCTTTTAACTTTTCCAGATTTCTCCTGCCACTCCCACATGGTCCCCTTGTTACATCTGGACATTGCTTTCAACCTAAGCAGCTTTTCTATTATCTTGAACTTTACCCAGGTTTCTGACCCAGGATCTGCTTTTATGGTCATTTGTTTATTTATTGAAAACAATGATCTGAACAGACATAAGAAAGAGGTCTGGTCTTCATAAATCTTCTAGCTGTTGGCTAAGCATTGGGTTTAGTTCATGGTTAGCTGCCAGTTGCTCACTTTTCCAAGGTTTCCACTTCCACATTGCTAGTTTCTGGTGGAAAGCTATGGTCCAGGTACCTCTGATAGGCCTTGGACAATGTTGCTTTTTGCTTTAGAGTTGAATGCATGACAGGTGCCAGGTGGCTTGTAGGCAATGATTTAACTCCATTTTTGGAAGTATTAAAAAAACCTGAAACTAATTGACCTGACTGTCCTGCCTAAAACAGGGAAGGTTTCCTCTGAAATGACTAAAAGCGGACTTCACCTGAGACTGGCCAAGGCAAAGGCACTGCTAGAAACTTTTGCATGGGCAGTGCCCTGTACCCCTAGTGCCCTTATGTTAAGCCTCCAGAAATTTCAGGTCTACAGAGAAAGTATGAATCAGTTGCCTCCTAACAGTTAAGAAAAAAATGTTCCCACAAAACTAAAGCTGCTAAATCTCTCAGTGCTCATGTTGCCTGGGCAGCTGGCATCCTTCCAGTGAGGATAAACCGATGCTCAGCCCAAGGGGATGCGAAAGATTTGAGGGTATCATCAACAGAGAATTAAGTGTCAGCTTTTTTACTGACTGTTTGCTTGTGTAGAGGTGGCAAGTGCCATGACACTTCTCAAGAAAGGTCTTTTGCAATATCGCAGTAAGGTTTGCAGGGGTTTTTTTGTCTTTCTCGGGAGAGAAAAGGCAATACAAATACTCCTGTATGTGAGCCTTTGTTATCTTTGAAAAAATATCTTCAAAATGAAAGTTTCTGTCACAATATTATGAAATCAAACTGCTGAATATAAAGTTGGCACAGCTGTTACACTCCCAACAATTTGCCACCGGTCTGAACTCGTGGATACTGCCAAAGTTCCTAGACTGCAAAGACAGAGAAACTATCATTTTATCTATCCAACAGGCAATAATAACGGGTCCTGAAAAATTCTGGGTTAGTCTTACCTAAGAAAACTTACAAATGCTCTTAATAAACACAATAAAAGCAATGTTGTTATTTACCCCCAGCTGATCACCAGTAGTGGGTTAAAAGTCTCTTCACTCAAGACTGGCCTCCAAGGTCTGGCTCTTGGTTGTCCTGTTCAAAGGTTTGGTCCCTCTGGAGCAAGAAGATGTTATGCAGAACAGGATCAAATCTGTGCTAAAGACTTCCAAGGAATAACGGCGAATACCTGGGATTTGCAAGCCTATGTTTTAGTAAACAGAAAATGCTTTTCAGACAATGGTTAATTCTGGATATGTGTTAGGGAAGGGCTTCTAGAGGGGAGTTTGTACAGTTGCAAGCTCAGATTTTCGAGGAAAATATCAATATTTCACTGGCAATGCTTTTAACATCAAACCTAACAGATGCTATTACAACACTTAATAATTAGTAAGATTATTTTTCAGCCTGGAACAAACTAATCAGAGTTAAGGTTTGAAATGGATTGTAGATAATGCTAGCATATTTTTAAGAAAACATACTTCTAATCCACTGCATTTCCTTCATGTCATGGTATAGAAACTTCAGGCCCTTGCATTACCAGACTTTGGGTTGCTAATGTTTCTGCATCTGAAGCTCCTCCATGAATTTCAATATTGTATGTAACCGCGAGGGAAGGAGAGGCACTTTGTGATGTATGGTACAATTACTACACACAGATTGGAATATATATTATTATAGAAAGGAAATTATCTGCCAGTTCTGTAACTTGCTATTTCTCAGAATTTAAGATATTAGATTTTTTCATATAAATTAATATCACCACTTTAACTGAACGCAAAACTATTTTCTCTCCCCAAAGACTGATGCTGGACTGACTATATTTTAAGTCAGCTTTACAATAAAATAAGGATATCTCTCGCTGATTTTGATTTATATTTTCAATATTGTATTTTAGAAAATGAATATGTTCATTGCTCTTATTATTTTGCCAGATGAGCTTTTCCAATAAAATTGTGGTTTATACATATGCAATAAATGTACATCTAGTCTGTATTGTGTCATATGTTGGAGCACATGGTGTTCCAGCTTTAAAGAGGGTGATTATATCCTACAGAACCAGAGGTACCATTTAATTTTATTTTTTTTTCTTTTCTGCAGGGAAAATAAAATTTGGTATGTTCTGGGAGGTTTTTAATCAGACGTGACAGCCTTTTATGTGTACTTCGAGGCTAAATGTGATGCCCTAAATGCATTTAAGGACTGAGCTGTGTAAAATAGTCTAGAATTATAATAGAAACAGCAGATAAAGTGATTTGGTCCCTCCAGCACACTATTGTGGTTTTGACAGTGGCCAATACCATATTTTTCATAAAATGACCAGCTGGCCACCCACCACAACCATTGGTGCTGCATCTGGCCTCCCTCACAAGGTGTCAGAGACTACATCTTGTAAGGGAGACCAGACTCTTCCTAATCTCCAAAATAATGGAGGTACCCCCCAAATAACTGGGGTTTATGCTTTACCTGAAATTTTACATCTGCTTCATACCTAGGCACTCAAAATACCCTCTACGTTCGTTTCATTTTATCTGGCTTTTGAATAGAGTTGTACGCATGGGACTGTGAAAGCTGAAAGAGTGTTTGTATTTTTGAGTGAAAGGGTCCAAACCACTCAGTGGAAAAGAAAGACAGATGGAAAAACAGGGAAGAGAAGGTGAGCATCAAGAGGATCTTGGTGCTTTTTTTTTTTTATGGCGCTGCTGTAGTCGAGGGGAAGGTCTCAACATAGGTGGTATGAATGTAAACTGCTAATCTGTACATGGTAAGAATCAGTTATTTCCACAAAACGGGATCTTCTTGTACATGAATTGGGATCGTGTGTGTATTAATAGCTTTTTTGTGGCTTCCCACACCAAGAGTATTGCTAGTGTTGTGTATCATTTGCACCAAAGAGCATTTAGCAGAGGTATTTAAAAATTGTTTACAGGATTAAAACTAATTTTATTAGTGGAAAGGTCCTTTTTATTCATGCAGCTAATCCGGGGGTGTTTCACTCGGGAGTGTGAGTTTGTATAAAAGGTGTAGAAAAGCAATTTATAGGAGAAATAGTTTTGTAATCCTGTTTTTCAGCTGGTGATTTTTGTTCCAAGTGAGCTAGCTTTCAACAATTAATTGTGATCAACTTTGTGTCATTGTTGTGCAGTTATTATGTATTGTGCAAAACATCTTCTTTAGAGACCTCGCTGCTTGGTGAAGGCATGTTTCTGACACAACTTGTGATGCTTCCCCCCATGAGCGGGAAGAAAGGAGCTGTGATGTGAAGAAGAATGAAAGTAGGAAGATTCTCCCTTTATCTCATTTCTCTACAGTTTTATTAATAATTTCAAAGTGTAGATCTGCTTTGAAGAAACACTTCAGATTGCACCTGAGGAGGGATGCTAAAAGGGGGCTGATGCAGCAGAAGAATTCCAGGCACGGCAAAATGCATCCAAACATGACCGACTTAGTGAGTGTACCTAGGGGTAAATCACGCCATGCTTCAGCTGTTGCGTAACAAGAGAACAGTTTATAATTTACAGAGCTCATCTCACAGTTCATACTTGCATTTGGAGGTTTTGCCAGGCTCATTTGCAAGGAAAAGTTAAAAATGTGTTTAAGGATTACACGGTCGAGTCCTAACTGAGCACAAGTGACAAATAGCACCTACATCTTAGCATTGTAAAAGGATTTTGTTCTAATGAGATTCCTGGAAGATTACTTGGTGCTTTAAAGAAGTGGGTTTTCCTTCTGTCTGTTTTACACTGAAAAGAACCAGGCAGTTGACAAAGCTCTCTGCTGCTTTCTTTCCCCAGTCTTTGAACAGAGATAACAGCACTTCCCTGAAATTCTTTCCTAGCAATAAAATTTCTGATGACTAGTGGGCAGGAGCATAAAGAACAGGTGGGACTAGAAATTAGTTTGTACAAAATGTCAAATGTTCAAACAGTGCATCCTTAAATTCGAAACCAAATGTCATTAAGTTTTTGCTGTGCAAAGGGGGAAGGAGAGGACAAGGCACAGCTAATGGCTGTGAAGACCAGCTTGTGGTGAAATACACTCTCACGAAGCTGACTCAAAAACAAGAACAATCTAACACATGTGAAGGAACAGGAACACGTTGCTTCAGAGAACATTACAGGGCATTTCTACTCCACTTAGCAATTACTCCTGTTTTCCTTTCAAACCGGAAATTCCACTGCCCTCCACAATTAACTCAGTTATTCAGATTTTTTTTTTAATTGTTACCCTCTAGACTAATTGATGATACTATGAAAGCTATTTACTACACTTAAATCTTTCCTTGCTTTCTTATTAAGACTCCATATGTGTCTCCATATGTGACCAAGAGAGGTGGACTTTTATTTTGAAGCTTGGCCTCAGCACAGTTGGTATTTGCAGGTCTCCATCCTCTGCCCATGTTTGGTCTACAGAAGGGAAATATGATTACGTCTTCTGCAGGGAGATAAGAATGACATCATAGTTTCCGCATATTTTATCTTTAAATCCTGGTGGGGTTTTTTTCCAAATTTTGAAAACACCAGTTATTTTTCTAACATAAGCACTTACACACTTTAGTGAATTTTTCATACTCACTTCTCCATTGACTTTCAACCTTTCAACTGCACTCAGGCATTTAGAAAATTCAGTGGCACTCTCCTGTAGCTCTTCAAACCAGCCACCTTCTGCTTTGCTGTGTTTTCAGATTCCTTTAAAAGGAAGTTTCAGGAAAGACGGTCTAAAAGATCACAGCAGAGCTGTGTCTCTTTGGCAAGCTGTTCTCCATTTCACGTCACGCATGACAGGGTTTCCGAGGAGTTTCTTTTGCATTAGATACAGCAAACCTGGTGACAACTACTGCCACAATTGCTTGCTCGAATAAAATCATCACTTCAGGAGCGTGTTTTCAGTTTGAATGGCAAGTTATCTCTACAGTCAGTGCTGTGGTCCCTGTCTGTGTGTGGGGAGTGGAGAAAAGACAGCAGACGGTCAAGTCTACAGAGCCCTGTTCTCTCTGCATTGTCTTTAGCTAGACCTGAACTGGTCCAGACTTGCAATACACTTAGCCAGACTGGTTTTTCTCCTTTTTTTTTTTTTTTTTTTAATTTCTCCTTGGCAGAAATAACTGGTTTTGTATTAATAAATTAATTAATAAATTGACGGGGTCTTTTGGAAGTAAAGGAGCAGCATGGAAATAAACTGCAGTTATGAGTGATTTGAGAAAATGGGTATACGCAGGCAAGAGAGTGACCCAAGTCAAACCCGGTAAAGTTAAACAGCTTCCTGATAGCTCAGTATTTGCTCTCCAGGAGATGGGGCAACTGAGGAGGGACAGCCAGGAAGAAAGAACTGTGTGTTTGGGAGGAGTATGCAAGGAACTTTATTTATCCAAGCCAAGTTCCAAAATTAACCCTTTTCTTTTTCCGGTGCCTACATGTCACCTCTTTGATCTTTGTGGCACTGAGGAGACACCAGCCACCTTAAAAGAGAAAAATCATCCCGTCCAGTGGTCAGAGTTCTCCTGAGAGCATGGATGGGAAACTTGGTTCGGAATTTTAAAGCCATGTTTCAAATGAGTTCTTGACAAAGAGAACTCATCTAATTTTTGCAATAAACCCATACCAATGCACATGTCAGACCAGCCCTTGCCGAACCATTCAAAGAAAGTTTCCAGAATTGTAATTAAAACATTTTTACCTCAGGTTTGGGGTAAACAACAACATAATTTATCTGAACAGGTGAAAATTTAAACATAAAGATGGGGTCCTGATTTTATGGAGGGGTTTTTATTTTTTATTGCAATTCTTTGCCATTTTAGGAATAATAAAAAAAAGCACTATTACTTCTTTGTGGATGATACTTGTTAAAACACAGGGCAGAGAGGAGGGTGTTCATGCAGGTTTTCACACCACACCAAGAGAAAGACTGAATTGAAAATTACATTGCTTAGTGTGGCTTTGCAAAGAGTTCATTGATTCTGTTTTCTCACCTGTGCAACCAGAAACATGCAAGACAGATGTTCTCCGAGGTAAGGGATGAGTGGTCCACCATAACTTAGTGTCCAATTAGAACTTCCTTCCATTAAAGCAGGTAGAAAATCTACAACCATTACAAATGTGTGTCTGAGATCTGAAAAGAATATCTTCTCCTGTAGTACGTAAGCATTACCGAGTGCTCTTCAGGTATTCAGAAAATAATTCTGAAGCTACTTCAAAGCACGGCAGACAATGTGCTTTAGTCTTAAGGGGGTCATCCAGTAGGCTAACATAGCTCTGAGAGGGTACATACTTTGGCTTCCAGATTGTTTAGCTTCAAGTTACCCGGTTTAGAAAAGCACAGCAGCTGCTGCTGCTGCAGTAAGGCATTAATTGAGTTTCTTTTTCTTTCTCTGTAGTGTCTTTGTTTCTAATTAGCTGCTCTAACTACTTGAATATTTGAACCCCTCAGTGTGATGTTGTGAAGTTTATGGGTTTTATTACTAAGACATTTTATAGTTTATTTTAAAAATTACTTCTTTGTATGTAGTATACCATAGAAAACTAAAATTTTATAGATGTTTGGAATTGCAATACCGCGGTGACTAGAAGTCATGTAAGAAAAGGCACTGTACTGCAGATTTCAAATTTTAAGCATCTTCCTAAGCAGCTCTTCTTTTTAATGACCATTGATGCTGTATAAATAGATTGAAAAATTAGTATCAAAATAATGGCTACTATCAAATGAATCACGGTTTTGTCTGCCTATAATATGATGGGAGAAAAAGTTATGTCTGTTCCACCATTTTTTCCAAGGAAGCTAGCAATACCTTGTCAGGGGGTAGAGTCTAGAAAATTTGAGAAGTACCCTCATAACTGTTAGCAGTTCAAAGAGCATTGACATTAATTCTAGAAAAAGGGCTGAGACTGAAGTACACTCCTACGTTTTTGTTGCTCCTGGAATTTTGCACAAGCCTTGCCAGAAAAAAAAGTTACTTCTAGAAGCCTGTTTTTCTGTTAACTGAATATATCTGTAATTCTTTTCTGACCCTGAGAGGATTAATTTCCTAGCACTTGAGACAGCAGTTAGCCTGGGACCTTTGGAGCCCGCAAGGAAATAATACACTCTGCTTTCCCTAGGAGAGAAATCTTACTCTAAAACTTTGTGCTGTAACATTAAACACTGTGAACAGGGACAACTGAAACAACAACCAAAAAGAGGTCAAAAGCAAAAGATTTAAAATCTTCCAGTGAAGGCAGGAAACTTTTCCATTTGTAAATTGAGAAAGACAGACGTTAAATGATGGGCAGTGAAAAAGGGAGAAAGCTTCTGAAATTAATATTGCCTTTGCTGCATTTCCAGCACATGAAGAAAAAAGTGAAATACTTGTTAGGAAAACTGGAGAGAAATGACCATTTCTCTCCTCTCTACTGAGTGTGGCGAGAGGCTTGCTTCCTCGGTAGGTAAAGCTCCGGTTCAGCTATAAAAGGAGAGCAAAACCCAAGTTGCTGGTGCAAAGTACAATTATTAATAAATTCTGCATGCCAGGGGCTTGTCAAACAGATCCTTTGGCTGTGTTTTTTGGCAGAATATTTTTAGTATGTCGAAGCAGGGAAAGCCAGGAGCTCCAGTAAAGGGGTTTTTGCACCTTAAACTGCCATGTGTGTGACCAGGGACATGCAAGGTCATACTTCCCTGAAGTCTGTTAATAATAATTACAATATAGCAGCAGCCAGTTGAGCCCTTACTTAGAAAGATGCGCCCGCGGCAGCATGCTTGCAGCATATGCTCTCAGGCAGACCAGAGAATGAAGCCAGAAAAAGCAGCCTCTGGAGCACCTGATGGATGGGTCATCAACACATGTGGCTGTCAAAATAGCAGCAGCCAAAAAAACCCTCTTCACCAGAGGACAATACACTGTAGGGTGTCATTAATGTGCTCTGAAATTCCCAATTTTCTGACAGACCTGGTGTTTCAGACAGCAGGGTTTCCCTGGAGTTTTTTATATATTATCTAACCAAGTGTGCCCTGTCTTCAGTACCACACAAAGAAAACAGTTTTGATGCGTCTTCCTTCCATGTCGCAGCAGCTGGTAAGTGGGAATGAAAAAAGATTACAAATGGGAATAAAACAAGGTAAATGGAAGAATAAATAAATAAAGCAGGGTAAAAACCCATTGCCATAGCTACCCTAGCCTGAATTGCCATCAAAAAATGGCAAATACTTGCTCAGTGAATATATTGTGCGTAGATTTATCACCGGGACAAATGAATTGACACTGTCCCTGCTGCCTCTCACGGTGACTGCAGTGGCAAGTCAAACCAGGGGCCTTTACCTCAGCCGGCACAAGTACAGTTGAAGATGATTTTGCTCACCATGCCTTCTGGCCTGAGACAATAAAGCTCTTACACACATTTACCAGCTGGGACATGGTATTTGCCCTCTTCCAGTGGGCTGTTTCAGTCCTAAAAAAATACCTTCCCATAGTGGCTGGCAAAGTGTCTGAGAGGCAGCACAGCAGTCCTTTCCCCCCTTCGTTCTCTGGGCCCCTCTCCATCAGTTCTGGTGAAAATACTGCATATTAGCACAATTTATCCATCTCGTCTGAAAGCAGTGTAACAATAAATTCACTCAGCATATTTGACTGTGGGTAAGGTGAATTGATTTTCCATTCTCTGTCTTGCAAAGCTTATTTCCTTGAAAAGAGTAAAGTCTGGATACAACCTTGGTAAGTAGTAAATCAAAACGGCTTTTCCCCCTTGCTTTATAGTTGGATAAGTTTCAGTGACTACTGCTCTTGCTTTTTGTTATGTTTAATATTTTTTTATGAAAGAATGTAGCCTAATGTCACCCCGGGGGTATTGGGAATAGTCAGCAAGCTTAAGAGCTCTGATATTCATTGAATAAGCTTATGTTATGGAGTTTAGGTTTTGTGTTTGTCCAAAATTACCTTTTTATTGCCACCATTAGACAATAAATTCTTCTGCTTCCAAAACCTGGAATCTTTAAAGTTTGTTTTTCTGATTTGTCTGTTTGTTTTCTTAGGCTTTGGGCCTTTAAATTTCAAAAGTGTTTAGGCATTGCAGTAAGTGCAATAAAACTTCAATTATCACTTCCTACATGCCATTGTAACAACCCAGTCACATAAGATCAATTTCTGACTCGAGTTGCTCCTGGTCTAGTTCAGGTACAGCAAAAATGGTCTATAGGGAGTAGTAGATTTAAAAGAACTGAGAATGTATCAAGAAATCAAAACATCTTTAATTATGTTTTGAGTGAGAATAGGGTTGTCTGAGTAGAAGGGCTTTGCTTCAAGCGAACAGCTGTAGTTGCAACAAAGCTTGAGGGTAACAATGGATAGGATTTGGAGCTACATAGGAGGGCCAGTATGTCAACATTTGTTTGGCAGAAAACCTCTAATAGCTCTGCCGTTCATTCAAAGACCTCATAAAACTGAATGAAGGCAGACAGGGGACCTTATCTAGGAAATGCATGGGGGCACCAAGATAAGTCTGCTGCCCCGGGCTGATTCTGAGTGGCACCTAAGGCTGCATGGTTTCTCAAACACCCTGACATCTTGCTCAAGCAGTCAAAAATCCTGTCAAAGTAATTGGTGTCTGTTGGTGTTAATGAAAAGCTGCATGGTGGCGTGCACCCTCAACTTTCTTAAACCTTCTTTTAGTTTTATTTCTCTTAAACTTTGTTCCTGAACACTGAAACCCTGGATGTACAGGCATGTTCAGTACTGAGAGTGGAAGGGGAGACTACTTACCTCTCCTTCCTGGCACATGCATAGCATTTTATCTTTGGAACAGGGATACCTTCTTCTCATACATTTTCACAGTATTACAGAATAACAGAATCACAAGGTTGGAAAAGACCTTTAAGATCATCAAGGCCAACCATGCCTGTCCTATGCTAAACCATATCCCTAAGTACCTCTTCAACATTTTTTTTTTAACACACCCAGGGATGGTGACTCAACCCCCTCCCTGGGCAGCCTGTTCCAGGCCCTGACAACTCTTTCAGTGAAATCCCCTTGTCCTATTTCCTGTCACCTGGCTGAAGAGACCATCGCCCATCTGTCTACAAACTCCTTTCATGTAGTTGTAGGCTGTGATAATGTCTCCCCTCAGCCTCCTCTTCTCCAGACTAAACATTGCCAGCTCCCTCAGCTGCTCCTCATAAGATTTGCCTTCAAGCCCCTTCACCAGCCTGGTTGCCCTTCTCTGGACATGCTTGAGGATACTAGATTTTGCAGTATAATGCTAGAGGACAATGTTATGTTTGTTTATTTGATTTCTCAGTTTCTCTCTCTTTATTTTGCCATCCAAAACACCTGTTTCATTTCCATGTGCTTCTATTCCTAGCACTTTTTTGAAGTTTTACCTCTTACCAGTATCCCAGTAAAAATACAGAATCCTGGATGGTTTGAGTTGTAAAGGATCATAAAGATCATACCATGCCATCCCCCCCAGCCATAGGCAGAGAGACACTCCACTAGCACAGGTTGCCCAAAGCCTTACCCAACCTGGCCTTCAGCACTGCCAGGGAGGGGGCAGCCACAGCTGCTCTGGGCATCCTGTGCCAGTGCCTCGTCAAGCACACGCAGAAGAATTTCTTACCTATATCTAACTTAAATCTACCCTCCCTCAGCTTGAGTGTGATGTGTTGTTGTACTACATGTGTTACAATAGGAGAAATGTCAAACCAAGTGCTACATTACAGCCTCAGCAAAACAAATGTGTTCACCACAGCCTGATACCTGGGATACTTGTCAGCTGGTTTTTGTGGTGAGTTAGTGATCGAATCACAGCAAATAAGTATTTTTATACAATAATGTTCAAACAATAGAGCTTATTTTATAATTTGGGGGCACTTATGATGATTTATTAGTATAGCGCTTGTAAAATGAAAAGTTGCCAGAATTCAATACTTCATGCAAACCAGAATATTTCTTGGAGAAAAAGCCATTTTGATGAGTTATTGCAGAGGAGGGGGGAGTTATACAATCATGTCTAACAGCCTGTGCTTGGTGAAATTTCATCAGTTCAGGGGAGTCACTTCAGGCAGAAAGCAGAACCGAACACAAGCTTTTCATACCTTATATGTAAGTACTTTGGAATTTAAAAAAAAATATACTAATTTAAAAAAAAAAAAATCCAAGCCACAACTTTTGTTCTTCCTCAGTTAAAGAGGAAGAGACAAGTCCTGGGGCACAGTTTTCATGCTGCAGGCCACCCACAGGCATGCTGACACGATCCCGTTTCCTGAAAACACGAGAGAGGTTTTGTTTAGCTTGTAGTTCAAGGAGAGGAAGAAGTCGAAATGTCCAAAGCTTTAGTAAAATAAAGCTTCTGCTTTCCAGTTAGTTTCACCGAAATCGGTATGACACCCTTGTACTGAGGCCTGGGCCGCTGCCGGGTGGGTGGTTGCATTTTGCAGGTGCACAGCAGGCATGTTCCCCCTGCCAACTGAGGGTTTGCAGGGGAGCTGCTTGGTGCCCACCTGCTGAGGACCTGTGCACGGCTTCTGTCACGGCTCGTATGTGCGGTTTGCTGCAGTTTACCTGCTGCGAGCTGCGGGCTTTGCTGTGAGTGGTACCCAGCTACTCCAAGCAGAAGAGAGGCAAAGGGAGAGCACCCAAGCTGGGAAACCTGGGAGACGGTTTTAGCGCTGTTTCCAGTGACCTCTTGTGGCTCAGACACCGCTGTGCCGAGAGAGTATTTCGCCTGGGCCACGGCAGGAGCCGGGGAGAGGGGCCTGCATCGCAGGTGTCTCACCTGTTGCTCGCGGCATGTTGTTGCCAGCTTCCCCCACCCTGTCACAGAATCACAAGGTTGGAAAAGACCTTTAAGATCAAGTCCAACCGGTCCCGTCCTATGATAAACCATATCCCTGAGTACCTCATCTACCTTCTTTTAAACACACCAAGGGATGGTGACTCAACCCCCTCCCTGGGCAGCCTGTTCCAGGCCCTGACAACCCTTTCAGTGAAGAATTTTCTTTTAACATCTAATCTGAACCTGTCCTGGCGCAGTTTAGTGCCACCTCCCCTTGTCCTATGGCCTGTCACCTGGCTGAAGACACCACTGCCCACCTCTCTACAACTTCCCTTCAGCAGACTGTCCTTTAGCATTGATGTATGAGCAGTCAACATGTGTATATGTTAATGGTCTCCTTCTAAGGCTTATCTAAGGAAAAGGGTAAGTTACGTGGGAGATGGCTTCATATGCTGCTAAAATCTTCAGTTTTCATTCTCTCAGAGACTGTTTTTACACAGAGTTTCTAAGTGTTCACTTCTCAGCCATTCCCTCTTGCGTGTTGGTATTTTTTGGCCACTTTACTTTCAAGCCACTGGTGTTAAGAGGCTTGCGTATGCCTAGAGCAAAAGATGAAAAGCACTGGATGGCTTCTTTTAACTTATTGTTCCTCTTAACTCAGTTTCAGATTAGATGTTAGGAAAAAAATTTTCGATGAAATAGTTTTCATGGCCTGGAACAGGCTGCCCAGGGAAGTGGTTGAGTCACCAGCCCTGGATGTGTTCAAAAAAAGGGTAGATGAGGTACTTAGGGATAATGTTTAGCGTAGGACAGGAACGGTGGGACTCGATGATGTTAAAAGTCTTTTCCAAACTTGTGATTCTGTGATTCTGTGAACTTCTCAGCAGTCAATTATTACAGTACTGGACTCTGTAATCCATGTTGCGTGAACAACTGGTCCGGCAGTATGCCTGCAAACCAAGAGTGTCCTGGGTCGCCCCCACAAGTCCTCATACCCACAAGTGTCACACAGGACGTCGCTTACTTACCCAGAGCACAAGCCATTTATATTTGTGTGGTCCTGCTTTTCGCCTAGCAAATGTATGTTCTGCTGGCAAGCTTTGGGTGTCTCTAAGCTGGCTTTTTGCAAAAAACTGTATGGCTTTTTAACTAAGGTTGTGTGGCCGTAACACAACTAAAAGAGATATCATGAGAGAGGGTATAGGACCGTGGAATCCTAGAATGGTTTGGTTTGGAAGGTACCCCAGAGATCATCCCTCATAAATATGGGCTTCCTGTGTTCCTGTTGTGCTACAGAGGCCTTGGACCAGATCCCAAGGCTTTGGTTGGTGTCAGGAGGCACAAACAAGATATGAAAAACCTAGGTGAAAGCAGCACTTTGAAAGGGCTATATGAACATCATGAGGATGAAACACAGGCAAAACAACTGATTGATTCAGGGATTATATTGCTGCAACTTCCAAAATGTGGTTCAATCTACTCAAAGTTTTGTCAAAGGATCAGTCTGGGGGACTCTCATTCTTCTTACAGGTATGTGATTGTAAGAAGCAAAATTATCAATGTGCTGGGAGGGACATCAGAGATAAGCATACAGTAGGCATATCTGACACCTAAACTGCTCTCTGGAGACAATTCTTTCACACTGTCACTGGCCAAAGAACCACAGAAGAACCTCCTGGACTCTTACATATCTACTCCAAAAGACAGAAAACAGATCATAAACAGATTTCCAAGTACCTGTGTGTTGTGATTTAACTCCAGCCTGCAACTGAGCCCCACAGAGCCACTTGCTCACTCCCCCACAGTGGGATGGGGGCAAGAATCCAAAGAGTGAAAGTGACAAAACTCATGGGCTGAGAGAAAGACTGTTTAGTAAACAGAGCAAAAGCCAGGTACACAAGCAAAGTTAAGACAAGGAATTCATTCCTCACTTCCCACAGGCAGGCAGGTGTTCAGCCATCTCCAGGACAGCAGAGCTCCATTGCGAGTAATGGTGACTTGGGAAGATGAATGCCATCACTTGGAATGTTGCCCCTTTCTTCCTTCTCCCCCCAACTTTACATGTTGAGCATGACATCATATGGTATGGAATATGCCTTTGGTCCATTGGGATCAGCTGTGCTGGCTGAGTCCCCTCCCAACTCCTTGAGTACCCCCAGCATCCTTGCTGGTGGGCTGGTGGGGGGAGCAGAAAAGACTTTGGCACCTTGTAAGCACTTGCTTGGCAGTAATGAAAGCATCTCTGTGTTATCAACCTTGTTTCCAACACAAATCCAAAACACAGCCAAATGCTAGCTACTGTGAAGAAAAATAACTCTATCACAACCAAAACCAGCACACGATGTTAGTGGACTTTTATCAGATTTTAAGAAATCCAGGCCATTCAAATGACCTTTTATCATCCTCACACATACAAACTAGTGTAGCAAATGAGTCAGTCCCTCAGAGAAAGGTTACAAAAGTATTTGCAGGCAGATCGCCAGCACATGGATTTTGAGTTTCTACATGATGAGACATAAAGAACTCTCTCAACTATTAACCTCCAGGTGTGTGCCAGCGTGCTCGAGGATGATGTCCTGAGGGTATCTGGTGAGGGAATGGAAAAGTTGCTCTGAATTTTTCCAAGAATATAGAAGCTTTCTGTCTCTTACAAAGAAAAGAGGTGATCAAGAAAAAAAAATAAAAAAGACAAAGAAAACTCCCAAAACACGCTTAAATTGGCTTTCATGCCTCAAAGAAGGTTCTTGGCTGGGAACCAGCTTTAGCCTTAAAAAAAAAAAAATTACTACAGTGGAAATACACACCAGGAGGGCTTCAAGCTGCACTAATCTACAAGAAAGGGGGAAAAACATAACCCTGTTAAAAACTCGCAGAAAAGCAGACCTGCAGGAGCAGTAATACATCACCGCAGGAAAAGGCTATCTCATAGTGCAATGGGCATTGGGAACAGCAGTTTTGCCCCTGAGGGTTTGTTTTTACATTAGTGGGAAAAGGTTCTGTTGAACTAGTAAAACACTATGCCACCTATCAAGTACAGCTACGAGCTATTTGGTCTTGCATCTCTATACACCGGGAAGTGGGTTAGAGAAAGTTTTAGGGTGCTTTGGTTTTTCTCCCACCTTTCATTTTTCTTCCCCCTTTCCCATTTTGTCTCTGCTTTCTTTTTTTGGCAGATCATCCAAATTCCATCACAAAATCTGATTGCAATTGGGTTGCAACGAGTTGCATTTGCGGAGAAGCGCTACATGAAGTGAGCTTGTAGTGCTGGCCTTGCGGAGATACCACTAACCTTTCTTTTCTCTGCTACAAATCAATACATAATTTAGTGAAAACAGAGTAAAAACTCATTTGCACTTGCACAAAAAGCAACCATGCAGCCAAAAGCCCCAAGCCCAACAAAAATTTGCCACCCTCAGTTGTTGTGTGCCTAAAAGGTATCTGAGATGACTGACACCTCAAATGCAGCAAGAACCAGTGAGAACAGGGAAAAGGGACAGAGAGTATTTTCCAATTCTCCCTCGGAGAAGGAAGCTGTTTTTAGGGAGACATTAAAGTCTGAGCAATATCAGAGTTTGCTATTCTGTAACAGCATTCCCTTCCTTCCTCCTTCCTATATGCGTAACTTCGCATCTGGCTTTCCTAACAATCCTCTACATTTGAACAGATCCTCATAAATAACAAACCGCATCGTTACTTACTTTTTCAACACATTTTGTTATTACAAGCACAGATCTGGTCACCGGTGATGGCACATTTTGATGCAACCGGTAGGTATTACACAGTTACCAGATTTTAAAGACCTCTGCCAAAGCAAACCGTCCTCTGAGGTGCAAGATAGTAGACATACCTTGTGTTGCAGCTGCATTTGAATGAGAACTTCATGTAGCATTAAGTTATGCATTAAATTAAGCATACTATTGTATGAAAATAGGTATGCTGTTGTTCCTGAAAGCCTGTAATTTTCACAAGGAGCACCATCAGGTTTGATGAGACACTCAGGCTAACGCTCCACTGGTTTCATGCTGCTAGCCTTTTACTGGTAAACTCCACTGTACCACATTCCTGCAGGTGGAATGCAGCAGGGATGCTTCTGCTTTCTGCGTATGGACATGGACGCAGTGCTGGTTTTCTCCTGCCTGCCTGGAATTTTCTACTGTTCAAGGTAATGGTCCAGCTTTATATGCTCACCCTTAACAATGTTAATAGCTTTTCATACTATCAAACTGGAAAATATTTGACCACGATACATACTAACAGATCATAATGACTTACAATATTCATATTATCATTCTTCCTTAATTGACTTTCCTCATTTTCCCACATCTTGTGCTGTCCTTGCTCTAAGACAGGCAACCTTGATGTGGTTCCTCAGCACAAGTCGTATTGACCATGGTCTACCGTCTCCTTTCAAGGGTGTTGGATGAGAATAAAAATATCAACATGACCTTAAGAGAAGTACAGCAGATAGGAATGTTTTTTCTAGAACAGAGCACAGCTGTGTATGACATCATGTGAAAGGGATGTGCATGGTCCTGACGGTGAGTAAGCAGAAAAGTACATGTAGAACTTACATGGGCTGCCTTGGCCAGAGTTTTGATTCTTGAAAAAAAAATAAGCCAACCTGAACTGGGGTGGTTCAGCCTTGAGAAAAGAAGACTGAAAGGGGATCTGATTAATGTTTATAAATATCTCAAGTGTGGGACACAGAGGGAAACAGCCAGCCTCTTTTCAGTTGTCTGTGGAGACCGGACAAGGGGCAATGGCTGCAAGTTGGAGCACAGGAAGTTCCGCACCAACATGCAGAAGAACTTTTACACAGTGAGGGTGACAGAGCCCTGGGACAGGCTGCCCAGGGAGGTGGTGGAGTCTTCTTCTCTGGAGATATTCAAGACCTGTCTGGATGTCTCCCTGTACAACATGTCCTAGGGAACCTGCTTTGGCAGGGGGGTTGGACTCAATGATCTCTTGAGGTCCCTTCCAACCCCTACAATTCTGTGAATCTGTGAACCCCCCTGCCCGCTTTTCACTTAGTACTATCACAGTCTCCATTTATCCACTCCAGTGAAGAACTAACTGAATGTGGTGATTGCTGCATTAGGGTTTTGTCAAACGCCTGCATTTGCAACACCAAATAAAATGAAGGTAACTGAAAATTCAGTGACTTGTCTTGCCCACAGACTATAACTGTTCTGCCTTTCAAACAGGGAAGTAAGCAACCTTTCCATGTAACTGGTAGAAGGCTAAGAAATTAAATTACCAGAAAAAAGTGGAGAGATACAACAGATCTTGAAGCATAAGGGAGCAGGGAATGACCAACCACAATCCAAAGCAAGTCTTGGCTCTTCTCTCTCCTTTCTATTTCTTTCTTCATCCCCTGAGCTAAACAGAAAGGCGTTTATATATATATATAAAACTTCATAGACTTTAATTAAAAATAAAGAAGGAATCACAAATGAAACTGCTGGTTAAGTCCACCAGCTAAAACTTGGTGCAAATATGCTGCAGGAATGAGAATTTTACCGTAGAATTCACACACCGATGCTTGAACAGGGAAACCATCTTGAAGCCAGAGTTGTCTGCATACATACCCATGTGTCCTTTCCCTTAAAAACAATACATTTTATGCTGATTTGGTTAACTGTCCTTCAGATGCTCACTCACACTCCCAGACTGACCAAATCCCAGCTTCTGGGTGTTGTTCCATGACAGCCTATCTCAATAGGCTTCCTTACGGCAGAAAAGTTGAAAACAGCTGTTTTGGGAGAGTAGTAGAAGCCCTACTATTAACTTTAGATCATGTCTTGGAATTCTGTTTTGAGCCTAGAAGTCCAGTGATTGTTACTACACTCAGTATTAGTGTCCTGCTCTGCAGCCAGTTCAGTCCACAGGAATGTGATGCTACGAGGCAGAAGAAGCCTTTTCCTGTCTGGTGAAATGCAAGTGAGCTACTGAAGGATTGGCGAACAGATTTTCGCAAAGTGATGGGATTTTTCGATCAAAAATCAGTAGATTGTGCTGCAAAGGCAGGGTAGGGATCCATGTAAAATGCCACAATTACGTTTAATAAAGTGGTTGATACAGGAAATCTTTTCATGTTTGGTTTTTGTTTTTTTTTTTTATCAGGAGAACCAATCAGAATTTTCTACTCATCAGGCTTTGCTGTCTGGTACGTACATTTAACTTTCATTTTTACAGAAGAGAGTTACGAAAAGCTCAAGGAACCAACTCCACTTTAGTGTGCAAGTAATGATTTTGTGCTGTCTAGTGCTGCATTCATGGAACTGAAATTGAGAGACTGGGCACAGTTCTTCCGCTTTGGTACCCTGGCACCCAAGTGCAGCTGCACTTCACAAAATCTGTCTGCGAAGCCCCCAGGTGCAGACAGCAAGTTTGTTTGGTATAGCACGATGATTCAGACCAGGTCAAGACAGAAAACAGAACCACACAGAGGATGTGATGAGGTCTGCAGACCTCATACCACCAATCTGGAAAGCAAAATAACTAAGCTTTGCTCTTTAAACCCAAATAGGAGAAACACTTAGCTTATCAGCAAGGTCCACTTGTAAGGTAATGAAAAGTGATACATTTGGGTCCACCAAGCCATGTGTGTGATCAATCACTAGTTTACGTAATTTTAGCAAAAATCAGAATGATTGATTATGTAATAAAGCTCTGATACATAGGACCAAAAATCACTAGTACATTAACACACCAGAGTGCGGGTCAAATTGTCTTTTAACACAAGTGGGAAGTACTCTAGAATCAATCAATGCTTAGCAACTTTTAATTACTTTGTAAAAATGCAGAATTCTTCAACCAGAGACTTAATACATTAAGTATTAAGCAGATTTTTTCAACTCATGTCTCAAAGCACTAAGTTACAGGTATGTCAAAACACCAAACATGCTAGAAATATTTTTTACTTCTCAAGATGGACCACTCAGTGGATAAGGAACTGGCTGGATGGTCATAGTCAAAGACTTGTGGTCAACAGCTCAATATCCACATGGACATCCATGACAAGTAGTGGTCCTCAGGGGTCAGTACTTGGACTGGCCCTGCTCAACAACTTTGCTGGTGGCAGTGGGATAGTCTTCCCTCACCAAGTTTGCCAACAACACCAAACTGTGTGGTGAGGTAGGGAAGGGGATGCCATCCAGAGGGACCTTGACAGGCCCATGCAAACTGCATGAAGTTTAACAAGGCCAAGCGCAAGGTCCTTCATGTGGGTCAGCACAATCCCAGGCACAGCTACAGGCTGGGTAGAGAATGGATCGAGGGCAGCCCTGAGGAGAAGGGTCTGAGGGTGCTGACTGATGACAAGCTCAATGTAACTGTGCACCAGCAGATCAGGTGGCCAACTGTGCTCTGGGCTGCATCAATAACCGTGTGGCCAGCAGGTCTAGGGAGGTGATTTAGCCCCTCTACTCTTCTCTGGTGAGACCCTACCTGCAGTACTGCATCCAGTACAGGAAAGACATGGTGCTGTTGGAACGAGTCCAGAGGAGGGCCATGGAGATGATCAGGGGGATTGACCACCTCTCCTATGAAGACATGCTGCTAGATTTGAGCTTGTTCAGCCTGGAGAAGGCTCCAGGGTGACCTAATTGCGGCCTACCAATAGTTAAGTGGGAGAGGGACTGTTCACCAGGGAGTGCAGTGACAGGACAAGGGGCTTTAAGATGAAGGAGGGCAGGCTTAGATTAGATGGTAGGAAGAAATTCTTTATTATGAAGACCGTGAGGTGCTGCCACAGGTTTTCCTGAGAATTTGTGGAAGCCCCATGCCTGAAAGTGTTTAAGGGCCAGGTTGGATGGGACTTTGGGCAACCTGGTCTAGTGAGGATGTCCCTGCCCATGGCAGGGGGACTGGAACTAGATGGCCTTTGAGGTCCCTTCCAACCCAAAGTGTTCTTTGATTCCATGAACGTGAGACTTAAATTCCCTCTTCTGAATTAAGGCCAAAGCAAATCTTCCTGGGAACCAGAAACTGAGTTCTGACATGCTCATTTCATTTCAAGAAAGCCTCAGATATGCACACACTTTAATTATATAATCAGGTAACAGTCATTTCAGGCTGCCTACGTGGATTTGCATTAAAATAATTCTATTACGTTGGGGTGTTGGTATGTAAAATATCTGGTCTTTGTACCACAAAGAGATGTCATATTCCAGTAACACGTATGTTATTGCATCAAAGAAAATACATGAATTTTCACTAATGCACAGGTCAACAAAAACACTAGATTTATAAAATCCATATGCTAGGTTTAGGTTGGGTTTTGGGTTTGGTCTCTTTCCTTTTCTTTAGCTTCCAAGGTACTTCTAACTGTTTAAGGAAATCTAGTCACTGAGGCAAGGAGAGGGCTACTGAGTGCCTGTCAGTCATCAACAGTTCAGAAACCATTACTAGTAACAAGAATTTCAAATTTCTTTCAACCTTTCTAAGTAGTAGGCTGAAATGCAGAGAGTAACACTACTCAGGCTGCCGGCAACCGGTTCCTCTAGCAAAAGGGTAAAGCCAGAGCTCAGCTCACAGCCCTTAAAATGGCAACGTAATGCTAAACTGGAGTGTCCCTAAAATAATACAAGTAGAACTGGAATCTTTTAAGTGGTGAGAAAACTGCTGAAGCTGTGTCAGATGTAGCCTGGCTTTGGGTAAAACTCAATGGAAATGACTCCTCATTACATACGAGCATCGCCAGGCCCCTTCAACTGATTTTCTCCTGTGCAATAATGGCTTTTCATTTCAAACTCATTTAACTCAGATGACCTTGTCACACTTGCTGAAGCAATTCAAGCATTTCCAGCTCTAGCTGGAATAAAGCATACATAAACTGTTCCATCTTCAGAGATCTTCCTGCTGGTGAGAAGCTGCCTGCAGTGGTTCAAGCCTCTGTGGTGGTTTGTGCTTTTGCATTACTCCTGCCTGACAGGAGAGCACTCCAGTCTTTTAGCAGGATGACATTTGGAAGCATTTTGATTACTCCAGGACTTTCCACTGCTGTAACTTGAATGTGGAAAGTATTTTTTTAGAGAAGTACTTAAAGCGTTACAACCTCACTGGCCACCTGCTCTGATCACATGGAGTTGTTAAAACCAAAGTAACTGCTAGTTCAGGGCTTTAACCAACCTATCCAAATTTCTCTTAAGTTCAACGCCTGCTGCTCAACCTGCCTCTGTCACACCTTTAACAAAACGTTTACTGCCCCTCCTTTCAGCCTAACTGCATGTAGTCCAGACACATTTATTTGTTTCTCTTTTAAACTCATAGCTAGGCAGCAGAATAACACATCTCTCTGGGATTTTCCAGCAACATACCTAAACAGAAATCCCAGCAAAAAGCATAAATTAGCTAGAAGTAAAAACCAATAGACTGAGAAGGAAATGTATTGCTCATTCATTAATTTCAGATTATGTGAAGTGTGCCATAACTTTACTTACGTTAGGGAAATAGTATGGAAAACAAAATTAAAACCTTCAATTAAAAAACCCTGAGGTAAGTCGCTACCTCCCTGGAACTACTTGTGTTATATAAGACTACTGAACAGAAAAGAGACATTAAAATTGGATGTAAATTTTGAGGATTTAATTCTAATTTTATGTTGAGCATTTCCGAGGAGGGTTCTGGATTAATTTCAGTATGTCCTTGCTGACATGAAGTCAGTTGGAGGTGTGACAACAATAAAGTTGTAAGCGACACAAATCAAGGGAAAAAAATAAAACAAAAAATAGCTCTGTTTTCCAGAGCTATTTCAGACCATGAAATCAGAAATATGATTACAATAAACTTCTGAATGTCCAATTTGATTGAGGTACTTTACATCTTCACACCAGTTTTACGTCAAATCTCAGTAAAGTCCTTTAAGTTAAGGGTCTTTGGAGGGAAGAGGAAGAAGAGATACGGATTTTCACACTAAGGAATAGCAAATATTCCAAATAATCCATCTATGTAAGAAAAAGCTCCCAAGTGACAGGGGAGAACAGATATAGACCCTCTGATGTGTGCTTCAGGATTTCATTGAATGATCCAGCTTTCAAGGGACCACGGTTAAGTTATGGACACCTTCCTGGATGCATAAACTTAATGCATGTGGAACCGCGAAGTACTGGTACCCTGCCAACATCTGTGCTGTTCCACATTCACTAAAAAAACCCCACCTAAACCAACTGTTATCTTTGCAAGAGGCTCCCTCAGCCTCTGACCTCAGGCCTTGCTCAATAACCACAGGAAACTGCCCTTGCTCATGTCACTGAGGAGGTGAACATTAGCTGTACCACATTAATTTCTGCAGTGACATCGTGTGCTTTAGACCTTCACAGCAGGTCTATTGTGTTCTATCATGTGCTGTAGGCTTGCTCCACAGCACTCAGAGGAAGGGGGTGAACTTGGAGGAAGGACAACGCAGTTTTGGCTTGGTTCAGTCTCCTGATATGACCGAAGTACAGTACCACTAGCATTGTCCTCAAACACTTTTTGCAACTTACTTATGCCTGAGTCAAGAAGCATCAGCCTTTACTTTTTACTTTGCTCTGTGTTCCATTTCAATGGCTTCATTAGAAGGCAGCAACAGCTGAAAACAAATCTTTAATTCAGTGATGTATGCTGCATGCTCAAGCACCTGACTTTGTAGCACTTAACTGAAGTGATCACAAGGTCAGGCTAACTTACCTTCAGCAATCTTTGGCCCTTGATATAAAACTCAAACACAAGAAACATGATGTGGTCTTCAGAAATTAGGATTCAGGGGCCAGCAAGGGTTGTAAGATGGAGAGTGTGTTAGAAAATGGACCACCCAGTTTAAATGTTTAACGTCTCACTAATTAAGTAAATTACATTTCAGGTGATGGAACATATAACACCTGAATTCAATAAAGTGGTTTTTCTCTTGGTAAAAATAACATAACTTCAAGATTATCCACATAGACTTTTTAAGAACTGTACTAGAGACATTTCAAGAAATATTCCGTAATCTTTTCTAGAAAATAAAGATTAAGTGTTTGATATTTGCTGAAGCAGACAAAAAAATAATCTGGATTAGTTCAAGAAAGCCTCGAATAAATCAGAATAGTTTCTAACCCCTAACAGCACAGCACTTCACAGAATCACAAGGTTGGAAAAGACCTTTAAGATCATCAAGTCCAACCATTCCTGTCCTATGCTAAACCATATCCCTGAGTACCTCATCTACCCTTTTTTTGAGGTGACTCAACCTCCTCCCTGGGCAGCCTGTTTTAGGCCCTCACAACTCCTTCTGTGAAGAATTTTTTCCTAACATCTAATCTAAACCTGCCCTGGCACAGCTTTACCATTTCCCCCTGTTCCATCTCCTGTTACTTGGCTGAAGAGACCATCACCCACTGCTCTACAACCTTTCAGATAATTGTAGGTGGTGACAAGGTCTCCCCTCAGCCTCCTCTTCTCCAAGCTAAACAGCCCCAGCTCCCTCAGCTGTTCCTCGTATGATTTGCCCTCCAGCCCCTTCACCAGCCTGGTTGCCCTTCTCTGGACTCACTTGAGAACCTCAGTGTCCTTCTTATGGTGAGGAGCCCAGAACTGCACACAGTACTCAAGGTGTGGCCTCACCAATGCTGAGTACAGGGGCACAATTGCTTCCTACTGGCCACACTGTTTTTGATACAAGCCAGGATGCTGTTGGCCTTCTTGGCTGCCTGGGCACACTGCTGGCTCATCTTGAGCCTGCAGTCAACCAACACCCCCAGGTCCTTCTCTGCCTGACAGCTCTCCAGCCAGTCTCCCCCAACCCAAGCCTGTAGCACTGCATGGGATTGTTATGTCCCATGTGCAGCACTCTACACTTGGCGATGTTAAACTTCATCCCGCTGGTCTCAGCCCATGGGTCCAGTCTGTTTAGGTCTCTCTGAAGAGCCTCCCTACCCTCAGGCAGATCAACACTTCCTCCTAGTTTAGTGTCATCTGCAAACTTACTGAGGGAGCATTCAATCCCTTCATCAAGGTCATTGAAAAAGATGTTGAACAAGACTGGACCCAGGACTGAGCCCTGGGGGACGCCACTCGTGACCGGCCTCCAGCTGGATTTGGTTCCATTCACCACCACCCTCTGGGCCCGGCCATCCAGCCAGTTTTTAACCCACCTGTCAAGGCCAGAGGCAGCTAGCTTCTCAGTCAGAATGCTGTGAGAAACTGTGTCAAAGGCTTTACTGAAGTCCAGGTAGACCACATCCACAGCCTTCCCCTCGTCCATTAAGTGGGTCACCTTGTCATAGAAGGCGATCAGGTATGTTTGACAGGATCTACCCTAGACAGCTGATATTCAGTGGAAAAGTGCACATGCAATTCAGTCAGAAGCACACAAGACAGAATACCTTCAATGTGCATTTAGGAGACAGCATGACCTTGACAACGTTCATTTTGCTGCTCTTCTGAAAAAAACATTTTTCTTATTGTTACAAACCTGAATGCAGCTGTCCTTGGTAAGAGTCTTAAATTTATCCAAGAGCCTGTAGTGACACATACATTGGAGAAAAAGTAGTGGGAATAAGTAGGTTTGCATTACTACAAGATATTATATCATCTTACTCCAGCTGTAATTTCTTCTAGCTGTAAGACTTTTGCTCTCTTTTTATTTTAAATCAAAACTTCACTGCTAGAGTTAGGCAAGAGTAATTTATTGCCTGAAAGTTTTCACAGTGATTTGCATTTCACAAGATGAGTAGACAGTTGCATGAGTAAAAAAACAAAGTCATGAGAGAAAAAAAAAAAAAGAAAAAGCAAGCAGTAATTTTGGTCCTAAAACCAAGTTACAGCACTAGCTAGCTGCTTTGCAGTGTAAATGTGCCTCCTTCAGGACACTCCAGTAAGGACTTCACAGGCAATCTTTGGGCCCAACTTGTGCTTCTGTCACCGCTCTTCCCTTGCAGTGCCTACATCTGTCTGCAGAAAGCCACAGGGTCTTTCGGCAGTGGCTAATGCCACAGACGTGTGCATAGGATTACATTCTTAAATCAAATGCTGCAATTAATTTGTAGGATGTTGAACCCATGACAGCAGAAGTTTGTCATGAATACAAACTGCTCTCAAAGCTAGACAGAGAAAACGGTGACTTGGGAAGAGCCGTTGTCTCCACGACCTGAGACACTGAAGAACTGTAACCCTGTGAGCTTCATTTATGCAGGAAAAAGACTCATGTAAAAAGTTACAAACATTCTTGCTTCTCTGGCCTGTTACTACAGGTCCTTTTTGGCTTGCACTATGAAATTGCATCGTTTTAACCAAGAGCATGCTGCGTAACATGTGGCTTAACTGTGGTAAGTCTGAGCTGGTAAAAATAGCTGGCTGATAAAAACTGAAGCAGGACAGCCTCTGTCTGTTCTAAGTCATGTTCAACAACTGTTTTAATGAAAGCTAGAGAGGAAAACTTGGTGGCATTGTTTTATATTTCCTCCTCCCTAGCATCTCCCAGATCACACAAAACAAAACATCACTATTCAGCTGACCACAGTATTTCAGGGGGCTGAAACATTTGTTCTATGGTTTTAAGACTTAAACAGTTTAGAATTTTATGCAGGTGACTATTTGTGTTGCACCTCCATCTTGCACAGTTCTGGTCAATCAAATGCTGCCTTCTTTGGTAAGTACTCATTTAACAAGCTTTATCTCTATCTAGTTCTTTCCAGGATAATAAAAATACTAAAATCTGGTTCAATACATGTTTAAAAGTGGGAAGTTATAGAGCTTTAGACTTCTTTTAAATCTCTAAAATACTTAGTGTGATTTTCATTTATCCCCAATCTTTCACAAGACCTTTTAATTTATCCCCAATCTTTCGCAAGAGCTTTTCATTTATCCCCAATCTTTCACAGGAACTTGTGGGGGTTGGGTGGGTTTTTTTTCTTTTTCTTTTTTTTTTTCCTTTTTTTTTTCTTTTTTTTGTTAAGTATCACAGACTGTTTCAGACTAAATCTGTCAAAGTTGCTAATATGGAAGTTAGCAACAAAAAATTGAACATGAGATTGTCTCTCAAATACTTGTAACATTTTCTTACCGTCACAGGAAGGAAGTATCCCTTAGTAGGGTACAGTACTTGGCTGCAGCTATTCAAGCAAACTGAAACAAGTACTTTTTTTTTTTTTTTAAGTCTGCAGGGAAGCCTGAGGGTGGCTCAATTTATTTTTTTAGTTTTCTTTAATTCACAGGAAGAAGCAATATATTTTTTAAATGTTTATTCAGCTTCAGGTATCTTTTCTAAAGATACCTGTAGTATATTGGACACACATCTTCCCTCATTCCTTCAAACACACTTAAAGCTTTGAGGTAATGTAGGACAAAATATAAGAACACTTAAAAAATAAAAGCAAAAGATCAGTAAAAAAAATTTTAGGCAGGATAAATAGAAAAATATTGTCTTCCTTTCACTATGAAGTTTCAGCGTAGCGCACTTCAAAAAGCAAAATAATCAAGTCACTAAGTCCAAAATTAAGTGTATTTCTCAAGCAAAACTGACTTAAGCAAGCATTTCACCTGAGTTTACATTTCAGGGTTTGGGCCCATAGCAATAGAGAAGACAAAGCATCCAGGAGCAGATAGTCCCATGTCATTCTACCCCTTACTTAGAGGGGTACAGGAAAGAAATGGGGGGAAGGGGTGGGGCAGGAATTATTATTTAAAATGGAAAAAAAATCAAACCATGTCTTGCTGGCTCCACGAGGGCAAAAGATGGTCACTCTCTATAGCAGCATCTCCATTCATGCCCATCAGCCAGTACTGACTCTGCCAGTATTCTCCTAACTGCACAAAGGAACCTATATCCAAGGGGATTTTGGGAAATGCTAGCAATGATGTCCTGCTGTCCCACAGGGACCTCTCAGTTTAAGGAGTGTATTCCAGAGATACAAGGCACTTGCTGGGAAGGCCTGAGATGAAATCTGTGAGTTTAGAAGATTGCCCACCCACTGATGCCATTACTCCCTCCGTGAGGTAATTCCAAAGGAACTCTGATTTAAAATGTGGCATCTCCTGGCACACATGAAGATGATTCCTTTGGAAAGCATAATTTCACCCTCTTGTTTACATGCTATTGGAAGACTGCGATACTCTTAAGTAAGGTATGTTTTGGGAATGACATAGGCAATGCAAGTTACAGTTCTTCAGGCTGAATGAGAAAAGCTAATCGGAGTCTTCATCATCGAGGTATTCCTCTGCATTACTTAATGTTCGGACTGTACCTGGAAGGAAACAAAACTCTCTCTTAATCCAGGATAAAATCAGAAAAAGTCTCATATTGTCAATGCTTGCAAACCAGCATCTGAGAAACCCGATTCCTCTACCATTTAGAGAAGTTATGGCTTACACAGATGGAGTTGGATCTCGAAGGTAGGGCTAAGCCAGTGATCTCCTACGTATCAGATCTAGTTCATTCGTGACTTCAAGAGCCATCTTCTGGCTCCCTAGAACCTGTACACCAAAGCTGTAACTTGTAAATTCTTTTTTCTGATGTATTAGTTTTAAATTGCAAAGGAAAGGATGGGTGAGTTGGTGGAAGAGTCTCTATGGTTTTATTCCAAGTGCCTAACTCACTGCCATTCTTTGCTTAAAATCAAACACCATCCATCTATTCTCTCCCCTCCCTCTTGTCTCTGTCCATATTTATGAGTAAGTATTTCTTGTATCTACTTATGAGTTTTTGCTTTTGAAGGATAGTAAGCAGAAAATGGAAATGTTAAACTGTACTCGGCAGATGTGCAGCAGTGCCTGGAGAACGACATCTATCTTTGGGGCTGCACAAAGATAAACAGCATGGGCTTTTTGTGATAGATTATATTTGCCTAAAGATTCTTCAAATATCTAGGAATACGAATATGGATTATTGAAAAAGTATACTATATTGTACAACTGAGACCCAGGAACCACAAGATCC
The DNA here is from genome assembly GCF_964237585.1 of Gallinula chloropus. Classification (NCBI taxonomy): domain Eukaryota; kingdom Metazoa; phylum Chordata; class Aves; order Gruiformes; family Rallidae; genus Gallinula; species Gallinula chloropus. The sequence continues at coordinate 38,487,000 of NC_140089.1, forward strand.
CAGACAGACATAGTGTTGTAATATTAAAGCAAAGTATTAAAAATATCAGGTGCAGACATAACAAGACTGGCATAATTCACAGAAGTGATAATGACTTTATCCTGGACTTCTAGAAGAAGAAAAATGAATAAATTTACAAATGACTTGCTCAACTGTTTTATTTAATAAAAGAAATCCAAGACAAAAAAAAAATCCTTTTGAATAAGAGAAGCAGTAGAGGAAGAAAGGGGAAAAAAATGCAGAGCCCAGTGCTCAAGGAGCTTCCTTGGATAAAATAAAACATTCTATGGACAGACTACTATGGAAGCCATATCTAAAGAGCAACAGATTTGAAACTGGAGACAAGAAGACTATTGATAGAGGACTGAATCTCTTGAAAAAAAGGTAACTGCTATACTCACAGACACTGGAAATGCTTAAATATAAAATCAATAGACACAGGAGAATGAATTTAATAAAAATAACACAAGAAAATGCAAAATACAAGAATAGTGTAAAGACCAATGGTGTCATGGAGATTAAAAAAAGGCCAAATTAAGACAGGAAAAAAACCCAAAGGAGGAAGCTAATACTGAAATTTAATTCAGAAGTACCAACATCAGCTATTTTTCAAGGCAGACAAAAAATGATAGTGTGTGAGAATAACAGAGACTGGTGGTAGATTAAGTGAATCAGTCAGCTGTGAAACAAAATGAATTTAGAGGAAGTGAAGAAAATGCACCAGAAGTAGATTATGTTACCTACTCCTGCACCAGGTGCATGACTGACAGGCAAACATGAAATAAATGCACCTAGCCAAGATTAACTTAAAATGAAAAAATTATGGAAATAGAAGAAAATCTGCCCTTTGCTACAACTGCTTTCTTCATAGTCAAAACTGGTGTAAATTATATCAAGGTGGTCTGTGAAATTTTGATATTACTTCTGTCAAAAAGCTGGACAGCATTTTTACTGCAGTTTGTCATCTTGGCCTTCTAAAGCTGCCATCAGCTACTGCACCATGTAATGCCCTTGACTGTTAAGCACCCACAGGTTACCATTCCCCCTCTTGTCACTAGCCTGGCTCCAAGAGAGTCGCTAGTCTGCATACAGCCCTAATACAGCCCTAATACAAGCTGTAACTCTGCCTGTATTTTAAAGTAACTTCTCGTTTCATGTACAACTCACCTAGGGTTCCCACCCTAACTTCAGCCACCTGAAAACCACAAGTGACACTAATTACACACTACTGAACAAATTCAGTCTTTGTTCAGCTTTTTAACCTTGTATGTCTAGCACTTTTGTATGTGGATACTGCTATTAGGAGAGATGAATGCAAGTGGGAGGCAGTGAGGCTCTTTTGATAAAACATGAAAGCATTCTTTTTTTATTTCTCTATTTGAGTCACTCAGAGACACAGGATTAAAAACTTTAGAAGAAAAATAAAGAGCAGTAAGAAAATAAGAGTAGTATCTGTTGCTACTTGTTTGGCTTAGTTTAAAGGAACAGACAGGCATAATGAGGAAAAGACACATCTATTTACTCTCATACCTTGTCCCTTGTGGTATACTGATTTTAAAGCAGTTTTACAGTCTTGCTTGCTTGCTTGCTTTCTCTCTGTCTGCTCTGAAGGCCTGTCTTCCTTCCCCTCCCTTACTACTTCCACATCTTCTGAACTCATTTGCCTCTTGCTGACACAAGATGGTATATTGTGTGGAGTCAGCAACACTGAATGTGACAAACCACAGGTCTCTACCATAGCTCTGCTGAACTAAGAGCTCTCAAGTGAGCTCTTCCAAACACAACTCTTAGCCCATGTACCTCCTAACAGGTTTTTATGGCTATCAGCTTACTGATCTTTGGTCAAAATACAAAGTCTTCTCTAACAGGGAAAAATACATCAGAATAACAAAATCAGAAATACCTGCACTCTGTTTCTTCTTAAGCATAGAAGCACAAGCTGCATTGGTTGCCATGTCTAAAGCCAACTTCTTCTCATTGTTCTTCAGATCTGTTCTTGCCCCTTTACAATAGAAAATTTTCATCATAAGTCACTGTCCCAGCTATTTCTTGAACAATAGTGTTATGATACGAGTTTCAATAGCATGAGTAGAATAGTAATGGACAAGGGAATCTCATCTGTGGACTGTTCTCAAGCAGACTAAAAGCTATGGATGCTCTTCTATAAGCTACAGTTGGCTAGGGAACTCGCTTGGGTGCTTTCCCTTTCCAGGAAGCAGATGTCATCACTCTTCTGGGGTTAAGTGCCTAATTTTGTCTGCAAAGCAGGATGAAATTTATCTTGAGCAGGTGTTTACACTGTGAACAGCTGTCAGACTTTTCTGCAAGGCTTATAAAATCAGGCAGGTAAGCTGGGTAAGGGCTGTACCTGGGTTATAGGAAAACACTTTAAATATACAGATTAATAAACATTCAGGAATCTAGTTTGCCACACAGATTGTTGAAAGCTTGGTGAAGATCTTTACCCTTTGCCAGCAGCATCTCTACAATATCTGCATAACCTTTCCATGCAGCAGCATGCAAAGCTGTGTCTCCCAATTTGTTCTGTGGAGTTAGAGGGAAAAGCAACAGGATTAAAATACAGCAAAAAAACTTTCAGCTTGTACCAAGGATGGATAACATCACACCTCTACTGTAAGGGTCTGTTATCTTAACCTACCTGTTGGTTTAACTCTAGGTTTGCCTCGGTAAACAGAACATCCACTATATCTGCAGAAAATATGGGGGTGGGAGGAAGAAAGAGGAAAATTTAGTGGAAACAAAGATTCTTTTTGGCATTCATAGTATAAATTTTGGTTAAGATTCAGTGACAGAGCAATACAGTTAGCCAATGAAAATCTTTAACAGACTGTATTGAAAAAACAGCTTTTAGTCACAAAGAAATACTATTATATAAAAACCAAAAAAACACAACATTTTTCTCATCTGTCCCTTTTCCCACCCTGCTTTTAACAGTTATGCTGATTAAAACATCCACTTCAGCAGCCACGACAAAAGACACAGCATTTGATGGAGCTGAGACCCCCTTCCAGCTTTAATTTTTCTTCTAAAAAAAAATAGAATGACATTTAAAAATCGTGGCTTTATTATTTAATACTGCAATTTTACAAATCAATCTAACAAGAAAATCATTACAAATACAGAGAACAGCCATTTCAAATTAGATGATACCTTTGTGGCCTCCATGGCATGCCCAGTACAGAGCCGTGTTTCCAGCCTTGTCTAGGCCATTGACTCCAACTCGATTATCCAGACACTCTCTCAGCCAGCTCAGGTTGCCTGGAAGACAAATTTGGTTTCAGTAACTGGTTTTTGTTTGAAAAGTTAACATACCCACTAAGGCTCTTTCTGAAGGGTGTCAGTCTTCCTATGAAATTCTAAGGAAAAAGAATGATCAGCAGCAATGCTTATAATTTATAAAACAACCAGTCCAAGTCATAGCAAACACCTTTTCATCTGCTCCCAGAAGACCTTCAGATTGCTACAGGTCCCTACAGTTAAATGGATGGTAACAGATTCTTTTTTCTATGTACACAATCCCAGAGTGGCATCTCTACCAGGGGTTGTAAATTAGCTCAGCTTCTGAAAGCTGCAAAACTTAGCAGATAACTTGTTCAAGACAGCAGACAAGCAAAACAGACAGGACATCTCTGTTCTAAATATATTACTATTTTTGCAGAAAACAAACAAATCATCCTCTAGCATTACACAACTAAAACCCAAATCACACTTACCACGCTTGGCTGCTTCATGCAGTGGATTATCAATAGACTCAGCTTGCTCTGCCACTGAAATGAAAGACAGTAAATTCTAACTACTTCTGAAACTGAACAGGTATTTGACACCTGTGTGGAAATGAAATTTTGATTTATTTCAGAAGAACCAGTAATACATATTTAATTCTAACGTGAAAGGGGATTTGTGAGTGATGGACTAGTCAGATGCACTGTGTGGGAAAGTAACTCAGAAAAGAGCTTGTGAAAACTTCAAAGAACAGCAACAAACTGATCAGTGCTTTCAAGCCACCAGGAATCTGCAAATATTTCATCTTGGTTGTTCCTTCCCACACTCATTAAGATGGTTTTGAGAACCTGCATATGTCTAGGCTTTCAACCTACAGCTTGCTGTCCATAGTTGAGTGAATTACTTCCAAGGGGTCTGTGAAGGGTAACTAAAAAAATTAACTGCCATTATATTCCCATTTCTTTTATGGGGACATTTTGTTTTCCCTGGAAAACTTGCAGGAGGTCTGCAAGTTAAAGCTGCTTAGACAATGAATGCAGTGACAGGCAGAATGAACATCAAGCTTCTGTAGACCTCCTCTTCATCTCACAAGCTTTAGGTTTTACTAGAGAGGAGCAGCAAACAGATCCCAGTAACTGCTGGAAGTTGGACCATGATCTAGAAACTCCTTTTTGAGGTGGAAAACACCATGACTACTAAGGGTACGGTCAAGTATGACAGTGTTGAATCTGAGATGAGAAGGCTCCCTAAGCCCTTCCACTTGTGCAGGAAGGGAGAATGTGAAAGGGTGTTCTTCAGATCAAACTGTTACACCAACTAGATGCAATGTGGACAAGTGTCATGTATGACAGCTACCAGAAGTAAGAGTTTCACGGCTGTTGTGGTCTATCTAGATCTTTTTCTTACTTCTGTGTGTATTCCTCCCATAATACTAGTAATTGCATGATGTATCATGCTTATCTCTCTTGTTGTTAGTAAAGCACAGATGCTAGACTCTGATATTCTGTTTAAAAAAGAATTGTGTAAACAGTGAACATAATCATACAGCAGAGTGGCAGAAGCCAGTTCCACAGCAGGCAGACATTACACAAGCACAACATGTTAGCCACATTGGGCAGTGCTTTTTATGCACAGCAGAAAGCATTAGTCTCAAAAGCCTAAAAGTAACTTTGTCTTTAGAAAATTCTTGTTAGAAGTTTAGTAATAAATATTTTTAATGCAAATAACACTGATTCTGTCTTCATCAGCTTTTCCACTCAAGAGTCCTTCTGACTGTGTTCCTTCAAGCCCAGCAGATGGAGCACAAGACCCCACCAGCGACTTGGCAGTTTCAGGTTCAACTCCATCTTTTGACAAAGGTTGCAGAAGAGCAAGAGGTCACTGTTAAGGCTGAATCTGGGTAGTCTAAAGGGTGGCAACCAGTAGAAACTGTGCTTTAGGGATTTTGCACGCTTGTCTAAATCAGAAGACATGCTCCTGGTACTCTTCGTTCTTAAAAGTCTGCAGAAGCTTCTGTTCTGCTTACACTAGAAGTTTTTGCAAATGTGCAGACATCATCAGCCCAAACCCCACTGCCCAGCCTAAAATGGAAGTTAAACCTCTTGACAAATTAATTTTTCAATAAAACAGTCTGGAAGCAATTTTTTCCATGTGATGGAACACAAATTTAATTAATAAGTTGTTTGTTTTATTTTAAATATAACACACTGCGGTGTTCAGAAGAAATTTAAGTGTAGGTAAGTATGTGTACATTATTCTTGTATACAGTGACCACCTCTGGCACTGGCAAGAGTAGAATCAGTCTGGAAGTCACAAAAAAAAGTGAAACTTGATGCCACGGTCTGAATAGCTGCACCATAGGCTTCTGTTCATGTAGTTCTAGTCACTACAAGCCAGGGTGGGGAATTGTAGCATTGGTGGCATACTATGTCCTACTGAAGAAAGGACAACATGAAGCAATTAGCTACTGAGGCATTAGCAGTTTTGACACACTGTGTCATGTGACACTGCTACTCTGCTAACACTTCCTGGGAGGGAAGTGTACTCATGGCTTTTCAAAGTGATTGTAGTTAAATCTGAAAAAGCAACTTCTTCTATTCAGTCCAAATAGGCAAGGGACATTCCATGTGTTGCAATCTCCAAGAAAACTGTGTTTCTTGGATGGAGGGGGGGTGGGTGGGGGGAAATGAAAGGAAGGCCACAGAACTGCTCACAATCTGGTTTAGCTTCCTGTCCATATGCAGGTTTACTTAACAATTCCAGTAGATAATCTACCTCTGTAAGAAGCCACTGCACGCTATGTTGGACTTCTTGATCCAGAGCTACTAAAGGCTGTGGCTGTCCATCCTCAGGTATCCTTAAAAAAAGCCAATGTACAGACTGAAGGAATACAGCCAACACACTGCTAATGAGAAGATTTTTAAAACTCCAATACATTCATTGGGGGTATCAAGAATACAAGCCTATCAGTTTCATGTGCCATCTGCACAACCATCCTCTAAATGCAACTGTTCTTCCCCTCAAAACTGAGAACATGTTGTGGTTACCTGCACAACCAAACACATGCATACCAGGCAAACTGCTGGTTGTCTCTAGGCTGTAAAAATATAAGACAGCCTGTCCACTACTGATGTACAGCGGTGACTGGTATTGCAGATGTATTCTGAAACACTCTGGCAGAAGACTGCTAAATGCCAATGCTGTTTTTGAAACCAGTTTTTGAAAATTACTGTACCAGTTATTTTTTATTTAGTAAGTTCCTTCGATTGTGAATGATCTTACAAAATTAAAATACTCTAGACATTACCATAGTTGCTTGGAATTAGTCCAGTTCTCCCTTTGCAAGTTCCTTTCCACCAATTTGTATCACTCTGCAGAGAAAATTAAAAATATTTTAGAGAGGATATGCTGCATCTAAGAAGTATGCAGTCTGTATGGGATGTTGTAGACTCACCATGTCTGAGATGTAAATGATATCTCCTTCTTCAAAGTACAGTTCATCTGGCTTTAAAAAACAAAAAAAAGAGTAAACAAAAATCTGGATGTGTGTGTAAGTAAAACAAATACCTGGGATAAAGCAGGGTACATTCAGCTCTTCTTTAAAATTAATAGTAATTCAAATTCTCTAGCAAATAGACAACAGCCTGACAGTCTTGACTTCCATACAGCGAACTTTTTGGATTTGTGACCCTCCTGACAACTGAAGAAAAAGCCTGCAGCCTTTCCAATTGAGCACTGTGCAACAAGAGCAGTGAAATGTATCTTGTGTTTGTTACTTCGACCCCCTTTTGCTTGGTAACAGTTCAGCAAATCTCTTAGTCCTCAATTTTGTCTGTTGCCCTTGGAAAAAAAGGGAAAAAACCCGCATATATTTCTGATCATAGATTGCAGGTAACTGATCCTAGAGAGGCAAGCATGCTGCTTTTAAAAAGCTGTAGTTAAAAAAGGAGATTAATTAGGCAGTTTTAGTCACATTAAGAACCAATATCCATCACCAGGCTTTTTAACCAAAAACATTGTACAGTAAGTGTGATGGGTCAACTCTAGTAGAGTCAAAGAAATACTACAGACAAGATTAACATTATGCTTCTCAAAACTCTAAAATCTAGATGTACTTACCGTTCTGGGCTCAAATGTATACAGGGCCCTGAACACTTTAACCTGCCCTAAAAAAGACCAAAAAACAGTATTAGGATCACGCCTCCCGAACAGCACATACATACAGCCCTCAAACCCAAATAAATTCCTTAGCTTAACCCTTAAAGATGTTTGCTGAATGCATTTGTCAATGCCTGTGTCAATGAAAATCATGACAAAAAGACTCAACGCAGCAGCATGGGTTCTGAAATAAATGGGACAACAGATCAGCTCATTGTAAGGTGCCTCTTGTGCACACCTAACATGGTCTTCATAGCTCACCACACAAGTCAACTAAAGCATTGCCACTGGTTACTGAGGCAAAGTGCAGATTCAGTCACACACACCCACACACACTGATACGTGTCATACACACTTGTATTAATAATATCAAAGTTTTCAGATGACCCAGAACGGAGAAAATAATTAAAAAACCCACCCCAGTGTCTGCCACCTGTTTTCATACTTGTAGCCATTACTAAGTAGGTAAACAATGCAGTAGGACAGTATTTGCAGCTAGGAAAAATGACAGATTGTCACCAAGTCCTGGTTATGGAATATGCAACTGATACAGTGGTCTGTTCAGGTGCTTAAAGTTAAGCTTTGGCATTAATACAACAGTTTCGAAGAGACTGTCAGCAGCATCCAAGACAAGAAAAGATAACCTTAATGCAAAAAGGTACAAATTTATATGCATAAACTGCGAAAGAAGCAGCCCTATAAACATTTTTTTTAAATACAGTAAAGGTACATTTCAACAGCATCATCCTGGGTTTGGCAGGGATAGAGATAATCTTCTTCCTAGCAGCTGGTATAGTGCTGTGTTTTGGATTTAGCATGAGAGCATATGTTTTCACTTGTTGCTCATAAGCCAACAACTTTTTCAGCTTCTCACACTGCTCTGCCATGGGTACCCAAGAAGTTGGATGGGGACATGGCCAGGGCAGCTGACCCAAACTGGCCAAAGGGGCTATTCTGTGTCATATCACACTGGGAGATGGGGCTGCTCAGGAACTAGCTGAGCATCCATTTTGGGTCATGAGAAATCATGCTGTTCATCACTGCTTTGTATATTCTATAACTATTATCATCATTATCATCATCTTCCGTTTCTGTACTATTAAAGTGCCTTTAACTCAGCCCACGAGTCTTACTTTGTTGTTGTCGTTTTTCATTCTCTCCCCCATCCCACTCCGGGGCGGGAGGAGTGATCAAACAGCTGAGGTTTTCCTGGCTACCAGGCAGCTTAGACCACGGCAAGCACCAAGCAGAAAGTGTAAGGTGAACACAGGACAAGAAACGTGTTTCTCACACACTTTCATCAGCTGACCTGCCGAAGTCCCCTGAACTCTAAGGAGAAATGTAACACAGACTGTTCTGTATTGTTTAGTTTTAAATACCTGAGGCATGTAACTGCGTTTCAGGTTTCTACACTACACATCTTTGTTAGCTTGTGACTGAAGCTGCATCTGGCCCATCAGGACAATGCATTACTCAGACTGCACTTAGCCCAGGCTACTTCGGATCCTCAGAGAAATCAATGAGCTTCCTGCCAAAGGTGAGTACTCTAGAAAGAAGTGCTCCTACACAAAACTTTGTGTAGTGTACTATACAGAGAGAACCAAGTAAGTTTCCTCATGTCTCAAGAACAAGCCTTTTACCTTCCTGTAAAGCAGAAGAATTTCTAGAAATTTTTGCCTGTTTTTTTGCTAGATGTAGTCTTCACTATCCCAGTAGTTGAAAACCTGCTGGCCACAGCGATCATTTCAGAAAGTGAACTTAAAGGTTTCATAAATATGATTCTAAATGTACATATGCTGACAAGCTTGAGAAAGAGGGATGGTGCTCAACTGTGTAAGCCACCATTTTGCAGCATAACTTACCGTCCTGGGGCAGCTGTTAAGTTATTTTGTCAAATTCCTCTGGATATTCCCTAGCAAGAGCCATGCCACAGCACATGTATATGAAGTGGTGTTTATCAAGGCATAACTAGTAGTTGAACAAGTCTTCGGCTTTTGGGGGGCTGAAAGTATGTAAAAGTGTAACTGTAAATTAATCCATGTAAACTTTCTAGGTTGCCAAATGCATGTAGTCACTTCATCCAATCTGTAACTGTATCGCATGCTCTTCCCCGAGCTTATTTTTTTACAGCATCACAGAATTTCAGCCTGGCTTTACTGGTTCTCTCTCTTTCTCTCTCTCTCAGAGCAGCCGTTTCCTAGACATAAAAAGCCCAACACTTCTCAGACCTTTGCCTCAGAAACTAAATACCTGCCCTGTGGCAACAGCCAAAAAGGATGAAACCTCTGATTTGTTATCCATGTGGAACTGTTGAAGGACAGTAGACAGCAATGTGTCCTAGATCTACGTGCTTCAGAATGAAATGTCTGAACAGCAGCTGGGGAGAAGTCAAACAAAAACCCAAACCAAAACCAAAGCAAACCAAAACAAAGCGACAGGGAGAGGTGACAACAGGATGGGTGGGTGACAGAGTACTGTCCCTTCCCTCGGCTTTCTTACATAGATGACAGAAAAATGCAGGACAGAACTGCATGCTGATGATTCTGGCAACTTTAAGTATCACCCACCAATTCGCAACGTTTTTTGTAAGCAAAAGGAGGAAACGAACAACAAAAGGGAAGAATAAGAAATATTAAAAGAGGAAATGAGAGGATGGCAGAAGACAGGGAAAAGCAAGAAATAAGAGATTTGCGTGCCTTGTATGTGTTTCCTGTAATAATGTACTGCACCTATGTCAATGGGTTTTCTAAAGCTATCACATCATAAGGGGAGGGAAAGGAGGATAAAAACATTGATAAAAGTATTGCTTAAACGTTATGTAAACAAAAGGCACTTCATGGTTGTGTTTTTGTGGGGGTTTGTTTGGGTTTTTTTAATTCCATACAACTGAAACAGAGAGTTACTTCCCCAAATTTCAAGCTGTGGTGTCACACGCAGCACAACACATTCTAAAACATTTTCCTGTGATGAAATACACAGTGCAGATTTGCATCTTCCCTTCTTGTGGAATTTGCATTGAACAAATACGACAAATAAAAAACTTATTACTAATACTAAGCAAATACAAATGTTATTAGTGTACAAATTCCTCGAGCCACAATTTGCCAAACCCTTCCCCAGCAATACAACAGGGTAAAAGAGTCAGTAACATACAACAAATGCGTTCATCGGGCTGGCTGACCTCATTCCCTTTGAATTATTTTGGATAACGTCTCCAATAAACTTGCGGTTCTATCAGTAAATAGGCAATTCGGGTTTTTATGACCCTCTCCCATCTAAGTGCATAAAAGTAAAAAAACTGTGGTGCTAGACAGTAACAGCCTAAAAATGCAGCTTCTGATATGTAGAGAACTGAAACAGGATCACTGCTGTGCTTTGCAATACAAAGCAATAAAAAGAATGCTTTCTCAAAGGACTAGAAGCTTTTTGTTTCCTCCTAGCAATTTTGAGGTTTATGTTTAATTAATTGAAGTACCATTAACAGAAGATTGTTTCCAAAAAAGTGCTAAGTGTTTTCATAACAAGGAGTTACTGTTTCTCTCACAGTGATGCTTTATTCCCACTTCCTTTCTGTTTACACCAGCTTCTCTATACCGCCACAGACACCAATATTAAAATCCTCTTTTATTCAATTTGCCACCAAATCATTCTCTGCTTTCCTCTTATTTGACTTCACCCATTAAAAGGAGAAAAAAAAAAAGGGGGAAAAAAAAAAACCCAACCAAAACCAAGCAAGCGAAAAACCCCAAATGCAAAACTAAGAAACCAACCCATCCCTGCACAGCATTACTTATTTAGGTATTTAAGTTAGGCTGAACTTCCAGTGCCAAAGTGGAAGGAAAAAGAATTCATTACCTGTCAATTTATATTACTTTCTCAACAACAACAAAAAAGAAACAATAAAAAATAGTACTTGGTGCAAGAGCCATTTATTTTAGGTAAGAAAATAATCAGGCCAGTAAATCCATGTTCACAGGAGCTACGAAGGCTTGCTGCCAGCAGACTTGTGTTAGCATTTCACACCCTGCTTTGCCTGCCACACACAGTCTAATCTCAAGGATGCAAACAAGGTTCTACAAATCAGATACTGATCCTGACGCAGCCTTTTTTTTTTTCATTAGTTGTATTTAGAGCGAACAGCTCTAGACTACTAGAGAATTTAACTTGCTGTAGATAAACACTCACTGGGTGTCACAAGGCACTACCAGTGCCTGCAGTACAGAGAAGGACAATAATCTCTCTGCTCCCAGAAATCAGAATTGGGTGTGCTCACATATTCATAAATCAGAAAACTTTCAAGTCTATCAACTCCCATAAGGGTTCAAGCTAAGCTTTGGTCACAGACTGCTGCACAAAAGCAGCTGAGAATCAGGTACCAACCTGATGGAAAGCAACTGATTTGAATCCCCACCAGTAACAAATGGACCAAAAGGCGAAAATATGTGTAAGATTTGGGACAGGGAGAAGAAAAATGACAGTTTGCATGCTCCAGGGCCTGTGCTGGCTTTAGAGTCTCCTCACAGAACATGTATAACTGGGAATATGAATTTTGATACACGTTCAGATTAATTTCTCTGTAGGAAGTGACAGGCACCTTTTGCCTGACCTCAGAGAAAGCATGGTGTGTGAGAAAGCATAGCTGTGACTAAAGGATGGTGTGTTTAGTTTTCTCAGTGTTGGCCTAGGAACTTGCAAAGGATTTCCACAAAGTCACAATCATTCAACCTTGGTCAATATCAAAAGGTAAGGTGCAGATCAAAATAATTCAAATAATTTGTTTCATGTGTGCCTGCAGTGTGCTTTAGTAAGCAGGGAGATGTTCATTCACCATGCGATCTGTGAGCCTCATGGAAGAAGTGCGATTTTATTAGAAGGGCAGTTGAAATCCAGTCTGAAACATTTTCCTGGCTTCTCAGAAACTAGAAAATAAGGTGTTTAGCACCTAGACATACAAGCAGAAATAAAATTAGGGGCAATGTGTTTTGGGCTGGAATTTTGGCATTTTGCTCACAGGATCTTGCACAGAGACACAACAGAGCACAGCACAGCATTTCAGCACTGCCACAACAGAGACTGAAAAAAACTGGAGTCCCCACTCATCAGGGAACTTATCTTCCACTTTTAAGTAGTGCTGGCTAGAATGGGGAAGTGAACATCGAGCATACAAACTGGGGCGGGGCGGGGAGGGGGGGAAGGGGGAAGGATGTATTAAACAAACAAAATAACCTAGGAATCCGTTGAGGGACATGTTGAAAAGAATGTAAAGGGTGGACTGATGCCAGTGTAGGTGACAAATCAGGGTATCCCAGGCTGCACCAGTCAGTATCCGGAGTGGAAGGAACAAACAGCAATTGTTTACAGAAAATCAGAATTTTTAATATTCTCTCAGAATATATAAGGAGCACAATTTCACAACTGAACTTTGGCTGATGCTGAAATCTTCTACTTCTTACCAATCTTATTTCTGCAAATACACAGAATGCCTTCACTCGCAGGAATCCCGTTTGTAGCCCCAGCAGCACGTAGTAAGAAGAGGGTTTGGGGTCAGAAATTAAAGTTTAAAAATCATGTTGAAGTCAGACTTGGAACTCTAATCGCTCCTCTGATGTTTTTCTCCCCATACTCACATGTTCACATCTCCCTTGCTAAGAGAAACTACAGAAGGAACCAAAGCCACCAGCACCTAAGCCAAAGTTAAGCCTGCTGGCAGGACCTTTGTCACGTGGCTCAGTGTTGGTCTTTGACTCCTGTGACTGATAGCTCGCTCAGCTCCTATGTTACTCAAGAATCACAGTGAAGCAAACTTGATTGTGATAAAAGTAAACTTTCATGTTTAGATTCCTATTTTTTTTACTGTGACAGCTACAAGTGGCTGCAAAGTCAACAGACTTATTTCATGGAGGTAACCCTTTTCGTTATGTATGCTTCCTTTTCCCTCCTGCCTCCCTTCATCTCAACTGTAATAATTTAAACCTTTTGTTTCCTTGGGACAAAGACTGGTCTTTCTCCATAAAATGTCAATTTTGTGTGGACTCTAGGCCAGGATCTACAAACCTTACTCTAGAGAATCTGAAAGTAGGGTTTTTTTTTCAAAAAAAAAAAAAACAACAAAACACCTAATATAGTAAAACATTGATACAAAAATATTAATTTCCATCTCCCCAAGATGTGCTGCTGCACACTATGTAAGGCTCTACTCAGAAATGCATAATCAGACAGAGAGCACTGTTCAAGGAGACAACTAGCAGAAGCCAATATAGCTTGTCAAGTTCAAAGAACTTAATTAGTAACTTTTGTAAAGAAGATTAACATCTGACACAGAATGTTTAAGAGGGTTATGAACTCCAAGAAGAATGTGTTTTGAGACATCAATCGAATTTTTGAAAGATGGACTGAAAACACTACCCTTGCATAATGCTGATAAAGAAGAAAGTTTCTGCTGTTTTCAAATCCCACTCCATTCCTCTGTATCTTTAATAGTCTAAAACCCTAAACAGAAAAAATACAGCTAGAAAACAGCAACAATACAGAGCCCCAAGAGAAAAGCAAAACTTGGCACTTTTTTCCTCAAGTCTCAGAACACTAGAAATTAAAAGCCTTCTAAAGCATCTAAAAGCAATCATGACCCCTTACTCAAGGGCTAACCACAGACCCCAAAATACTAGCTCAAGTGTTGACATATCAAATGATGGTCTGAAATACACTGATGTCAAAACCATCTCTCTGTGACTGAAACCCTAGTATGCTGTGCATGCCACAGGATTAACAGCAGAGCCTTCTGTCAGATGAAACACCCTCATGTACTGAAGGAAACCACACAACAGTTAAGTTTTTTCTCCCTTTGCCCCACCTTCTTCCCCCACACTGTTAAAGCACTGTCAGCCATCCGACTCTGAGTCCCACACCCCTGTGATGAACTGTGAACACTCACTGGTTTAGAAAGGGTAAATATTTCTCTCATCGAATATTTTCACTTCCCTGACACCTGCTCTCTAACTCCTCCCAAGTCCACCTACCCTGTGCTTTTCCTCCCTCAACACAAAGTCAAAGGACTACAGCAATCAACATCTTTACTACAGCCAGGCAAGCAGGCTTGCTGTTCCCTGACACAGGTTACAGCCTGCTGTACAGACTGGACACCTGATAATAGCAGAGAAAAACCAACACAGCCTGACCAAATGCACTAAGACACTCCACCAACTGCAGACTGAATTAGTCACCAAAAGAGTCAGCATTACATCCTGTAGCAACTATTTCACACAAGCAGCTCCTACTATTTCTCTTTTTTTTTTTTAATTAGGACGTTTTAACATCTATAACCCTGAGAGGTTTAAGGAGTACCACAGGCACAACTGGTATTACAGACAGAACAATGCCAAGCATACAACTACAGAAATATTTTGGAGCATGCTATAAGACAGCCTGTTCCTGAAAATGCCTTAGAAAAAAAGTGTATTGCAATACCCTCCATAAGACTTTCTCTCTTCAAAAATTAGGGATTTGGCAAAATTAATTTCATTGCCCTTTAATCAGCTCCAAAAGCCACTAGCAAGAGAGTCCCACTCTCTTCCCCTTCCTTCTTCAGCCATTTATTTCTACCCATTTCCTTTTGCTGTGTCAAGCACTCATGCAGTAAACCAGCTCAGCAAGTTCAGCAGACACAAAAATAACCTAACATAAAAGGTCAGAACACCGATCCAGCTTGTCTTGTCACTAAATGAAATGGAAAGGGGGTTGCAGGGGTTGGAAGGGGACATGAACGTGTCCTGATGGCAGCCTGCCTTTTATCTGATTAAGCATACCACAAAACTACACCCCAGCAAACTAGTGAGAGACACACAGTATTACACGTAACACATCTGAGTTAGTCTGATAGCTCCTGAGGGTTAGGTAGGACTAGAGCCTTTAACTCCTTAAGAATCTTAGCTAGATTTAACTTGTCTTTTTGCAAATCAGGTTCTTACACATTTGGCTGTCAAGAGCAACACCGCACCCTCTCAAGAAGCCCACAGATTTCCTCCTCAGTAAGGGTTTTCAGCGGGAATCCACAACAGCCATGCTTCTATTGCTTTTTCTTTTAAAGTTAGCCGTTTCCTGAGAGGCCCAGCAAAGTACAAGGCAGAGGAAACCTCCTCGGATGAAACTCTACACCCAGAGAGCTTTAGCTGATTTTGCTTCTGCGGATAGTTTGAGAGTGATGGTTTAAGTGGTCTAAACCAAGTTTGCACTTGCTTGACTTCAAATTAAAAACCTGGTGTATAAGCTGTCAAATTAAAATTAGGTTATGTATTTCATTACGTCAAATACTATACTGAGAAAAAAAATCTAAGTTCTTAGGTTTTTTGGGATCAAACAATCATATTTTGGGAAACATACACTAATTTTAAGTATTTTATTATGTTCATAAAGAATTTTTAAGTTCAGGTTAGAGAATTTAACCTTTCAAACTGGGAGACAGCACGCAAACATGATGAACAGCAATAGTATTTTCCGGGTCAATTCCTTATTTAAAAAAACAAATCCCTACACCTGATGGCTGAAATTTTGACAGGAGAATGAGTGTTTACCTGAAAGATGCCATTTCTATCCCAAGGTTTAAAACCACTCAACTTATAAAGGTTTCTCAAGATATTTTTAGAAAAATACGTGATTGTTATCAATTTTTTGAAACAAACTTTGCACTAAATTTGTCTGAGAGGAGTGCAAGAGCAAAAATCTTCATGCACCGATGACTAAGTGCGCTAGAAGGGGCGAAGCACCTGGACATGTGCACCACCAGAAGGTCAGAGGTCATGCTGGAAGTCTGGCTGTCAAGGGAAAGCACTGGTACCAGGGAAGAAGAAGTAGGCAGCAGAACAGGACTGCTCTGATGCGTCAATACATTGCTAACCCACGCAATCATTGGGCAAACCTCAGAGTATTTCAACACCTCTTTCTTCAGAGGTTAAAAGGTTGCCTGCGCATTTTAGCCTATGGAAGCTTCCCCTCCACAGCAGCCACCGCCTGGGCATGCCACCATGCCAAGCACCACGGGCACCGTGGCTCCCGGGCACCGGCCGAGCCTCGGAGAAGGAGGGCCCGGGCAAAGGGGCTCTGTGCAGGTCCCTCTCCTGTGCAAACACGGGGGTCTGGGGAGGGGGCCTGTCCGCGGGCGATGGATCTACGTCGCGGGGGCACTCCCGAACCTCCTCCCGAGCCGGAGCAGGCGCCGGATCCCGCCTAGACACGATCCCCGCACGCCGAAGGCAGCCGCACAGCCGCTTCCAGCGGGGCCGCTGGCGCTAGGGCCGTGGCGGGGGCTGCCTCCGCTGCCGACATCGAGCAAGCGGTGCAGTGGTTAATGGCGGCGGGGCGGGGAAAGGAACGGGTAGGCGGCCCTGTCCCGTTCCACCCCGGGCAGGATCCCGGCTCTGACAGCCCGGACCCGATTCCCAAACCGTCCACGTGTCAGCCGGCATCAGGCCGCTCGGCGCCTCGCACCGACTTCGTGCGGCCGATGAAGCGGCCGGGGAACGGCGGGTCGGGCCTCCGGGCCCTTCCCTTACCTGGCTTGGCCGGTTTAGGCGGCGGCTTGGACATGACTGGGGCTGGCCCAGCAGCGGGCGAGGAAGCGACGGGACGGCGATCGGCTGACTGCGAACGGGCCCGCGGTGCTGGGCGGGGGGGCGGCGGCGCAAGCCCTCGCCGGGCTCCCGGGATCGCTGCGCTACGGGCGGCTGCGGCGGGCAGGAGGGAGGAAGGAAGGGCGGAGGGAAGCTGCTACACGCAGCGCCGCCCCGTGGCGGCCGCATGGCACTCACCAGCCACGGGACAGGCCCAGCCAATCCCCGCCCGCTCCCGGGCTGGGCTCCGCTCCTCTCCCCGCCCTTCCTCCCTCCCCGCTCACGGGGCTGCTGCCGCCGCGGGCGGGGCGAGGAGAACGGGAAGCGGCCTGAGCCGCCGGCGGGGCGTCGCCGGGGCGGGGTAGCGGCCGGTATTCGAGGCGGCGGAGTTCGCGCCCGTGGCGTGGCTGGAGGCGGCGCGCGAGGAGTGCTGGTGAGGAGCGGCGGGCCTGGCACGGGCGGCGCCGGCGCTTTGCGAGGCGCTGCGTCCCGGGAGAGCGACGGGACCTTCGTGCCCCGCGGGGGCCGCCCCAGCCGGCCGAGTGCGCCTCGGACAGCTCTGCTAGCGGGACGGGAGAGCCTTGCACGGTGGCACAGGAGCTGGGAGCCGCTTGCCTCGGCCCCTCCGCCAGCCCGGGCGTGCGGGTTTGCTGCCCAGGAGCAGCAGCTGCTACCCGCGCCCGGGGGCGCCGGAGGGGGGTGGAGCTGTGCCCCGCTACTCCGTCGAAGCCCGGGTGTCGGCAGTTCTGTGGTGGGCTTGTGGCGGGTCTGTGCCCTGCGGAGAGGTGCCGGTGGAGCCCTGGCAGAGCCACTGAGGGTTTCTGGCTTGCAGTGCCGGTGACAAGTTTGCTCTCGCAATTTGCGTTGCACATTACTCAGGAGAGGAGGAGCCGGTGGCTTCTTTTTTTTTCATCCTGCCCTGCCTGGCTTTTTTTTTTTCCTTGCCTTTTTTTCTTTTCCTTAAAGTGGGATTAGCTTTCGTGTGGACGGTAGGGTTAATGAGAGTCCAAAGCTCAGCACATGTGTGTCCTGATGTCACTCAGTTGGCTACAGAGTGTTTTATGTGGGGCAAAGTCTAATCCTCTGGAAAACAAGGTTTACTGGTGGCTCTTGGAGCCAAGCATGGGGGTGTTTTTTGGACTGAGCCTCACAGCTTCCTGAGGGAACAGGGCTCGTGTGGGTGCTCGTTGAACAAGCAAGCAGCCAGTACCACAAGCGTGTGATGTAGCATTAAACTTGGGATTTGTAATACTCTTAGAAAGCCTTTGCATGCTACTTGGTGGAGCCAGCTGCTTGTGAGTGTTGCAGCACCATTGCAGGGCCCTGGCTGTCACACTGGTTGTGACTCTTGGACTACTCAGTATGTCCCCCTTATTTTTTTTTTTAACCTAACAGAAAAAATTAACCAAGCAGAGATCACATCACAGACCTCTGCAACAGTTGAATCATAGAATAGTCTGGGTTGGAAGAGGCCCCAAGGATTAGAGTTCTGACCCCCTGCCACAGTCAGGGCCACCAACCTCCAGGCATGATCTAGACAGGGTTTCCCAGGGCTCCATCCAGCCTGGCCTTGAGCACCCCCGGGGATGGGGCATTCACCCTACCTCTCTGGGCAGCCTGTTCCAGCGCCTCACCACTCTCTCTGTAAAGAACTTCCTCCTAATATCTAATCTAAAACTTACTTCCTTTAGCTTTAGTCCGTTCCCCCTTGTCCTGACATTGTCTACCCTTTTAAAAAGTTGATTCCCCTCCTCTTTGTATGTTCCATTTATGTTGCAATTCCACTTGTCCAAAATCCAGATCTTGGGAAATATTTTACATCCAGAGCCTTTGGAAGTACAGAGAGGTGCTAGGAGAAGACTGCATACCAATATGGTTAAAAGCAATCAGTTCACTTTAATTCAAGCTGGCTGCTCTTTAAGTACCCTTTCAAAGGAGATGTCATAATTGCTTCACACATAGTTAGGGGTCAGGAAAAGGAGGGGGGAAAAGGCCATCTACGTAGTATCAGGTTTCTATCACCACAGCAGAATTTCTAAGTACAGAGAGCTCTTATTACAGTTTCTTGTTGTCATGCTTTAGCTTTCTATCAGTGATTTACTTTGTCTTGATCTTCAGCAAGAAGCAAAGCTTTCCCATGGGCTGTTTTGCAAGCAGGGCTGCAGCGAGATGTAACTATGGCCTCAATCAGCCACAGCCACGTGCCCACACCTTCAGGTACTGGAAGGCTGCAATGAGGTCCCCTGCAGCCTTCTCTTCTCCAGGCTGAACAAGCCCAGCTCCCTCAGCCTCTCCTCATAGGGGAGGTGCTCCAGCCCTCTAATCATCTTTGTGGCTCCTCTGAACCCTCTCCAACAGTTCCACATCTTTCTTGTATTGGGGGCCCCAGATCTGGACACAGGACTCCAGATGGGGCCTCACGAGGGCAGAGCAGAGAGGGACAATGACCTCCCTGTCCCTGCTGGCCACCTCTCTTCTGATGGCGCCCAGGATACCATTGGCCTTGCGAGCTGCAAGAGCACACTGCTGGCTCATGTTAAGTTTCTCATCAACCATGACACCCAGGTCCTTCTCAGCAGGGCTACTCCTCAGGACCTCTTCTCTCAGTCTGTGTATGTGCCTGGGATTCCTCTGGCCCAAGTGCAACACCTTTGCTCAACACAGCAAAGCTGTGTTGAGCTTCATTAGGTTAAACTTGAACTTCTAGTCCTTGTACCAAATACAAAAGGACTTTATTATTTCAGAGTCAGTACAGCTAAAGCTTACTTTAACAGCAATAGTGTGGGTTTTACTTTCATACCAGTGCCCTGTAACAGTCTTTTTCTAGTAGAGTACAGATACTTGTTTGTTGGGGAGGCAGTGTTACCTGCTCAGTCCCTTCAGGTGGCAGAGGCCTTACCTCCCCAAGTATGACCTAGGAGGAAAGAGCCTGTGAAAAACAGTGTGTTTGTGCATGGTTAAACAGTTGTTAATTGGTGTGTGCTCTTGGAAAGCAATGTTTGACAAGCGTTATGCTGGTTTGACAGTCTTTGTAGACTAGTGCTGCTGCCAAGAGAAGCAGCCCCATTGTCACCTGTCCTGCTTTGATACCTTTGCAAGAACCAGTAATTGGATGGTAAGCTGGAGGGAGTTTGTTCAGCTGAAAACTCACTCCTGTTTGTTATAATTGCTAATGAATTTTTTAAAACATTGTAACCGTTTTTCTCCTCATCACTGGGTTCTTTTTTTAAGGTTTTTTTGCTTTACCACCACAGCTTCTGTTTGCCTCATTTTTTTATGCACCATTAATGCTTGATCTAGTGATTGTGCTTTTCTTTAGGGACTTCTGTGGTGTTACTGTTGATAGAACTGTGTCCCAAAGTTCTCCACAAATGATTGTAATGCTGTCTGAGGGTAAAGCTTATTGAAATCTGTCATGTGGCTTGTATTTTTTTGTTAGCATTAGAACAAGCAGTTGGCATTCTGCTAGTAGCTTTTTGAAAAGAAAAAGAAGAGATAAATATATTCTCTATAATTGCTGTTTCATTATGCAAGGTGGCTTTCTGTGTTGCTGAGTTAAGAGATTTCACCTTTGACAGTGGAAAGGAAGACGTGAGGAGAAAACCAACTATGACAGTGTTGGTTATCGGCCTTGGAGGGTAAGTATTAGCAAATTAAATTTCCTCTACAGCTCAAGACTGGGCTTCCTTTTGGAATGAGGTGATGTAATTTTTATTTATGAATGGATATTTTTTTTAAATAGATCACAGATGCAATGCATAATTCTCTTACTTCATGGCATGCAACTCATAAGGCATTGTTCCTGTCTGCGTTTCACACCTCTGGGACCACCACTAACTAAGCAATTTTTTTGGCACAGCTAGATTTACTGTCTGAAAGCTGCTGGAACCTGCCAGAAAATTTCTAGATGTAGAGTGTATTTAACAGGAATAAACTCTTTTTTTTTTTGAGGGGGGGAGGAGGGGATTGGATTGTGTCTTTGTGGTTTACCCTAACTGCACAGAAACATATGCGTGAGCTTGTACATATGTTTAAAAGATAGATTTTTTTTTTTCCCTTGATGCACTATTTGTTATGTTTTCTAACTCAGTGTAACAAATGGCGGGAAAACAACGCTGGCCAAAAAGCTTGAGGAAATACTTCCCAACTGTGATATAATCTCTCAAGATGACTTCTTTAAGGTAATAAGCTTGACTAGATTTTCATATCATTTCTTCTCTTTACAGTTCTCCTTTTGATAAACTTCAGAGGTTTGTGCTGCTTAGAATAATGGTAGCATCAGGAGAGATAAATAAAACGAGCACTGGTGCAATTGAACTTTAGTGACCAAAAGCACTGAGTATACTCAGCAAACAGTACTTTACTGTTGTCTTTGATATCCCTTTTAAAATAGGGAACAGGTGTATGTTGGATGCATTTTTCAAGATACTGAGTGCTAATGAAGTTAATCATATTGTTCTGTTAACCCTACCAGTTTAGTTAAACCAACCTAAAGTAGGTTGGTTTTCGTTTCCCAAATCAAAACAGAAAAACAGCTTTTGTCTTTACATTGGAGTTGTTTGTTAAGGAGGGGGAAGCAGTTCCTGTTAGTGAAGTAAAACTTCAGTGAACTAGAGGTGTGATCTGGAGAATTTGTTTTTCTACATTAGAGTTTATATTCTATTCTAATAGTTGTATGCAGCAGTTTAATTTTGAGGCTAAATTAAATTGATTGGGATACAAAGGTGTATAACCCTTACACTTGTAATTTAAAAGTATATACCTGTGTAAGTAGTCTTTAAGCAGCCTTAAAAATACTCCTTCTTTGCCTCTTTCAGCCAGAGTCCGAAGTAGAAACAGATCATCGTGGATTTAAGCTATATGATGGTTAGTAACTTTGCATTGCCTTTGAACATTGTACTGAAACTCTGCTGTGCTGAGCTTCTTCCTCTCTACCCCCTGTGCCTCTTCCCTTCTGAACCAGGCAGTAAGAAAATCATTGTTTAAGGGCAACCATTTGCTCAGTTTATCTCGTCTTACTTGCTGAGCTAGTAAATAGCTCAGACAAGGGCTTGACCTTTCCTTTTCTCTTTTCGATCATTACCTCTATTCCTACGGCTTTCTGCTGAGGTAGAAGATGGTACTGACCAATCGAAAGTCTTGGCTTCTAGCACCAGCATAAGTTTAATATCATCGCTTTTGATGTAATGATGGATTCTTTTTTTTGTTTGATAATTAACTGGTGGGATATCACCATTGAGCTCCTTCACCATTTTCCAAATTGGTCAAAACTTGGGCCTGATTCTGATGCCTTCTTTTCACATCAGATCTCACGTAGAGACCAAATGATTTGAAGCTCATGATTAATGCTGGCTAACTGTGCCAATTTAGTCTTAAAAACTTCTAGATAAAGATCAACTTTAGGCCAGTGCTTTAGTTCAGGTCATATTGAGTTGTCAACAATTGGTTGTTTGCTACCTTCTGTTAATGCTTGATGATCACAAAAATGTATTACTACTCAGGAACATTGGCCAGAACTTGTATCTAAAACCTGACCCATTCCAGCTAAGCAGTCTTTGGCTCAGCTTCTAGAATTCACAAAACTGGAATGTGAAACTGGAGGGATAGGTTGGACATTCTGGTATCTGGGTTTAATGTTGCTCTTAAAACACATTTTAGAGGTGCTTTTATGCTACCCAACAGCTGCCTTCTCTCTACCATTCAGTACTTATTTAATACGTTATTACAGGTCTAAAGACAAAACCAGATGCTACATTGTTCTGTTTTGCTTTGTATGTCACTGTCCTTTCACAGAATCACAGAATGACAGAATCACAAGGTTGGAAAAGACGTTTGAAGATCATCAAGTCCAACCATTCCCATCCTATGCTAAACCATATCTCTGAGTACCTCATCTACCCTTTTTTTGAACACACCAAGGGGAGGTGACTCAACCCCCTCCCTGGGCAGCCTGTTCCAGGCCCTCACAACTCTTTCAGTAAAAAAAATTTTTCTAATATCCAATCTAAACCTCCCTTGGCACAGCTTCATGCCATTTCCCCTTGTCCTACCTCCTGTCACCTGGCTGAAGAGGCCATCGCCCACCTCTCTACAACCTCCCTTCAGGTAGTTGTAGGTGGTGATAAGGTCTCCCCTCAGCCTCCTCCTCTCCAGGCTAAACATCCCCAGCTCCCTCAGCTGTTCCTCGTAGGATTTGCCCTCCAGCCCCTTCACCAGCCTGGTTGCCCTTCTCTGGACTCACTCGAGGACCTCAATGTCCTTTTTATGTTGGGGAGCCCAGAACTGCACACAGTACTCGAGGTGTGGCTTCACCAATGCTGAGTACAGGGGCACAATTACAATTACTTCCTACTGGCCACACTGTTTTTGATACAGGCCAGGATGCCATTGGCCTTCTTGGCTGCTCGGGCACACTGCTGGCTCATATTCAGCCTTTCAATTTAATCCATCCATCCCCACCCTCTGAATATCTGAAACCAAATAAAAACCCAAAGCAAAAATTTGAGAGCCCTTCACTTGTGTCAGTGATGTTTGACAGAAAGGTGGAGGTCTCAGGGTAAGTAAGTTTTTACAAGTTCTGTGGAATGGGAGAACAGTCCCTGTTCTTCCTGTTGTCAAGGGAAAGGTTGTGAAGTTGATTGAGACACCTGGTTCCACAGAGACCTTGGCCACCAGAAATACCCCATTCCTGGGGAAAGCTTTAGTTTCAGAGTATCATCATCACTTGCAAACATGGAACTACTTATATGTGAGTGAGAGAATTTCGGGGGTAATCCTATTCCTATCCATCTACACTTGTATGTGGATTGATTCTTAGTGGTTAACCTAGGAGGACGTAAGGATTCTTCACTTTTTTTTTAATGCTCTGCTTTTAAGAGGTGCCTAACTTTCTGTTTCCATCTAGTGCTTGATGCCCTCTATATGGATGAAATGGTGAAAAGCATTCGTGATTGGATGGAAAGAGCAGCAAGCTCGGGTGTTGTGACAGAGGACCCGCTGAGTAGACCTGAAAATCTGAAAAATACAGATGATGTCTATATCCTGATTGTTGAAGGCTTTCTGCTATACAATTATGAGTAAGCAGTAACATGCAACCTGGTAGATTAAAAGCTGCCCTAAGCAATACAAGGGAACTAAATATATTATTATCTTAGGCCGCTTAATGAACTGTGGGATAGAAGATATTTTTTGACCCTACCTTATGAAGAGTGCAAAAGGAGGAGGAGGTAAGATTATTCAGTTAATGCTCCCAGAGGGCCATGGTACCCTCTCACCTGCAGTGGTTCTTTTGCACTGGCTTTTCTTCAGCATTTGCTAAGCGTAACAGCGTAAGCTTTTGGGACCATCTGTACTCTGATTCCCAGGGATGTCTCTGTGGGTATTTAACCCTCACTAACAAAAGCACACAGAGGTGTGTAGGTTTGGGGGAGGGAGAAGCTTGCATTTTAGAACACAGGGATATTGAATGTTTTACAGACACCGAAAAAATAATTTATCTGGAGATCAAATTATGTGGGTTACTGACTGCATATTGGAGTTCAACAATATTTTAAATGAGAAACAGCTTAAAAAATGCTAAGCTGTCTTATCCTTGGTTGAGTACACCTACATCATGATTACTATTAAAGTAACAATGTTCATGTGTGGGTTTTAGTGTGCACTTTATTAGACTGTGCATTAGTTGTACCGTATATCTGATTTAGGTAATTGAGCCAGCTTGACTTGTCTCCAGCCTTTGGAGCAATACTATATGCTTGGAGCAATACATGTGCACGAAGTCAGAATCTGCTGGCTGAATGAAGAAATCCTCTGTTTCAATTGGCTTTGGTTGATTCTGCTTTCTTGGTTTCTCACTAGACTCGGCTTTAAAGAACTTCAGTTTCCAGGCTGGAAGTGAGTAGGCAAAATGGCCAGTCATGCAAAACTTGAGAATTTCTGTACAGCTTAATTTATGTAGAACAACTTTATCAGTTTTAAAAAAAAATACAAAACCTTTTATCACATCTTAAATATAATGTTATTGACAGAATTAGGTAAGTTAACTAGAGTTCATATCACAGAATATATTAAAGCAAAGGAACCTCCTTTGCTTGAAGAGTTAGGTAGCCTGCCAACCTGTTGTCATTTTGGATAGATGTTCTTATTAAACCAGCTGACACTAGGGGAAAAATTTAAAACTTCCATGCAAATATATTTCTGTGTAGCACCAGAGTCTATCAGCCAGCAGATACACCGGGGTACTTCGATGGACACGTATGGCCTATGTATCTGAAATATAAAAATGAATTGGAGGAGAATGCAAGTAACATTGGTATGGTATTCTTAATTTTAAAATTATAAAATGCTTAAGTGTGTCACTTCTGTGGTTTTTGCTGGGGTGTGGGGATTTTTGTGTGAGACAGTTTTCAGATATTTTTGTGGCATTTGGGCAGTAGGTTTGGACCTTTTGTTTTATTGTTCAAGTGGAAGCATATGAAGTTAAAAATAGAAATGTTCTGATCACAAATTAAGTTCATTTAACAAGCTCGTTTGTGTGTGCATATATGCACATGGCTAAACAAGAAGCTTCTGAGGCAGTACTGATGCAGAATTCTTCAGAAGAGATTTAAAATCCTGGCTGAAGTCCTGTGATCAGCTGGAGTTACCTTCTCTGTTCCTCTTGTATGATAAGTGCCAAAGTCTTTTCCATTATGTTATTTTTTAACATGTAAAATATATTTGGGAAAAAAGGTGTTCTTGCTGTTTATTTTTCATCTTTTATTGCACCTATAGGAATACTGAAAACTTAGCAGCTGGCAATTACAGGTGACTGGTGTAGAACTCATGAAAACATTCTCTTTTGTCTTTCTCAGTTTATTTGGATGGAACAAGACCCCAAGATGAGCTTTTATCCTGTGTGTATTGTGATATAATACAAGAATTAAAAAAAATGAAGGAAGGAAGTAATTTTACTGGAAACTGAATCTACTTACCCCATTTCAAGTTAATGAGAAACTAATCCTTTTATATGAAAGTACCGCAAGGATTGTAGAGATCTGAATCTCCCCATATACATGTATTACAGTCTTTATATGGGTTTGCCCGTTACTCAAAGTCATCATAAGCTCTAACTTTAAATCAGTTCCCTGAAATTGGATGCTCTGAAATAACAGATTGATCCACTGTCATCTAATGATAAAACAAATATTGAAAAAAGAGGAATAGGAGGAATATGGGACAAAACATCAGTGAAAGCAGACATGGTGGTGGTATTAGCTTCTAATATACAATGTCATGTGCAAACAGAGAAATGATTCTGCATGCTAAATATGTACTTCTTATTTTAGATCAGCAGGTCACAGCTTTGTAATGTAGAAAGCTTGGATTCTGTGTGATACAGCTCGAAAACCCCAAAACTATCCCACTTGGCAAGTCACCCAACTTGGCAGATGTTACATGTGCATCCAGAGTACCAGTTTATACAACAGGCGTGGATGTGTATCACTGGTAGTGTTAACCTGACTGAATGCATACATTTAAATGGCATAAGCGATTCTTGTGAACAAAAACTAAACTACAAAGATGAATTTCTTTTGGATTAAGTGTATTTAAGCATGGATGAATGCGATTTGGATTGTTCATATAGGAATAACAGTATTACCTCTTTTTTTTTTTACAAGCTTCTAGGAATTGACAATCATGGTTAGAGGAGCTGTGGCAATAGTTTAAGATTGTACAAGCTGTTACGCTACTTATTGAGTAACTGAAGCTGTTACTGAATGCATCATAACTGAACTTACTTAGGCTTGCTAAAAGTAATTGAATGTGAAAAGTAATTTTTCTGGTTTGTACTGTTTGGAGCAATTGGGAATGGATGTTTGTTTAAAGACCAAAGAAACCTGGACAGAAGTCAGGATGTTGAAAAAAGGTGGGGGAATAAGTTGTTGCAAATGTATCATTAGGAAGGGTAAGTACATGTATTTTGTGAAGATTGATTATTGGGATGGCATGGACTACTAGATGCAAGCTTCAGGAGCAGGAGGGAAGAAATAATTTTAATTTTCATATCTCAGATTGAAATTATACTAATTAAAGAGTTCATAAAGCAGGTAAGCTAAATTTATGTTAA
Organism: Gallinula chloropus; assembly: GCF_964237585.1. NCBI lineage: Eukaryota > Metazoa > Chordata > Aves > Gruiformes > Rallidae > Gallinula > Gallinula chloropus. The sequence continues at coordinate 38,514,111 of NC_140089.1, forward strand.
CATTTTGTTGTAGTATTTGTGTTCAAATTTAGATGAACTGGAAAGTTGAATCATCTTTGGTTGCTGAATAAGTCCTGACTTAACTCTTACACTTTCTATAGAGCCTCCTACATTTTTATCAGGCAGAATAAAAATTAGACTACAGACATGAAAAGCAGAGGATGGGCTATATTACTTGCTATGTATCAGGTGAACTGATTGTGGTGATGGAAATATAATGCTTTATTGCTAAAAGTATTTGGAGTCTTCAACCTCTGTATAAGGACGAGGTCTTCAGATTAGAGCTGTGTAAAGCTGTGTTTGAGGCAATGCACTCTATTATTTTGCGGTAAATTCTTCAAGTTTCAATTGCTGGAATGCAGTGATGGACTTCTTGGACTTCCAACTGTGTTTCTGGTCTGTATTTGTCTTCAGAAGAGGTGTAACTGTAAGAGATGAGCTAATACTTGGATGGTTGTGGCAGCTTGTGCTTCGCTAGCCACCAAGTGCCTACTAAGCTGCTCTTTACCATGCCCCCTCCTCAGCTGGATAGGGAAGAAAACACATCAAAAGGCTTGTGGGTCAAAATTGGGACTGGGAGAGATCACTCAGCAGTTACTGTCACAGGCAATACAGATCTGACTCAGAGAAATTAACTTATCGCCGGTTAAGACCAGAATAGGATGATAAGAACAGATCTTGAACCACCTTCCTCCTGCCCCTCCCTTCCTGGATTCACCTTCACAACATCACTTTTCTCTACATCCTCCACCTGTGGCAGGAGGGGTAATGGGGGTTGGGGTCAGGACTCTGCTGCATCCGGGACCATCTTGGTAAGCAGCGGTGTCCTGGGACTCCCATCACAGTAATGCTATGCTTTCCATAAAGCCTCCATACAGGCTTTTCCGTAAAGACTTCCTCCTTTACTCCTTCCTCACTCCTCTCTTCTTGGCGGTTGTTGCACAGCTGCTCTTTTTTTTTTCCACTGCCACTGATGGGCACAGCCTTGGCCAGTGGCAGGGTCTGTCTTGGAGCCAGCTGGCATTGGTTTTGTATGATGTGGGGGAAGATTCTGGCATCTTAGAGCAGCCACCCCAGTAGCTCCCACCTTACCAAAACCTTTCTAGGTAAGCCCAGTGCAGTAGTGAAAGGAAGAACTTTTGTTGTTGCTTTTCCTATCCCTACACAGAATGCACAGGCTCACACTGTCCCTTTGATACACTTCTGAAGGGTTTTCTTACATGGAGAAATGTGTGAGTACAACTGAAAATGATGTATTAGTTCCAGAGGAACACAAGGGCCTCCTTTATGAATTGAGGTGGATAGGAAGTGAAGGGTTAAGACTTAATGGGCTCCTCTCAGCAGAAGGAATTTCAGTGTTGGCAGTCCCTGAGTGACTTTATTAAGCAAGTTTAGCAGTGATTCAGGGGAGGGAGTGAGCAATTAAGTCACCAAGATTTTGATTGCAGATGGTACGATTGCAGATCATGGCAAGCCTTCTCAAGTACTCTTAATCCAGGGGCAAGGAATTCAGCTCTGTGTGATTCTTCCATGGGCCACAGGCATATCTCAGAATGTTGGGGTTGGAAGGGACCTTGAAAGATCCAGTCCAATCCCCCTGCCAGAGCAGGATCACGCAGGTTAGGTCACACAAGAACATGTGCAGATGGGCCTTGAATGTTTCCAAAGAAGGAGATTCCACAATCCCTCTGGGCAGCCAGTTCCAGTGCTCAGTCACCCTTACTGTGAAGCTGCATCAAAATATTAGGTAGGCAGGCATCTTATGGAATGGTACTGCAAACAATAGAGGTGGTACTGCTTTGCACCCAGGTTAAACCAGTGGACCAGCTTTTTCAGTGTTGGGCACTTCCAGTTTTTACATCTGGAGGGAGTCCACAGTGCAGTGGAAAGAAGGGCCACTAATGTGATCAAAGGAACAGAGCAACCACTTTGTGAGGAGTGACTAAAATGCTGTGAGTCTCTCATCCTGGAACAAAAACCAAAGAGGAAAAAAGGTGAAGGTTTAAAAAATATTGAAAGTTCTGAGTTGAGTGAGTACAGACAAGTTGTACAAATACTAGTTTTGGGGCACTTATTGTCTTAAAACAGACTGACCAACTATATTAAGGTGGCATTTCACACAGGTGGAGGTGGTAGTTCACATAGCAGATAGTGAGCTTCTGAGATTTCTTGCCATAGGAGTCAAAGAGTGCCAGCAGGTTCAAAAGGGATTGGAAAGATTCATTGCCCATAAAAAGCAGTAAAAAAAGCAGAAAAATTTGGGCTCTACCATGGACAAACTCTAGAAACTGGCGAGGATCACCTGTGGTGCCAAAATTGTGCATACCCTTGCCAGTCAGTACAGCATCTCACCTAGGTGGGAAAAAATAGTAAACTCTTCTGAGTCTCTCTGGGAGATACAGTATTTCAGGTGCTGGTGTAGAAGTTTACAGAATTTCCCTGCAACACTGATGTTTTGGCAAAATGCTTTTGATTTGAAGGTGATACAACTCTGGGCAGGAAACATCTAGTTCGCCCCAGCAGATACCTTTTGACCATCAGGGCTGTGATAGCTCTAACTGGTTGGTAATTGCTGCAGGAAGCACCTCATGGTTCTTGTTGTAAAGAAAGCATGAGTGTTTGTTTTTCTTTTTTAATTGGTGTCAACTGCTGGCTGTAACTTCAGTCTGTCATAGCCAGAGAAAAGCTTCACAAAGCATCTTCCGTGTGTTTAGAAACACAGTGATAGAAGTGGTGTTCTACAAAACAGGCTAATGACGTATATATACACACATGAGTGCAACTACAGGATTGCATTAACAGCAGAAGGTGATTTCTTAATCTTCTGGTGTCAAAATAATGGAAGGAACCTGATAAGGTAGTAGTCATAAACACTGATGTAGTAGGAACAAACATTTCATCTTGCCGAGCTATTGTTTCCCTCTCCAACCTGCAAGGCCTCGAAGCTGAATTTCTATTTACACTATATGTTACTGACTTGTATGTTGGAGTTTTTTTGTCACATAAGCAGTGTTTGCTGCTTTAGGAGATCACTTAATGTGCCCTTGGGAACTACGACACTTCTGTCCGTCCAGTTGGGAGTAATGTCTGTGCTTTTGCTCCAGCACCAACACTGAACCATTTTACAGTAAAAAAAACTACCCAGTTAACATAGTTGCAAGAGAGTAAGAGTAAAGAAAACTGTTAATAGTAAGAATAAAGTGAGAACATTCCCTTTCGGAGGTTGATACTGTTGTTTCCACAGAAAGAAGAAGGTGTGCCAAAAACCTTCTCCCTCTTGTTCCCCTTATGACTACTACTTCCTACAATTCTGTAGGCAGTGATGTAGGACGGTGCTACTCACGTTCTCTGACAGAGGGGGGGTGGGCCTTTAAGAAGGAGGCCCTCTGGTGAGGGCTACCTCTTTTCAAAAGCCATTTGGAAAGGAGCGTGGTGACCTCCTGCGGGACTCGGGGAGGGTGTCATCACTCAGCCAAGCAGGCTCGGTCAGGTGGAGGAGCATGTGTGCGGTTGTTCTCTGGGTGAAAGTGTGTTACCCTGGGGGGAAATCTCTTACGGTACTGTGTGTAGTCTTGGGTGCCACAGTACAAGAGTGATATAAAAATATTTGGAGAGTGTCCAGAGGCGGGCAATGAGGTGAAGGGTCTGGAGGGGGAGTCTTAGGAGGAGAGCCTTGGTTTGTTGTTGCAGTTTTGCATAGCTGGGTGCTGGGAGAGAACAGGGGGGCTGCAGAAAATGGCTGCTGTAAGGAGCAGCTTGTGACCCCGTGGAGGACTGGGACTGAGAGACGTTGTGATTTATTACTGCCTGCCATAGCAGTGATCCACGGTGGGGCAGCTGATGAAGAGCTGGAGGCCTGTGGGGAAGGACTCACGTTGGAAGAGTTCGTGGAGAACTGTCTCCTGTGGATGCAGGAACTGTCTCCCCACAGTGCAGCCAGGGAAGGGTGTGTGGAATGAAGGCCCTCTCCCCGGCCAGGAAGGAAACCAACTCACAAGGAACTGACCGAAGCCCCTATTTTCCCAGTCCCTGCCCCACCCTGTGCCACAATGGGGGGGAAGAAGGGAGTGAAACCATGACTGAAGTCTGCTAAGAAGGGAGGGATGAGGGAAGGTGCTTTAAGATCTGGTCGCGTTGTTTTAAGATGCGGTCGCGCTTCTCATTATCCGACTCCAGTTTCACTGTGCGTGTTGTGTAGTGTAATAAATGAGACAGTTTTCTTTCCTTCACTCTGTGTTGAGTCTGTTTTGCCCATGTCGTTAATTACAGGATGATCTCTGTCCTTATTTTGACTCCTAAGTCTCTCAATATATATTTTCTCCCCTGTCCAACTAAAGAGGAGAGTGATAGACTGACTTTGGTGGGTGTCTGGCCTCCAGCCAGTTCAAGAAGCATCTGGACACTGTCCTGAGTCACATGCTCTGATTTGGCTGGTCCTGTGTGGAGCCAGGAGTTGGGCTCGGTGATCCTTATGGGTCCCTTCCAGCTCGGCATATTCTGTGAAATGGTGTCCCAGACGTTGCCAGTCACCTCTTGATCCCCTCCTTCCTCTCTCCTCCCTGCAGCAGGGGCCTGTGGCCGTTTCCAGCGAGGCTAACCTGGCTGCAGCCCAGGGCAGAGGTACGGGCGCCTGCGCCCTCTTGCCGGCCCGGCTGTCTCACCGCGCTGCCGGCCGGGGCACGGCAATGGGCCTCACCGCAGCCCGGAGCGGCCAGCCAGGCAGAGGAGAGCTGGGCTCATTCCCTGCTGAATTTGCACATCGCGCCGTTTCGTACCGGGGCCGGCGCTATTACACTGCGCTCCCTCCCCCTCCCTGCCACAGGCCAACGCGCGGCCAGGCGGGGGCTGAGCCGAGCATGCGCCGGCGAGCGGGGAGCGATCAGCCCGTCACGGCCTCAGCCGCAGGCCCCACCCACAGCCCATGCCCGTCTTCTCGCGACACTTCCCCGCCCGCCGCGCCGCTGCCCTCCGCCCCGAGTGGGAAGTAGGCGAGGGAGCGTGCGCGCCGCGCGCGACCATTGCCGGCGGCCCTGGCGGGGATGTCCGCCACGTGCACTGTGTCCCGCAAAGCGCAGTCGCCGCTGCCGCCGCGTCCTGCGGGCGAGCGGGATCCGCCAGCCAAGGCGATGCGGAGGGGGCTGCGGCAGGGCCGCGAGGAGGAGCGGGAGCAGCTGCCGTGGCCGGGGGAGAGCGCGAGCGGCGGCGGCGGCGAGCCGGAGGCGGAGCCGGCGGCCTCGGTGAGCGGCGAGCGGCGGAGGCGGCAGCCGCAAGAGCCGAGAGCGCTGGCTGCGGCCAGGGTGGAGGAGACGGAGGAGGAGCGGCTGGAGCGGGAGCATTTCCGGCGGATCATCAACGCGTTCCGATACTACGGGTAACCGCGACCTGCAGCCTTGTGCGTGGGCCCCTTGGAGGGTCCCGACCCATCCGCCGCGTCCTTCTGTCGGCCGCCCGAGCTCCGCAGGGCTCAGGAGTCCGCCGTTCGGGCGGGCGGGGGGCGCCGGGCTGCCTCTCGGAGCCGTGCGCTCCTGCGTGCGCGTCGGGAGGGCCGCCTTCCCCGGCCTGCTCTCCCCAGGGAGCGCAGTCCCTGTGGCCGGCGCGGAGGCCTCGGCAAGGGAGCTTTCGGGATGCGCACGGAGCCGCCTCCGTGCCTGTGCCCGCTCCGCAGCGTAAAAGAGAAGCCCCCAAAGGCTCTCAGAAGAGTGCGGCGCTCCTGGGAAGGGAGCCGATGGGAAGGGCTGCCTTCCTCCGCGGTAGAGTGCGTTGCGGGCGCCGAGGAGCGCTCAAAACAGACGTAGCTCCTGCCGGCAAAGGTACGCCAGCGGTGTGCCGGTTACCGGGGCAAGGTGTGTTAATTGACACGCGAGGAAAGACCTGTTGATAGGCCCAGTGGGTACCGTTTTGTTCCAGCTTTAGTTTTCTAGCCGGTTATTGAGTCAGAAACTGGCCTGCTGGCCCCAGAGGGAGGAGGGTGAAGGCTGGGGTGGGCCCTGCTTTCTGTCGATTCCATTGAGTGGAAGAGAAAACAAGTTACTCAAGAGAGGGGGAGGGAGGGATGGACAGACACGAAAAAAAAGAGCAGTCCTCTACATTGATTAGGTACAATTTCTAGTTTTACTCTAGGTTTGGGGAGCACCTTTGCAGGTAGCTACGCTATGTACTCACACACATCAGCTGACAACCCCCCGTTGTGTCAGTTAGTGTGTACTGGACCCTTTTTGTCACTCTAAGGTACCATTTTTAGATGACAGGTTCTTGGAAGGCATGGGTGATGTTATGAGTATTTATTCTCTTCACTGTTTCTTTATTTTGGTTGTTTGGGTTTTGTTTGTTGGTTGGTTGGTTGGTTTCTGGGAGTTTGGTCCAGATGAGAGTCCGATGTAAGGTTAGTCATTACCATTAGTCCAACAGCCAACTGTACTTTGCTTGTATCAGCGATGTAATTTTGACCTTAGGAAGCTGTGAACATCTTTCTTGACCTCATGCTCAAGTGTGAATCTCTGTTGCTTTTTGGCACCTAAGTTTTGTAAACACATAATAAAAAGGTGTGACTCAGATTTCCAGTACATAAACTGAGTTTTTACCTCTGCTTCAAAGAAATAACTGTGTATTTAAGTAAAATTACACATCTTTCTAGTTAAAAATAGTTTAGTTGGAAACATCTGTACAAGCAAGGCAATAATACACTGAGATGTGTTCAGACTAAAGTTCTTGACTATTGGAGACATATGGACTTAATTCGTTCTGTGTAGTTCTGCTAGAAGGTTACAAATCAACATGAAAGGGTAGAATATTATGGTTCAAAGAATTTTTTTTTATAGAACTTTCAAGAAGATGATGCTAAGCCAAGTTGTTATGGAGGATCCGTTTGTTTTTCTTATTATTGTTGTTGTATTGATGTATATGACACGCCATTCAGTGATCAGTGTCTTTTAAAATGCTCCAGCCTCTTTATTGAAACTGCACAGACCTTTTATGTAGTATTAACCAGACAACGGATAAGAACACTATAGGCTGGAGGATCATTTTGCACTTTTTTGTTGGTCATTTTTCTGCCTTCCACTTGGCTGCAACCAGTCTGCACCCTGTCTTCATTGTCACCCTGTTCTGTGAACTTGTTACAGAGTGAGTGATTTCTCTATCAAGGGAATGCAGGAATGTTGTCAAGGTCAATGTCTTCAGCCATCAGGGCGGGGTTGCTAGCAGACCCTCTGCTGTCTCCCCTCACAATTCTTTCTCTTTTTTTTTTTTGTGCAGCTGTTGCAGTGAAGGTGCCCTTTGGAGCAGCGTATATGTAGTGTTGGAGGTATTAACTGGTCAAATGTCCAGACAGAATTGCAGCTGAAATTGGGGCAGTTGCACCAATGCTGCTGCATCCCAGTGCAAAAGTCTGACAAACTGCAGTGTGACTTGATGTGATACCATCACTGGCGACTGGCTGCTGCCAAAAGGGGCAGTGGCCCTTGTTCTGGCTTTGTGACCTCTCTAGAGTCCTTAGGGCTGTGCTCAGCCAACTTGACTTACTAAACTGACAGAAATCAAATCCAGCAAAATTTGTACAGGTTTCTTCACAATTAGTTAGTTAAACGAGCTTTGTGGTAGGCCTGGCAAGTGCTAGAACAAGGTTGAGGGCAGAAGTGTGAGGAAAAGGAAGAGAAAGAAGAAACTTGACTTTTAGCAGAGTCACCGTTTTTATGTAACTTTTATTTTGGTGAAGTGGGGGAGTTATTTTTACCTTGTATCAGTTATATGAGCAAATCTACAGTAGTCATACTTGAGGGAAATACGCTGTTAAAAGGAGGTAGCCTAGTTACTGTGGCTGCCAGAACTCTGGTAGGTCCAGGTACTCTTACAGTTCTTGAGGATCCCTGTTGCCACTTCAGATCTTGTTATTTCTGTATAAAATACAGCATTTAGCTATTGCTTAACATTGGATTTTGAAGCGATCTGGCTGGTTTTGATAACTTTTGGGGCTGGTTGTTCATTAAATTTTGTAGATCTGTGTATTAAGGTAATGCTTACCCATACTGGAAATGAGTGGATGATTATGAAACTGCAGGACGACAATGATCCTGTTAAACTGCAGCACGTTAAAAAGAATGTTAATGTAGAACTAGAGCTTAAACCAAACATTTTTACCTTAAAAAATGTTGAAAATTTGTTCTACAGTAAGGAATTATGGTAGTCTGATCGCTTTCTGTGTCTTAAGAAATTGATCATTGTAATTGGAGTAGCTTAGAGTGAATTAATTATCTTTAGTGTTGCTTCTGAATATCTAAGAATCTTAAACATTTTGCTTTTTAGAGTGAATATGCATGAACGAGTGAACAGAACAGAGAGGCAGTTCAAATCTCTCCCAGCTAACCAACAGAATCTTCTTCCTCAATTCATTCCTCACCTTGACAAGATTCGGAAGTGCATTGATCACAATCAAGAGATACTACAGACCATTGTGAATGACTGCGTTCATATGTTTGAAAATAAAGAATATGGAGAAGACGTATGTTAAAATGGACTTTTTTATACTGCAAAATTAAATTCTGAATGCTTTGGGATTTTTTAAATTTGCTTTTCACACCTTTAGGCTTCCAACTTTCTTTGCTTTTGCTTTCATTTTTCTCACTCCTGTCTTTCACCTCTTGCAGAGCTGTGATTTGTTGTTAGTGCTTATAGTTACAATAATTGCGGAATTGGCAAATGATGGTAAACGCTTACTGTAAAAAACTTCAGTTTTTCACTTCAGACTTCTAGCTCTACCCTGGCTATGTTTAAAAGTTAGGTTTTCAGTTAGCTGTGTAAATCATAAGTGGCATTGTCTTACTGTATGTTTTTATATGTCATGGCATTCTAAATAAGTTACAATTCTAGATAGGTCAAGTATTTTTAATGTTCCTATCTGTAAATTTTTTTCACTAATTTTTCAGTGTGGCATCTTCATTAAAATGCTCTCAGACTGTCAGAGGTGGAAACTGAAGTCGTTTTTTGGGTATCTGCAGGCAAGTTACAGTAATGGGCAGCTCTAATGTGAGCTTCTCAGTACCTAAAGGGATCCTCTTCTCAGAGTAAACAGCCTCTGTGCTAGCTAAACCCCGGTTCATTACTGAATAAGGACTACCAATTGGGCTCTCTTATGCCACTAGCTTTTGATTTTTTTTGATGTGGAACCTGGTCTCTTGGGTGCTGAACTGAGACCATCAAACTCAGTTTGTTTAGGATTCTAAGTTGGAATTGAGTTGAGGTCCCAGGAGTGAAAGGCAAGTGCTTTGTCAGCCGCCTCCTCTGACAGCCTTTTACTTGGTTTTTTTTCGACGATTAAAGATACTTGGTACATTTTCCACTAACTTGTTTTTTTCCTCCCTCACTTTAATCAGGGAAGAGGGAAGATCACACCAGCTTCAACATTTGACATGGATAAATTAAAATCTACTTTGAAACAATTCGTGAGAGACTGGAGCAAAGAGGGAAAGCCCGAGAGAGACGCCTGCTACCAGCCAATCATTAATGAAATTGTAAAGAACTTTCCAAAAGAAAAATGGTAATAGTGTTTTAAGACTTATTTTTTATGTGGGCATACACTGTTGCACTAATATAACAGTTCTTATGGAATAATGAAAAGCTTGGATTTAAAAATACAGAAAATAATCTCTAATGCCAGGGTTTGGAAAAAAGCATAATTGAAAACTGTACAAAGGAATACCAGGTAAACCAGGAATAATTTTTTTTTTTTCCTGCAGCTTGATGTAACTGGAGATCTGTTAACTTTTCAAGTGAGAGACTCGGGTGCTTAAGTGTGCTTAGTGAGATGAAGTGTGCAGGTTAGCAGATTCTCGGTGTGTGCTGCATCTGGAGGAGAGAAGACTCAACCTCTGGAGCAGTTTTATTGCACTAAGAATTTAGTAGTTGAATTCTAGCCTTGGTTTCAGACAGGTGTTACAAGGCAAGTCTTAAGCTTTTCTGCATGTGTGACAGTAGCTTTGTTTACCATGTTTGCTTGTTAACACCACCAAAATAGGAATCGGCACAGGGTGGTTTTGGTAACTTCAAGTAGATGTATACTGGTAGAATCTCTGAAGATACTGCTGTAAGAATTCCATGTTTAATGTTTCTGCCATTTAGTCAGCCCAGTCATCATGAAGTACATTTCTGATTTAACAGGCTTCTAATGGGAAGATTTGTGAACTCTGTACACATAAAATTAATGGGTCAGAATTTAGGTTTGATAGAGCTGAGTATTACTGAGGGTTTTCTTCTTTCCTAGTAGTTGCTAATAAAAGCACTGGTGCCAATTTGAAAATACCTCCCACTAGCCATGTTTTAATTTTCATTAGTAGAGACTTGTTAGTGTGGTGGAACATGGAGTGGACATGGTTGGCTGGTTTCTCTTTTGTCTTGGGCTAATATATCTAAAAGTCAGTGCACCACTTAGTATTTTATCTGAAGGTGAACTTTCTGACATGTTTTTAGTTCTAATAGTGCCTTACATAAGATGAAAATTAATTACATGTAGCAGGTTACCTTGTGTATCTCTGATACACAAAATCTGTAGAAAAAGTCATAGTTATGAATGTAATCATTCTAAACTTCAAGGTAGCAGTTTACCTTTTTTCTCTCTGTGCTATCTTTTTTTAAGCATTTTGGTTTTGAGAGAGGTAACATTAAATTTGAAGAGATATATGGCTGTAGTTGGAAAGCCTTGACTTGTAAATTTAAAGTCTTTCAAAACCTCCAGTTGGTATTAGGAAGCAGTGTGTGGTAACAGATTAGGTGAACCTGAAGCTGATGTCTTTGTGCTTCTTTACCAGGAATTCTGCTTCTTGTTGTCAAACACAGCTAATCTGACAGTGCTTCTGTCCCTGTTGTGATGGCTCTGAAATACCAGCTTGGTTTTTTGTGTCTTCAGGAGCCTTAAACGATTACTGTATAGATCAAACATGTCTACTACAAGTCTGCTTGTGTCAAATGAAATGATTTTTTCATTTATACTGTCAAGGTTAAACTGGCAGCTGAGCACTACACGGCCGCTCTCTTCCTCCCTGCCAACAGGGGGAAAAGGGAGGCAGGGGGACAATTCAGAAAATGGAAAGACAAAGGCAAACCTCGTGGGTTGGGATAAGTACAGGTTACTGGGAGAGGGAGAAATGACAGTAGTGGGATTTTATAGCAAAATACACAGAGCTGGTGATACACAATGCAGTCTCTCACCGAATCACACAACTCTGACTATACAGCTCAGAGCTGCCCCAAAGCTGGACTGTCCCCAAACTGCCCATACTGAATCCATGCACTCCTCTCCCACCAGCCCCCCTTTATGCTGTGCAGGATGACATTGGTATGGAATACCCTCTTTGGTCAGTTTGAGCCACCTGTCCTGTCTGTGTCCCCTCCCAGATCCCTGAGTGACCCTCACCTTCTCCTTAGCAGGGCAGTGAGAGAAGTTGAGGGGTCCCTGACTGCTTGGCAGCAACTAAACCATCAGAGTGGTATCAGCACTGCTGTCATCCTGAATCCCAAACACAGCACTGCAACAGCTCCTGGAGAGAAAATAAACTATCCTAGCTGAACCCAGGACACATACCTATTTAGAAGTTTAATATTCACGATGATAGAGAGCTGTCAGCTTGCTCTGATTCCCAGTGACCAGAGGCTTGCTGTCCTACTTAGCTCTTTGAGGAAAGAAGCAGTATTATTCAGAAAGGCCTGTTTGTCTATTGTTAGGCTTAAGTGGTAATGCCACCTCACCCTTGTGCCAGAAGGAGCTCCTCTCACAGGAAAGGCTGGCTGGTCAATTTTGTTCCTTTTTTTTTCAGTTTTGGAGAGGAGCATTTGTTTCGGTTTGAAGGGATGCACAGGGCCTGACTGTAGAGGTGTTATTTTGGCTCTTGTGTGTAGTGGGTACAAAGTCAGTTTCTTCTGGGAAGGCCTGGTTGCAGGCACTAGTGTGGGAAAACAGCCTGTAGGTGGAACCTCAGTGCAGCTTTGCATTTCTTTATTTTCCTTCTGTAGCACAGTGCTGAAACCTCCTGAGATGAGGAAATAAAAGCGGTACAGAAAAAGTTAATGGTTGGCACTGGAAACAGCTTCATCTAGATGAAAAAAAAAGATGGAGAAATAAATGTTTTTAATTTAAAACTGTCAGTGTAAGTCACTTTTTTAATCATGTCAGTGGAATTGTACATTCAGTTTCTAGTTAAGATTTTTTATCATTGATTCCATGCATTGAAATAATGAGAAAAAGGACTTTACATTTTTTGAAACTATTCAAGTATGTTTTTCTCTGTGCATGCACATATTTGCAAGATTGGCCTGTGCTGGCCTGTACTGGTTCAGCTGGTATGCAAGGAACTGGAAATGTTTTATATGCTCTTCTGAGAAGCAGAAGAGATGCAAGCCATGATTGAAAGCAGCTGTAAATTAGAACAGTCTTGTGAGTAGGTGCTACTGTTATCTTGTGTTTCAGTCCGGTCTTCTGACAAGACTGGCATCCAAAAATAAAATAAAAGGCAAAAGCTGTTTCTGTCTCCCATTCCTCTTCTAAAATAATTCCTTCTTTCTCATTCACACCTTAACATGGAGTCTGTTAGTAGGAGAACAAAGCAGTTGTATGAGAAACTGAAGAACTGAAAGATTTCCTACATTAATAATGTTTGAATTTAGTTGTGTTTCAGCTCATGAGGTCTCTATAATACTGTCTGCGTTTTGATGAAGCTGGTTAAATGTATTGGATGTCTTGGCTGTGAATGATCCATGATCACTGCTTTCTGTAGGGAAAAAATAGTAAAACATAGATACATTTTTATTTCTTGGGGAATTAAGTTGAAAATCTGAATAAGCATACAGGTGATATTTTTAATTCCCCTTTTCTTGTCTTGATTTTCTTTCACTTGAACTACTAGTCTTTCTGCTGACATGAAAGGATGTAAAGATCATCAGCTCCTTGTCCAAAAGGAACCAAAGAGTTAATGTTTTAGTTAATGTCATTCCATGGCCAAGAACAGTAAACCTAGGTATTTTTTCCAGAGTTTTCTTTTATTCATTAACTTGGTCTCTGGAACCACCTATAACTTTAAATTTGTCACGCAGTCCAGTAATGGATGGCATTTTCCATGACTGTGGCAGGACAGCTCTAAAAAAGTCCCCCTGTCCTCATTTCCATTTTATTTGAAAAACACAGCTATTTAGTCCTGAGCCCAAGCTTGGCTATACTTCCTGCATATGCTCAGTCATACTTACAGTTATGACAACATTTCAGCTCTATATTTTAACTATATAAAATACATCTGTCTGCAGGGATTTTTAATCTAATCAGAAATTGTGCTTAGCCTAAAATTTGCTTTAAACCCTGGATTTAAGGGCAAAGTATAGTGTTACTGCTTTGCAGGTTTTTACATGGAGGTATATAAACCTCAGCTGATAGATTTGGAGACAGAAAGCTCTTGAGATGATTGTGCTTTTTAACCTTCTCATTATTTAATTAGAATCTTTTTGTTAATCTTAAAAATAATGAAAAAAAAATATTGATCTGTTCACTATCATAAGTTTACAAGCGTTATGGAGATAAGATGTAAGGAAAAGAGGCCCACAGTGAATATTTTATGCTGATGTTTCCTCTGATCATCTGTGTATGGGCTGTGTATTTCTTATCACTTCTTATCATTAGATAATATTGAATTGCAATGTTGAGTTTATGTAAATGACGTTTGTGTTTGATCATGCACAATAATTTTTCTTATGCCAAAGTTCAGTTTACCCCTTCAACACCATTGTTTTGTGGAGTTTTTTTGTTAAAGCACAATAGGCATAAAATCAGAAGCGTCTGTTTTTATCATGTATAATTTTTCCCTTAAAAAAGGACACTAAGTTAAAATCTTCATTAATGGCATTAAACTTACAAAAGGTGAAAGTAGATCATGCTGCAAGATGGAGTACAGTAGTGGCATGACACATTTTAGCTATTCCTGAGATTTCTCTCTGATACCTTTATAAGAGACTGCTGCTTTCAGTAGTTCAGCTGAACAGTTCCCACAGCCCTCTTCCCAGCATTCTGGCCATCCTCCTCTCCCCTTACCTCTCAGGTTAATATTGCCCACAGGTTTTTTAATGGGTGTTTTTTTGATACCCATTTATGATTCTAGCCAGTGCTAGCTCTGTTTTAAAAACTGTGCTGCTGTTGGCTAGTTCAAGGCAAATTTCACTGTGGGTATCCTGGGGTTATTACCAGTTTGGGTTATATTTTACTGTTTTGACTACTGCTGCATTTAGATACATCAAAGGAAAACACTTTTTTTTTTTTGGTGTCTTAAATTATCTTGTGACTGTTAAGCTATTAAAAAACTCCCCAAAACAGTTAATGTGAAATTAAGGAATATTTACTGTTCTAATGATTCACACATTAGCTTAATATAGTGCACTGCAGTTTGTAATACCACTGGTTTCACAGCTTAATTTTTTAATTCATTGGTTTGTCACTAACAATTCTTTCCAAGTCTTGAAAAATAAAAGGTGATTAGGTTTTTATTTTAATAGAAAGGACAGTATCAACAGTCACTTCTTATGCAGTAAATTTGCAGCATACCTAATGGCTCTGATCTAAAAAAAAAAAAAAACCCTCTAAGCATTTTTGAAGGCTAATGTGAATGCTGGTGGACTGAGAATTGATTATATGGTGTTTTGTTAGCTGTGGTCTGCATGTTGAAATAAAATTTGTGGCCAGCACCAGTAACTATGGTGAATATAGATAGAAATTAAATTGCTAACAAGTTTCCAGTTGCAAAGGAAAATGCAGTTTAAATCAACTATTTGCTAGAAAAATTAAGAAAATTAGTTCAGAGATAGAAAAGCTTTATATTGTGAATAAAGAGGTGCAGTACATTTAATAACATTGTTATTAAAAACATCTTTTCTAATCAATGCACAATAGTCTTAGAAGTGGCGTAAGTCTTTTCAACCCACTTATTGCAGAAGTGTCTATATGGGGGTACAAAAGTCTGTAGAGCTAATCTAAATATTTAATAAAATTAAATTGTAAGCAAATTAACCACTAGGTTAGAAAAACAGCTGAAATAGCAGTGAATATATATCTCTACGAACACAAAAAGCTGTAAGATTGAGGTTTTTCTAGCTTCTCCCAGAAAGTGGATTTTCTTTATCATCTCCCTTCTGGGTCAATATTTTCAAAAATTTAATCTTGAGCAAGTAGTTTTTCCTTGAATAAATCTTTTTTTTTTTCAGCAGGACTTCCCAGCTAGCTTTCTTCTGGCTTTCCTTGTAGGAGAGGGGTAAGGAGAAACTGCTGGTCCATGGAAGTTCTATCAAGGAAAGTCTTGATTTCCTGCTTCTCAGTAATCAGAAAACAACCCAAAAGTGTAATGGAATGGAAGTAAAAAATGGGAATGAGAAGAACTTTGACTTTTCCTTTTGTGAGGCTTCACTGGTTACATGATTAAGTCACAAACAAAAAGGCACTATTAAAACCGCTTTGTTGGTTTGTGTGGGCTTTAGGAAAGAATAATGGTTTCGTTTTGTGTTTGGGCAGTGGTCTTCAGAAATGCAGTACTTTTCAGAATTTACACAACTTCCCTCACTTGTCTTATTGCTCATGCAATTTTTGCATCCTGATTTTTTTCGCAGTCAAAGGCTTTCCACTTTCACCTTATGTTTGGAAGTAGTCATCGTGGCTTCCTTCATTTAGTTGCATATACATTGATAGATGTTTTATCTTTGAAGGTAACATGCAAAAACATCAGTGGTTTGAGTGTTCATGCTTCTTTTTATGAAATGACAAGTATTTGATCCTGATTGGAAACTGAAAAGGTACTTTTTATGTGAAGTATCTTTTCTGTTTGGCATGGAAGTGTGTTTTGTTTCACGAGTGAAGGTTTGGTCGCATTGTGATGGAAGACTAATGGTTAAAAGATTTATATATTGGCTTTTCTACCTGAAAAAGGAAATTTTGAGATTGTTAGTTGCTGAACTTGGAAGATGGGGGGAGTTTTCTCTAGGTATCTCAGTAAACACACACTGCTGGGTGTCGTCTGGTTGTCTCACCTTGATGGTTACTGAAGGGAAGTGTATGGTTTAGAGAGTTGCAATGTACTTTAATTTAGGAAATCTGTCACTTGATGTGATTAGGTGAAAGAGGTGAACAGCATATGTAAAATCCACAGATGCTGAGAAGGTAACTACAGTTTTTGCCGTCTGAATTGCTTATCAGCTAATGGAGAATTAATTTTGTGTTTCAGATGTCAAAACATCTAATTATTTTTCATGTGCTGCAACTGACAAGATTCCTGTAGTATTTAGTAGTGGTTCTCAGTGGGCCTCGTAGGAAAATAAATGGTGGTATATTATGTTCTTTCTTCAGTTCACTTAAGAGACTTGTAGTTTGGTAACTGTAAGAGTTTTTAGGGGGAAAAATGTTTTGTAATTATGCTCTGTATTCTGAATGATGTTTGTGTATCTTCTTTTGGGTAATTTCTTTTGAATATTTTAACTGTACAGTTAACCAATCTGATTGAAACTTGCTTAGTTTGCATTTAAAAAGTAAAAGTCATATCAGAAATACCTTATGTTATCTGTAAGTATATGGGGGAAAAATGTTTGACTGGCCCTCTGTAAGTTTTGTTAAGAGGTATCAGATAAAGACTTAACTGTTATTTTTGTTCTGTTGCAGGGATTTCTCCAAAGTTAATATCCTGGTACCTGGTGCTGGGCTAGGTAGATTGGCGTGGGAAATAGCTATGCTCGGTTATGCTTGCCAAGGAAATGAATGGAGCCTCTTTATGCTCTTTTCTTCTAACTTTGTACTCAACAGGTATATAGCTTATGTTTTACTTGCTGATTTAAACCTAGAGAGGCAAAAGCTGTAAGTCAGAAAAACTTGAATAAGTAAAACTCGCAAGAATAGATTTTTAAGTCCTAACACAGGGCTCACGTGGCCACTCTTAGACAATTTTAATGAAAATACCCCAATAAATTAATGGGTTAAGTGGCGAAGGGAAGAACTGTACCTGAGTCATCGAAATTATAGCAGTAAGCATTGCTTTTAAGTTATGAGACTAAAATCTCTGGATTGTACTACAGACTTTGCATAATCTTGATTAGGTCTAATGATATATTTCACATCCCTTTTGTAAAATGCACACTCCTCTCACTGGTGTCAAATATGGACTAGTTAGTATGTGCACGGTACTTGGTGGTGTTCAGTAAGAGAGTAAACCTGTTAAAGTGTTAAATTCCATGCCTAAAATTTTAGGCACTGTTGTAATGCAGAAACCAACCATTGAAGCATGCTGATGGGTCACTTAAGCAAGTGGCTAGAATAAAATAGCTAATACAAGATGCTGGATGATCAGTGGGCTGGAGCACCTCTCTTATATAGACGGGCTGATTGAGTTGGACTTGTTTAGCCTGGCGAAGTGAAGGCTTCAGGAAGACCTTACTGCAGTCTTCCAAGGTCTAAAGGAAGGATGGAGTAGAACCATTTACAAGGGCATGTAGTGACAGAACAAGGAGTAGTCAGTTTAAACTGAAAGAGGGTAGATTTGGATTAGATATTTGGAAGAAATTTTTCACTGAGGGTGGTGAGACATAGGAACCGGTTGCCCAGAGAAGCTGTGGCTGCCCCCTCCCTGGAAGTGTTGAAGGCCAGGTTGTTGGGACTTTGGGCAACCTGGTCTAGTGGAGGGTGTCCCTGCCCGTAGGATGGGGTTAGAACTAGATGAATGTCCCTTCCAACCCAAACCAGTCAGTGATTCTATGATCAGTTCTACACTTACAGTAAGCTACTAAATTTGAAGGTAATAAGTATCATGTAATAAACTGAATTAAAAAGTTTCTGGATTTTTTATTATGTCACTTGCATTGGAAATCACCTATAATGAACTTTTTGGGAAAGGAGGCAGAAAACACAACTGCTCTTTTTAAGAAAGAGGCTGAGGAGATTACCAGCAAGTATGAAAGAGGATTGGGGGTGTGTTTTGTTTCTTGGGGGAATTGGCACCAAGTTTTGCAAGACAGAATTTGCCAGTTCATTCTTCAGTCTGATACACCTGTGCTGAAAACACCTAAATTAATTGGCTTGTATTCTGTATTATTGTTGTGGTTTGGATCCTTGTTAGTAGGCTGATAGGCCACAGTAGACTGTGGTGATCATCTGTTACAGCTTACTCTCCAAAGTCAAAAAGGGGAAAACACTGTTTTGTATAGCTTCTCCATGTCTGCTTGAAACAGTACTGGTAAAAGTGATGAAAATAAATATTTGCTGGAGGTTTATATGGTATTTTTCTTACATTATTCTTAAATGACTCTCATCTGGTGGTGAAATTGCATATTGCAGTTGAGCTGATCTAATGCCTTCCAGCTACTGAAAGGAGGTCACATTCTTCTCATCCTTAGCTATGCAGCCCTGCTGGCTCTTACACTCTTTGGGACTTGGGAAATTATTCAAAGCAGCATAACAGTATTCATTTCCCATCTTTGGGAGCACTGATCAGTGCTTCAAATCTGAAAGTTAACTTCACCCCTATCTACCTCTGACATGTTGTTTCTCTTAAATAACGAGTCTTTGACCTATATGCAAAATTCTCGTGAAGATCCACCGTTAGCTTATGATAGTAATCATTCGCAGCATCTAATGCACACGGGGGGTTTTGTATTACATAAGGTATTTAGCAGAGAGTTGTATATGCATTAAACTTCCTAACAGTATTAGACAGCAAAACTGAGTCGTGTTCAGCTGCTGTAATCATCTTTGCTGAGCAAGTCATCAGTTCCAAGTTTCCTTGTTAGCGTGGAAGATAATACTTAGCCTTCTGAAATTCACGTATTTACCTGTCTGGAACTGGAAGAAGCGATGATCAATTTCAGGCTGAAGATACCATTTAAAGAGTGGTAAGGAAGAAGGATTTTGCAGATTAGTCTTTAACTACAGTCTTAATTTAATGAATTTTTGTTTTCAGTTGATAAAAGCATGAGAATTTTGCTGACATCTGCTTACAGTTTGGATATACCTTCTTTGTCTTCCAAAAAATAAACCACAAAGTCCTGTGTTGAGTGTCAAGCCAATTACTACAGGGGGCTTCAAGATGTGACTTAAGTCTGCTGCATACAAAGTGGTACCTGTGAATTTTTACATGTTAAAAAATACCCCAACAAACCCTAAACATTAATTCTTTTAAATACCTACCTTCTGTTACTATGAGTAAAGTTGCATTAGCGTATGCAGAGAGTGTGACAAGCTTTGGTCACTATAGATGAGAGTGCATGATTCCATTGAGGAAGCTCTAATAAAGTGACCCTGGAATAGTTAAGTTACAATGGCTCTGAGGCTGCTGTAGTCCTTGTACGAGAAATTGTGCTTTTTCTTGTACAGGTAAGGTATTTGTTGTCAGTGTATTTTTCTAGTGTGTAAATGACTTCTGAATACATAATGACAGATGGCAGAAGTGATCACTGGTCATGTACAGGCCTGTTTAACTTCTTACATGCTTTGGAAGAGCAAAAAATGTGAAAAGTGTAATCTCTGTTCCTGTGTCTGGAAGGCACACCAAAATTTTTGGGGCAGTCTAGAGCCACAGAACGCACGTTGCTTCCCTTTGACCTCTAACAGGAGGGGAGACAACACCAGGGTGGTATCTTGTTTGGAGGGGAGCAGCTCATTGCTGATTTGCTGTTTTCTGCAGCTGGAGATTCACACTGCAGGCTCAGTAGCCTCTGTCCAACAGCCCTTCAGTAGCAGTAGTCTCACTATTACATTTGAGAAAATTCAGTTACAGTAATGCAATATGACTTTGTACCCAAGTCAGAGTAGGGTTAAAATATTTGTTTTTATTTAATACCAGTAGAATTCTTGCTAATAATTGGCTAATCTTGACTTTCTGGAAGGAATGTAATTGTAGATAAATCTTAACATGTTGAGAACACTGATTAATGTTGTATGTCCACAAATGCCTTAGGAGGGAAAAGAGTTAATTGTTTTAATCTTTACACCAGTGGTCAAAACTAAGATTTGACCATCTTTTCCACAAGTGTCTTTTCATCTGAACATTAAACAGTAAGTGGCTTGTCACTATGGAAACAGTGAAATGCATCACACTTTGTTAAAGATACTTGTTTTTTGGAACCTAACTTCTATCATACATCTTTTGTTGGAACAATGGAATTGTAAAGAACTGCACTAATTACTTTTGAAGTATAAATTACTGAAGCTACAAAAGGGAGGCGTTCAAACTTGAGGGGTTGGTCTTTTACATTAAATTGCAAATTCATTTTAGAGTGGTGTGAAAGCTACTTTATTTACCTTTTTTTCCAGGAAGTTTTCATTGTTAAAGTTGTTTTGAGAGTAGCACAAATTTGGAACATATGGAGAATGCTAGAATGATTAACACAAAACTTCTGTTGGACAGTATCGGTGGTACTTTTCGATGTGGTGTGTATTTTGTTTAGTTGGTATTTGCCTTTTTTTCTATTTAAAATTTTTAACCAAAAGAGAAGTCCCTTTCTTGAAGAAAATGATGCCCATCTTACTGGGACTTTTCCCCTGCCTTTTTATTTCTTTGACTTCATATGAGATTTATTTTATTATATATGGAGACAGTTTATGAATGCAGTATACTGCTGCTCAAATACAGGTTGGTTTTTTGTATTATATTTTTACTGATACAATGAAATAAAAATATGACATGAAGATGGTTAAAAAAAGAAAGAGATTTCAGAGACTTCACCACAGCTGTTTTCCATCCACCAAGCAAAAGAATGCAATTTCTGTAACTTGTTACATTGCTTGCAGTTTATGAAGGGTTTTATGTGACATGTTTTATGGGACAGGGGTGTCCCCTTTTTGTTTCTGAATGAAAACTGCTTCATTTTTTAGTTACCACCTGATTTTACAGAACTCTGGGAAAAGTTGGGTTTTATACTTTAATGCTATACTTTCTCAGTTTTTAAAACAAGAGTTGACGTACTTAGCTGTGTCAGTATACAAATTGTACTTTACAAGGCCATGTTTATTGGCATAATTGCAACTCTCCAGATGCTACCAGCTTAAAATTACATTTAGTGCAAAACTAGTGCTTTGCAAAATGGAACTTACTTACTGAAATCTAAAAGCATCTTTTCAGCTAGCATCTGAAAAATGCTTCAAATTCCCTGTAATTGTGGTTCAGTAATGACAGAAAAATCTAGAATGGGATCAGATGTTTCCAGTAAAACTCAAGGAATTAAATTACCTTTTTTTATTAGTAGAAAGAAAGAAATACGAACCAGAAAGGCTTAGCTGTACTAAATATACTAAATCATGAATATCATTAATCTTACACAAGAATCTTGTGTGTTTTCTTTTCAGTGGGGAATTAAGTCAGAATATAGTAAAAAGTAGGGAAGTAAAATTTTAAAATCAAATGAGGGAGTTATTTTGTGGTGATGATTTCTGTGCTGAGTATAATTGGGGTTTTTTGATAAATTGGTAAAGTTACAGGCGGGCTTGAGTGTTTTGAACTAGATGAAAGTCTTTTATAAAATGCTTATCTTTTGTAACAACTTCTGATCTTAGTGAAATTATTTGACCCCTAGCATTTCTAGATAATAGATAAGCAATTAGTTGAAACTGAGTTGTGCTGATTTTTGTATTTTGCAGATGCTCTGAAATTAACTCATGTAAGCTTTATCCCTGGATTCATCAGTTTAGTAATAACAGAAGATCTGCTGATCAGATACGTCCAATTTATTTTCCTGATGTTGACCCTCACAGTCTTCCTTCTGGTTCAAATTTCTCTATGACAGCAGGGGATTTTCAAGAAATCTATTCTGAGTGCAGTGAGTAAATACAAACTTGTAGTCTATCCATATAGGTGTACCTTCAGAGTATTTGTTATGGGACAGTTAATGATTACAAACAGAATGGAGCTGTATCTACCAGTGTTAAGCAGAAAGTACTGATTTTTTAGCAAGATTTTCTTACTCCAAATCAGCTTTTTTAGATTATAGAAAATATGGACATATCTTTGCTTAACAGATACTTGTTACCATAGTCTGTCTCTTTCAGAGTAAGACAGCACAGTATTATGGAAAGGTTTACTTGATTCAGAAAAGTGATGTTACAAAGGGAACAATGTAACTTGTAACTAGTATTCTATTAGGTGTAAAAAATAGCAGTATTTTTTTTTAATTAATTTCCTGTTGTGAAAGCAAAGCAAACCTTTTCAATACTAGTGAACTGTAAGTGAAAAAAATACATACTTTTTGACTCTCGGTATTTCAGAGACACATTTTGAGGATGATAATTTGTTGAGGATTGATAATTTCTGTCAGTACAAATGACCTTAGTTTTTATTGTGAAATCAGGTTGTGTTGTCCTCATTGCACCTATGAAGTAGTATTTTTGACTAATTTAGTCAAATGTTGGATTAACGTGCAGAAGTTAATTTTTCATTTGGTGCCTGCTCTAAGAATCACACATTTAGGATTTGATCAATGATAGATCTTACCCTGTTCTTGTGTATGTTGTCTATTATTGTAATATATGCCTATTCAGAAGTCACTATTGGACTATCATCTCAGATACCTGCTTTCTGTTTCTACCTTTCTGTCCCTGTTAGACCCATACAACTTCTTACCAGGATTGTGTAGCTGTTGATCTGACCTTTATTGTGCAGCTAGACTTACAGATATTTTCTCATAGGAACCTTCCTTATAATGTCTTAGTTTTGTGAAGATTGTGTCTTACATTAGAATGTCTGATACTGGCATAAATTGAGACCTATTGATTTAGAGAAAAACAGGAAGACTCGTGCTTTAAAAGGTAGACTTTGACAGGTCCCACTTGTTAAATGAACTAGTAAACAGCTGGAGACATACTGAGATACTGAATAAAGTTCTTTAAAGCTGGGATTTGTGAAAGTACACTTTATTGTACAGACTTGTATTGTTACAGATATTAAATAGAGAAGCCCAAAATCACTGGGTATTTTTGCAGTTTATTTTTTAACAGTTACAGTAATGAAGTTCATAGGCCAGGTGATAATAGTAATGCCCCAGTGGGCTGCCATTTATATGAAATGTATTGTCATATTTACAAATTACTGTATAGTATATAATAGATCTCATATAACATATATGAGGACTTTTATAAGATGCATAAATAATACATCATATTTTAGCATGTGCATACATATAAATGCATATATACAGGCTACACAAACACGAATTTCACTGTTAACATAAACCAAAATATTTTATTTACTTTTAAATGAAATTAAGAGCCTTCAACTGTTGTTAGTTGGAAGGTAATGCTGAGTGTGTAAACCAATACAGGATAAACATTTCAGGAGCAGAAATATTGAATCTAATCTCTGTATACTTTGCCTTTTTCCAACCAGATACATGGGACTGCATAGCCACTTGCTTTTTCATAGATACAGCACATAACGTCATTGATTACATTGATACTATATGGAAAATACTGAAGCCTGGAGGAATCTGGATAAATTTAGGCAAGTGTGACCAAACTCTTCCTGCTAGCCCTGACTTACCACATAACAGGCATCTAGTACTTGAAAGGAGTTGTGGGGGTGAATGTGTCAGTGCTGCAAACTGTACAGCTAGAAACATCCAGGACTTGGAAATCATCTCGTGTTCAGTATAAGTACAGGTGTTCACTAGTTACACTGGAGTCAGCTATTAAGTCTTGTCAGTGGCAGGTTTTACATTCGTGCACCAAATGTTTTTTGTTTGACTGTGTTCTTTTTTTGCTTTTTCTCTAAGAAAATAGAACTTTTTCTACATGGAAATACATCTTTGCCGTTTTCTTCTTAATCTATTGTCTAATTTGTACTGCGCTAAGCAGATGCTTAAGGAAAGAGATTTATGCATGCCTTAGCTCAAATGAAAAGATTTAATTGGAGTCTTCCATGGTGATGGGAGACAAAACTCATGATGTAAACATTGTGCATAGTAGAAATTGCTCAGTGAGCCATGGCACTAGTCCTTGCCAGACATAGCATGGAAGCAGGGCATTTTGCAATGATTCTGAAATTCAGTATAAAAATACATGAGTGTTAGAGATAGGTTATTTTGTCTGTATTTGAATATGTGAGTCTGGATATAAGTGTTCTTTGCACTTATGTATGTGCTTTCAGTTTTTAAAACATACTTGTCTTTTTGATACCACCTCCATTGTATCTTTGTATTTTAGGTCCTCTCCTTTACCACTTTGAAAACTTGGGGAATGAACTTTCTATAGAATTGAGCTATGAGGATATAAAAAATGTTATACTTCAGTATGGATTCCATATAGAGGTAAGAAGATCCCATAGTTTGCGATGAGTGGTATTAGATAAACCAGATAAACTCCCATGAATAAACCTTTCCTTAAAATT
The DNA here is from genome assembly GCF_964237585.1 of Gallinula chloropus. NCBI lineage: Eukaryota > Metazoa > Chordata > Aves > Gruiformes > Rallidae > Gallinula > Gallinula chloropus. The sequence continues at coordinate 38,538,479 of NC_140089.1, forward strand.
TAGTTCAACATAATGACTATACTAATAACTTCTAGAAGTATTAAATGTTTGTGTCTTCCAAGTTACTTGCTTTCCTCATGGGCCTTCAAATCCAGTAATTATGTAGCAATTTCTTTGTTACTAACAGAAACTGGTTTTGTTGTTTCAGAGGTAGTGTTTTGAAATATGCTGGGTTTTGTCGTTCTTTTTCAGGTGGAGAAAGAATGCGTACTGTCAACTTACACTGTGAATGAACTCTCCATGATGAAATACTACTATGAGTGTGTGTTGTTCGTGGTGAGAAAACCAGAATAGAAGTGGTCTGAACAGCTTAATCATAAAGAAAAAAAAGTTGGCTTGAAAGCTAGAAATGAGAATGAAGTGGACTGGGTGATATCTGGACACAACCTCAAATCAGTGGTGCCTTCTTATTCCTAACGGGATTTAGATAGTGTCTATTTTCTTAATATCTGTCTTGCTATTCAGACACGTACTATGCCATTTGTAATACACTTGTGAGAGCAAAGGCGGAAATGTTCATATACACTGTCTTTGTGCTTTGGGGATGCATTAAAAATAAAGGCAAAAACATTTTCTTGAGAATAAAAGTCAATGTTTGCCATAACCAGGCTAATTATTTGCATATGCTGCCTCATTTTTCATAGGTTTATAATTTCCTTTTTCTTCTACTTTCTGATGTTAGAATCTTAGAATATATGGAGTTGGAAGGGGCCCATAAGGATCACTGAGTACCAACTCCTGGCTCCACACAGGATCAGCCAAAAGAATGTTAGGAATCCGTAAAGGTGCTTACTATACCACCTGTGTCACGTTTAGGGAAGTGTTGCTAAACTTAAATTATGAAGTCTGAAATGTTTAGAAAGTGATAAAATTGTTCTTGATTGATGGCCATCAGAAAGATCACAACATTTCCGTGAAACTGAAACAAAGTAGGTTATTATACAAGTTCTAATGTTTGACTAGTAATGCTATTAACAATTTAATCAAAACATGGAACCTATAGGCAAGTTCAAGTACCATGTGAAGGAGTATTGAATGAAGAAGCAGCGGCGTGTTACAGAGAAGCTGAATGTTAACCTCAGTTTAGGAATAACACCAATGTTGACTAGTATCTCAGTGTTGAAACTTAAATATATTTGATGCTTTGACATCTTAAAATAACATTGATTTGAGTCATCTACTTACTGCTTAAGCCAAAACAATGAAGTAGTATTTTTTATTAAATGTAACGTAAGAGAAAGTCATGTTATACATTGAGCTTCTTGTTAAAGTCAATAACGTAACTGAGTTATGCATGCCACGTGTAGGTAGGGCAAAAAAAAAATCACATATAAAGACTATGTACTGTAGCCTAAGCATCTCTACTTGAGTCAGCATATGCAAGCCAATTAGCAAACAGATTCCTTGGAACTTCAGGCGCTTTACCTGTGTGATGTAGTGACTCCTTGGTTCCTTATGCTAAGTCTCTTTTCTTGGCAGATGTGGCTTACCAGAATATTTACAAATTGTCATACTGCACAAGAGGCTGAATCTTCTGTCACTTAGAAGTTATAAGAAAACAATTATTACGCTGAAAGATATGCCATGTTAGCTATTTTCTCAGTATGTTGGCTACTCTAAGGACTATTTCCATCCATTTTCCAAAATTTCTTTAAAATAGAAAACATTGTGATAAGGAATCAATGGGTTTTTCATACTTGGTCAAAATGGCACTGGACAATAGCTCATTTGCTTCATATTATTTCTAGTCCCGTTGTTTTCATAGGTGATGCCCAAATCACATCTTTAACTGAGCTGTTAATAGCTTTTGGATTTTTCCTGTTAAGGCTGGAAATTTGTGCCTTTGTTCCTACATTGAAAGTCTGCAAGGAAGGAAAAATACTTTTCTTTTAATTGGGTATGTATCAGTATGTATCAGCTTTAGAGTAAAGGCTTCTGAACTACAGAAGTTTTCAGTTACAGCTCTGCTTAAATTACTTATTTGAACTCTCTCTTCTTCCTGAAAGTGCACCACTAAGGTTTATGTCCATAAATGAACTGTAAAAATTCTATGCTGCTATGAGAAAAATGTGTTTAAATCTGAAACAATGCCATTGCAACAAGTAATTAAAAAAAACCCAAGCCCCTGCACACTTAAGAATAATTTAATTTGCTTTAATTATTCTACTACTTATTTTTTCAGAGACTTGGTGATTCTGTTGGTTTTATTCCTCTTTAGAAGAAATATTTTACTTATTTCAAGGAGCTTGAAAAATCATGAGGCTTGGTCAGTGTTGGATTATATTGTTGCTGAGTAGTATATGTACCTGTAATATTGCCCAATTTCCTCTACCTTCACAATCTAGTTACACTTGAAGTGTGGTTTTCTTGTTTTCACAAATAGGCAATGGAATTCTTTCTTGCTTTCTGGTTGAACGTCAGTATCCTTTGTTCTGGTGGCTTTGTTCTTTGCCACCCGGCATTGTCACAAGTGCCATTTCTTGTGTTGCTTTCGGAAAGTGGGTTTTACTTTACTGAGGTGAGATACATCGCGCTGAGCTTCTGTTTCTCATCTAGAACATGCCAGGTTTCCCCCCAGTGTTCTCCTCTTGAATTATCACCGCCGCATTAGGAGCTGGAAGCAGAACAATCTTGTGAACAAGCTGTGTGAGTTAGTAGTTTTAGCTGCAGCCCTGTTTATGAGTTCTTTACATTCATCACTGCTATCCTCGCACGTAACAGTACCAGCGTACTACTGAGCGGGGTCACGTTCCCCCACTGTGTGCACAGCAGGAAAATGCTTGAGGTCTTCTACCAGCTGAAGCCAATGCCGCCTAATTTAGGTCACTATTAAACTGTACGTGGTTGCGGGTGTAAAATAAAATGCTGCGTAGTCTTTGGTGTAACATTTCTTGATGTGGAGTGCGCTTGACAACCGTGGAGTGCTCCGAGGGTGACGAGAACAAGCCTGCTTGCGCCCGCCTCAGCTTCCCGCCCTGTCACTGCCTGTCCCCGGCCTCGGGTGCTCCCGTCTGGGGCCGGGACCCGCCTCCTCGTCCGTGGGTTTGCCCTCGCCCGTCCTATGGTTGCGCTTCTGCGCCGGTTCCTGAACTGCGGCGAGCGGAGCTCTCCGCGGAGGCTGGCGGCAGCCCGCTGCCCGTACCGCGCCGGGGGGCTGTGTGTGTGTCGGGGTTTGTGGCGGGGGAGAGGAATACCCGGCTCTCGGCGCACTCAGCGCAGAGCACGCGCCCCTCGCAGCCCGCCCCCGCTCGTCGGCGGGCGGGGCCGAACGAGCACCAGGCGCCCCGCCCCCTCCAGCGGCCGCGGGGCTGGCGCCGAGCGCGGTGCGCATGCGCCCTCCTCCGCGCGGTAGCGGGGGGACCCGCGCTCCGCCGAGCTGCCGGTGCTCGACCCCCCCCCTCCCCTCCCCGCCCCTGCTTCCCCCCATGGCCAAGCGGCGCGCGGAGCCGTTAGTGTGTCACGTGCCCGCCAAACGCCTCCTGCGGGAGCCGCCACCGCCGCGCGCCGCCGCAACCGAGCGGCGCCCCCGGGGCGAAGCGGCAGCCGCCGGCCCGGCCGCCCCGAAACGGAAGCTGGAGGAGGCAGAGGCGCCACCGGGCAAGCGGCCGGGGCTGCGGGGTGGCAACCCCCGCAGCCCTCGCGGGGAGCAGGGGGAGGCGGGGGGCAGGCGGCGCGCCGGGCCCGTGGCGCCCCAGGACGAGTGGACGGCGAAGGTACGCGCCGGTGGCCGGAGCAAAGAGCGGGTTGCCGCCGCTGAGGTAACGGTGCGGGGCCGGGGAGGATGTCGCTGTGGGCGGGCCCGGGCTACTCGCCGCCGGGGAGAGAAAACCGTAGGCGGTGCGGGCGGCAGCTGAGGCGAGCTCAGCCGGGGGGCGTTTGGCGGTCCGCGCGGGCGAAGTCCCCGGCCTTGGCCAGGCTCGGCACACCCCGGCCTGCGCCTCCCGGCCTTAGTCTGGCGCGGGCCTCCGAAAGCTTGCTTTGCTTGTCTTCTTGCCGCTTCTTCCCCCAAAGGAAAAAGCTAACGTTTGTAGCTCGCCCCATCCCCCCCCGAGGAAAACGTGGTGGGTTACCCTCATCCGAAAGTATGGAGTTCATTTTGATAACGCACCCGTTGTGTGCGGTTGCTGGCAGGGCTTACTGTAACATCTGACAACTCACTTTGTTAACTTCTCGTGTGGGATGAGCGCGTCGTGGTGGTACCAGAGCTGTCCTCAAACTGAAACGTGTGGCCAAGGCAGCGGCCGGAGGAAGGGGACCAGTTATTCAACGATCAAGCTATATGGAAACGCATAGGTGACTTGTAACAACGCTTCAGGTTAACTTTATGCAACGCATATCCTTCTCCCTGGCCTTGACCACGCAACGGGACAGAAAACAAAATAGGGTGCTAAGAAAGTTTTAGTTTTGCAAGAATAAAGTGCTAGGTCGAATTTATTGCTTCTCCAGGAAGTTTGATATGTAAACTCCCCTTTCCTTCCGCCTGGACCTTTTAAGTAAGACTGAAGTATTTGGTCCAAGTGGCAAGGAAGTGGCAGAAAGTCTAATGCAGTTACATGAGCTTTGAACTACAGTTTTAGAGTCAGGTTTTGAGAAGGTGGGGCCTACGACAGTGTAACACCCATCTAAGACCTATGAAGAAAAACGTGTCTGTTCTTTATCAGGCTCAGCCTGTCGGTGTTTTCGTGGTTGGTTGGCTGGAATATTTTTTTGTGTGTTGTATGGTAGGATTAAGGCACACAAGAATTGAGGAAAAAATTCTGTGTCCTGGGAAAAATGATAAATCCTTTTTAGGCTGCACCTTTTAAACACAAGCATGTCTTTCATTGTTGAAGAGCAGACAAGTGTCTTCTGAAGCAAACCAAATTAAACAAATTGAGCAGACCTCTATAGTTTTACTCTGTCACAAATACGATGCTGAATTCTTTACTTACTCCCTAGGGTCACTAGGTGTAATTGCATAACTGTTTGTCAGCAGTGGTAGGCAGGCAGTAAGCCCCCAGAACTTCCACACATAAAAGAATATTTCTCTGTATAAAATATATTTGTAAGACTGGTTGTTTCCTTAAGTACAGTGTTGTATAAAAATATAATTTAGCTTTAAAATAAAACTTGGTTAATTGCAGGCAAGAAGGGTTTCATGCAACTTCTGTGTGTCCTGCCTGTATGTTTTCAGTCTTTCAGAAAGAAGTTCCTGATGATGATTTTTACACCGTTCTGAATGCTGAATGCTAGATTCATTCTTTGTTGCATCATGAGTTGTGTAGTTTGTTACAGTAGTAAACATCATCAGGATACTGTTAAAGGTTACCAAGCAATTACAATTACATTACAGTTGGCCAGAGAAGATACATATGATATATAAAATCTATTTATAGGTACATAATCGTTGAGTTTTATTTGCAAGCACACCTTTGCAACTAGAGTTGGAAAGTTTAATTTCTTAAAAATTGAACAGCTTAATCTGTAGGAACTGAGCTTCTGTATGTCTGAGTTTGCTACATGTTACCTACATTTCTAGAATTTTTTTCTCAAAACCTGTCTTGAAAGGTATTTGGTTGGATGTGAATGTCTGATATTAATATTACACTTTGTTGATGAATGTTTAGTGCTTGTGCCTGTCCTTTGTGCTCCTTGGGTTTGTTCATTTTCACAATGAATCTTCCTGAGAGATACCGGTAAACTGAAATAGTGCCGCTCTGGAGACGTGAGTGCTCTTGATATTAATCCTGTGCGTAGTCTCAGTCCAGAACAAAGAATATGCATGTTTTTGTGGTTAGGAAGTTTCTTATTTGTAATCTCTCTGAAACAAGAAGGCTGCCATTTACTCTGTATCCAAAAACACCTAACACAGCAATGTTCTGATGTTAAGCATTTAATGCAGAGTGAGCAGGAACTTCTTAAAATATAAGGGCAGTTCAGATTAAAGGCAGGGAGAATTTTTAAGGGTTGCAAACAGTTTCTGAAACTCCATTGTTGGATTATTTCTTTTCCAGATAATTTACTAGGCTTCTGCCCTGCACAGTTCTGTGTGAGTGATGCTGCCTATGTAAGAGTAGAGACTGGCAAAAATCCCATTTCTCTTTCACGCTTTGTTAATGATGTGCAAGAGAAAAAACTCAGTTCAGAATACTACTTACACAAATGTGTGCAACTACTTTCAGTTTGGCCTTCTTCCAGTTACCGTATAATCAATCCTTCTGTTCCTGGGACATCATGAAATTGTTTTTGGTGTTGATGCCCATTGATGGGAACTTTGGTTCTGTAATTTTGCCAGGTGACATTTTTTTTCCTTAGTGAGGCAGTTCATGTTAGTGGTACTCTACAGGCATGCAGCCTCCTTGCTGCTATGAAATGTCTACACCTTTTCATGCCTCTCTTAATTATTGCAGGTCTTTAAAAATGCAGCTGTTTTGGTTACCTAGTATGACACATTACAGCTCATGAGAGGTTTGTCTGGTAACAAATAGAAAAATAGTACTCTATGAAGACTGTATGTTGAATTTAAATACTTCTCCTGGAGAGGAGGGGGGAAGCATCATCTTTCCAGAATCTGAGAGGGTTATGAGATGATGCCGCAAATTTATGAACATTAAGTTTTTTTATTCTGTTGTAGAGCCATTAGAGGAAAACATGAAAATTTTCAAGAGCGATACCAGTTCATTTGTTAAATGTTCAGCACCTCTTACACCTGAGATTAATTAAAGTAAAATATTTAAAAGTTCTGATTGTATGTTAGGAAAAATACAAACCTATGTAGAAACAGTTTAGGTTTGTGGCAGCATTCAGTGTTTTTACATGAACAAATTACGTACTCAGGACCTAAGGAATCACTTCTTATTGGTGTCCTGTCCATAGAAACACGCATATAGATTGGCCACTGTTTACAATCATGACGTGATTTTGTATGCAGAGTCCAGTAATTGCATAGGTTTTACAGTGCTGTTCTTTGCAAAGACTGCAAGTCAGAGAAATTGGTGGAGTTAGGGAAGTATTTCTCAGATGTTGTACAGTAGTTCTTTGCAAGAATATTTGAAACTACAAAAGTCAACTCTGCTTTGGCTGAGACTGTACATTCTATAATGTTTTCCTTAGAAATAGCTCATTATTTTCCTGTATAGAATTATAAGAACTGTTAATATGGAACAGCTAAGTGACTCCTCCCTGTTTCACTTCTTCTCTAGAAAAGATTCTTTTTATTATTTTGTACTGCTGTGATAAGGCACTAATGTCTTTTTGTTTTTGTCTTTCCAAAGCAAGAAGAAGAATTCCTTCAGTACAACTCATTCCTGTATTGGAGAGTACCATTACCTGCTGTTGATTTGTCTGATATTCAGAACCTAGATGGAGAGACTCCACCAGAAGCTAAAACTCCTTCAAGGACTGATACCATGGAGACTGAAATGGAGACCTGATCAGTTGTTTCATAGTTGTACATCTACTTGCAGGAAACTAGTTTCAAATTCGGATCCAGTCTTTTTTTTTGACTTGGGAGAAAAATAAGCATGCTTCTGCCTTCTTGAAGAAAAAGTATTATGTCAGTCTGGAAAAGCAAATCTGAGTTGTCTTAAGTGGATGGGATAATCACTGTTAGATTACTTAATAGTAAGTTGACTGGGGCATTAGAGTGTGGGAGAGGCTGTGATGTTTAGCAGGAAAGCTTGAAAACATGGAGGCAGGTTAAAAGAAGACTACATGACATTAGAACTTGGGGATGCTGTTAAAAGAAACAGGTAGCTATGTTACATGCCAAAAGGATATGGAAAAGAATTTTGCCTGTCCTGAAAAAAAAAAAAAACCAACCAACTTTCTGTGGTACCTGAAAGTGAAATAGTTATGATCGTGAGTTTATCATAAAGCACACAAACTGTAGTAATTTTTAATGTAGGTTTTTTTCTGTGTAATAACTAAACCAAAAAAAGTAAGAGCCTACCAAAACCAGACAAAACATTCCCTTTTCTATGCAAACCAAAAACAAGTATGAAAGGGGAAGAAGGAAAAGGGGATATTTTCTTCTGCAAGCTGCCACTGTTCTAAAAGTTTTTTACATGCTCTGTGTGAAAAAGTTTTTTCACTTCATTTTGCTATTACGCGAAGCGCTGGGCAGCTGGCTTTTACATGTTACAGTTAATGCTGTTCTTTGTGACGTTAGTTCTGGACCAGTCAGTAGCAGGGAAATGGCAGTTCTACGCAAATGTGCGAAGTTAATGGAATGTGAAATTACCACATAGAAGTTTTCAGACAACTGACTGAGGTCTGGTTTATGCCGAGACTATGATTTGCAGATGTTCATTACATTAGTGGGTTTTGTTGTGAAAGTCAAACTTAATGCTCGTCTTTTGTAATTTATTTACAAGTTAAAGTACAGTTAGAAATAGTTGTTTCTAATAATAAACTGAAGTTGTGTGAGCAGACTGTCAGGCTCTGCAGATGTGATTTTTCTTTAAGGATAGAAAACTCTGTATTTTTGCTGGAATCAAGAGTATTTGCTAAAAGACAATAAAGTTTTGCCTGTGTGTATTTGAAAATTTTGGCTTGGTTTGGGGCTTTGTACACTAGGTAATAAATGCATTCCTGCACTCTAGGGATTTTCTAGTACTTCACACCATCAAGTATTCTCCTGATCCAGCGTTGTGCGTTTTTAGCTAGTAACTCTGCAGACATACTTAATTCACTTAAAGTTTATTTGAAGCTTCATGCACAGATATGTTCTAGTAATGGGCTGTGTTTTAGCATCGAAATCAGCTTCTCCACTATATTCACAGGACAGAAGAGGTTTTAGTATTGTTTTTAAAATCCATATTTGAGCTAATTCATCACAAAATAAGCCCTTTAAAACCAATTAAGCTTGCACTGTGTTGTAGGCCATATGTTTATTTACAATGACGCTGTAGGCAAGCACTTTCCTCCACCTTGTTCTAGTTGTGAGCTCTGGGTTATGGGCTGGATGGAATGTTAGGGCTATTTTCAGAGCGTTTGCTGAGCTGATTATTTTTTTCCATTCATCTGTTTGCAAATAGAAGCAAATTTAAAAGCCTTGGAAAACTTTTTAAATGAGTCTTAGAGTTCAGGCTGTACAAAAGACTGGGCAGGGTAATGATAAATCACAGAAACTTCGTCAAAAAATATCAAGACATGATACAGCTCAGTGTCTGCTGTCTCCAGGTACCATATATCATCCTAAGCTCATATCCAGTGGGAAGAAAATAATTTGAGACTTTGGCACAAATTCTAAGACAACTCAGGAGTAGCGTAATACCTATCAACCGATGATCTTCATTTGGTCTGTGCTTAGACTTTTAGGGGGGTGGGGATTGGGTATATTTGTTCTAGGCAACTGGGAGTTTGCTTTTCCCTAAAACCTTCTCCCCTAAGAAGAAGAACCACCATCAAAAGAGTAATAAAATAACATGGTGTAATGAGAGACCATCTGACTGTAACCTGGAATGGTAAGGGTGTTAAATCTGGAAGTAGCACAGTAAGGATACAGGCATGCTACTGAGAAGTGAAATGCTGGAGTTAGCTGCATTTCAGAGCAGACTCAAACAGCAAAGTGGTCTTACTGACTGGTCAGTGAATTTCCTGTCTCATTCTAAACTTGAGGCCTGTTCTGTATGGTCTGATCTGTTTTACTGGAGGTCTCTGCTATATTTATGGCTCCCAAGTCAGGCCAGCCTGCAGGAGGAACCCTAAGCACAGTCTGGATTGGGAGAGGAGAAGGAAGAACTGTGAAAAATGGGCTGTCTTGATGATTGTGTCTTGGGTAAATAGATAGTAGAAAGAGAAAAATAGGGGTGGAGTAGGGGATGGAAGGTAAGGTGATGATGAAGTAATGTAGCAAATGAGTGCAGGCAATGACAGGAAGTAGTGTTTTCAGTGTTGGCTCCGTCTTCAGCACAGCAATGTTACATTAATTTCAACATGGTGATCAACAATAAGTTCATTAGGTTTCTCACAGTTTCAACATGGCGTTTTCATACTGTGATTCTATGACAGTTACTGCTTGATGTTCTTCCTGGCTGTTGAGGCCAAGAATTTAATGGACATTAAAAAAGTAGGTGCTAGTGTACATGGGTACTGGGAAGATCCACAGGATCCTGCGCATAGAAAACTGGAGAGTGCAGATACATGTTTCTATGGGGCAGCTAGTTCTGGTTTCAGCAGATTTCGTGGTGGGGAATTCACACACAGTTTTGAGAAAGCATCTGGGGATAGCCAGGGTAAAAGATGTTCGACTGTGGGAGCTAATTGTTTGGTAAAACAAAGCTTATATTCGAGGTAAGCATTTCAAAACGCTAGTATGCTTGGACCAGCTTAATTATTTCCATGCCTACAGTTATAACCTTGGCTCTCTAGGTGGCAACATACATACACAGTAGACTACGGTGAGTCTGGAAAATGTTTTGGGTATGCTTTTATTCTGAACTGCCCCTGAAAATTCTAGCAGTGACATCATGAATGCTAATCATTTCCTTACTGCAATACATAAATAACAGCAGATCAAATCACAAGTTCCTGATTATAAGGTGAATGGAGATCTTCAGCATATTTGAAGTCAAAACGTTTTGCCAAGAATTTTTAGTTCATCTCCTGTTTTTCTCTCCTTCCTCACTCCCCCTTCCCCCACCACCCCAAAAAAAAGCTACCAATTTAACACATGGGAATTTGTTGTCACCACTTTTACTGTTTCCATCAGCTACAACTGGAAAGTGAGCTTTATCTGATTGTATGTTGGATGGAAACCTCAGTCGGTGGCTGAAGGCTACTTGAAATGTACTCGTTAAAAATGGGGGAGAAAAAGGTAAGTGCTAAGTCACAAGAAACTTTAGCTTGTTTAAAAGTTGGTGTATTGGTAACTGGATTTGCAATGCATAAGGAAATTTCAAATAGGGTTTTTCAAGTAGTCAGTAAGTTTCCTTATTTTTCTTGTGTTAACCTTTTGTATTAGAGAATGTTGATGCAGCAAACTATATCTGAATTATTTGTATTTCATTTGTAAGCGAGCTCATTAGTTATTAATATGTACGTTTTAAATGCTTTTGGTCAAAAAAACAGCGTTCATGACTTCTTGGTCCCTTCTAAGGATTAAAAGTCACTGTTGTTCTCATAAAGCCAAACAGAACCTTTTCGTTATTGAAGGAAAAAATAGGGGGGTTTATTACTGATATGTTACCAGTCCAAGGGAAAAATTGTGAAAGGAAGATAGAGGCAAAGTCAATTTTTGTTTGTAATTATATTTAGCTTTTAAGAATGATTGTGGTAGATGGTATACTTCCTGGTTTTGTTTTGTCTTCTTTTGTAATACTGAATTTTTGAAAGAAGGGATATGGACTGGCTAAACAGTACATTTTTTCTAGTTTTCTTACATGAATACCCAGGGTTCATGTTTGGATTGGAATATGATGAAATAAGTGGCTTACCAAGTAGGAGATTGAGAAAAGTAAACAAAAATAGTATTGTACTATCTTCAATGAAGGGTAGGCCAGAGAAAAGTTTGTTCATGCAGAGCTATAAATGGAAACAAGCCGTATCTATTAGTTGTTTTCTTGCACAGATTAGTTTTGTCATGTTCCACAGCACTCTGCTAATTAAATTGGAACACACAGTAATTAATTCCATTGGATCTACCCTGTGTCAGACATTTCTCAGAAGCCTGATGCTGTATAGTGAATGTTTCCTTTAGATGCTTCAACTTGCAGGCTGTGAGATTTGTTGTGTTTCTTTTACTTCCTTGCATTTAAAAAAAAAATTAAAAATTTGCTTTTGATGACATAAAAGGCTGTTATGTGAGAACTACTTTGGCATGAAGTAAGTTACCAAAATCCTATGTCAGTTCTAAATTTTAGTGTTTATCGATCCAATAATCACACAGTTGGACCTGTGTATCCCATAGTTGTTAGTTTTTCTACTTTTATCTCTTAGAAATTGGATTGAAATCCAGTTGTGATTGAAAAGAGGACAATCTACTTCAGACAAACCTCTGTGTTTCCAAATGTGGGATGTACAAATACAAAGACAGTTTTCCATTGTTTAGATTGAAGCCATAAAAACAATACAAAGGTGTGACTGTGAAACATAGTGTGTCAGCCATACCTATGAAGGGTATGGCTAACATGCAACAAATGTTTACACTTTGGACATTAATATATCAAAGTGGCAGGGTAAATATCAAAATGCTGTAACTTCTGTGACATCACAAGGCTTCAGGGAGAAATTATGACGGTTTGGGTATCCAGTATGTCGGGGTTTTTTTTTCTTACAGCACACATATGCCAAAGTACAGGTTGGTCAGTGGAGACCCTCAAGTCAAACAAATAGGTCCTGAGAGTGCCTACTTGTTTTTGTGCCAGCAAACAGCTGAAAAGGCAGCATAGACACGTATATCTTTCTTATTACTTTGAGTCCTTAGATGCTGGTACCCATATTTCATTGCAGTCCTATTTCCCCCATTTACATTGTGCATCTTACCTGTGAATATCCTGGTTTTGTCGGTGCTAACTACTCCAATCTCAAACCCTTTTGGGATTTCTGTTTCGTCTTTGGGTGGTCTTGAGTTATTCTGAGGTCAGAATTGCAAATTCATGAAGACTTACAAATTACTTCAGCAATCAAACCACTCAAATTCTTAGATCACATAGAATGCTGATTATTTGTCCATTACCTGGACAGATCAGAGAGGTAGGCAGTCACCAGCAGCATGAAGTTTAACCTGGGCAAGTGCTGGATTCTGCACATCCAGCCTGGGAGATAGGATGTTGGAGGCCAGCTGTGCTGAGAGGGATTTGGGGATCTTGGTCGACAGCAAGTTAGACATGAGCCAGCAGTGTGCCCAGGCAGCCAGCAGGCCAACCATATCCTGGGGTGCATCAAGCAGGGCATGGCCAGGGGTCCAGGGAGGGGATTGTCCTGCTCTACACTGTGCTGGTGAGGTCTCACCTTGAGTACTGGGTACAGTTTTGGGTACCACAGTACAAGAGGGGCACAAAACTACTGGACAGTGTCCAGAGGAGGGCAACAACAATGGGGAAGGGTCTGGAGGGGAAGTGTGCTGAGGAGAGGCTGAAGTCCCTTGGTTTGTTCAGCCTGGAGAAAAAGAGGGGAGACCTCATCACAGTCAATAGCTTCCTGACGAGGGGGAGCAAAGGGGCAGGCACCGATCTCTCTTTGGAGACCAGTGGTAGAACCTGAGGGAACAGCATGAAGCTGTGAAAGGGGAGGTTTAGGTTGGGTGTTTGGAAGAGGTTCTTTACTGAGAGGGTGGTCGGGCAGCACCAAGCTTGACTGAGTTCAAGAAGCACCTGGATGCTGCACTCAGTAACAGGCTCTGGCCTGTCTGGTCCTGTGTGGAGCCAGGAGTTGGACTCGATGATGCTTATGGGTCCCTTCCAACTCAGGAGCTTCTGATTCTGTGATTACAAGAGTCTGTCATTGACTTAAAAGACTGATAGAAGTGGATTTTCCTTTTCAGTAAGGAAAATTAGAAACACTTTGCCTTTTAAAGATGTAATTTGGAAGTCCTCTATGATTGAGTGCTAGTGCTTCACTACAGGCTAGGGTAGTGGAATTAGTTTTTGCAAGATGCACTTTTCTGACTTAGAGTTCTCTACATGCAGTGTACTCGTGCTATAGATCTGTGCTTTCAGGATAGTTCACAATAGTGAACAGTAACTCAACTTCACAGGAACAAGACTTTTTCTTTAATCTTAAATCTCAAGTAGTAGAGGAAACATGGTATTTTTTGTCTGTTTTCTTATAAAAAACACCGAACCCCAAAAGTCTGATCACATAATTTTAATCTAAAAATCAAAAAAAGAAGAGTCATACAATTTGAGCCAAGAATGCCACCAAATTAGTTTCCTCTCCTAGGCTAGCTACTTTCTGCTCAGAAAGAAAAAATACATAAGGCATCTTTGTGTGAGGTAAATATTTAAAAGCATTATTTCAGTTGCCAGCAGTGATTTCTGTGATGTTGAAAACTAGCATTTAAAAACACAGTATAGCAATTTAAAAACACATTGGTATAAAACTTATGTAAAAGCTAAGACATTGGGTCATAGCAGAAGAGTGTGGTTTTAGGAAGGGATGATTGGCTCAGAGAAGGAACCCAAAATAAAGCTGCTTAATTTGCTGAATATAGAAGTAAGCTTAAATTTATTTTGCTTTCTTCTTTGAAATCCAGGTACCTAAAGGTGAAACTTAGGCAGCCAGCAACAAACAGCCAAGTTAATCAGTTTGAAAATTGATGACATAGCGTATTTCTACCATGTAGTATGTGATAACTCCTCAAAACACAGTCTGAAAGCAGTGGCCACAGAGCCCAGCCTTGCTGACACCAGCATCCCGGTATGGTTACACTGGACTTGTGCCTGCTGTTGACTTGGACTTGGTGCTGCTGTCAGTGGGGAGTGGTCAAAGCAATGTCCTGCAGGTCTGCAGACCACCAAATTCCATATGATTGCTTGCCTTGTGCCATGCCCTTGCCATGGGGTAAGCTGTGCCAAATGGGGAGCGCTTAGCCCGTGATTGCTACAACATCTTGTGAAACCCAACAGTGGAGTGTTTTGGTCTCACTTTTCAGAGCAGTTGACAATTATGTCTTAAAGACAACGTCTTGTTGAACACAGATATGCCCTCAGGTGGCCCCAGCCTTTGGAAGTCTGGCCTGGGACAATGCTGTTCTCCATGAATCAGACGGATTCTTGCACTGGATAACTGGGTGTTGCCTTAAGTCTTCTGCACAGACATTCTCCAGTCTGAGAGTGTGTGCACTCAGTGTACTTGACTGACACCCTAATAAATGGCTTTAGGTTTTCCTCTTGCCTCCAGCCACAGGTCATTAAAGGACAGCTTTCCATGCTCCCTGTACATTCATTGCTGTTTAACCCTTAGCCTTTAGGTACATAGTTTTAGGTTAATTCAAAGTAAAGGGGTCATTCAATAAGGTTCTTTTGTGGGGGTTGGTTTTGGTCAGTCTCAAGTGGGCAGTTTTTTGTTTGTCTCCTTTCCTCTAAAGCTTGAAGCATTTGTTTTGGTGTGTCTTTGAGTGTCAATAGTAGCACAAACCTCCATCCTCCTTATTCTACCTTCTGTATAATCCCTTTGAGGAAAGTATATTGTGTCTGGTACGAAAAAGATGGGAAAGGAACAGATTTTCAAGATTGCTTTAAAATGAGGATTTGAAAGCTCTGGGGTCACACCTGGAGAAAGCTTCACTGAAGAATCTGTATGCCTATCACTTGGCCCAGGCCATGGAGCTGACAAGTCAGCGTTCAGATCCTCCAGAAGTACTCTCGCAGGTGGCACGTTTGAAAAATCTGTTAATCACTCTGAGGGATGCAAAGAATGACAAAGCAAACTGGAGAGAGGCACTCTTCCCTGAGACTATTCTACAAAACCCATAAGAGTTCTTAAAGCTTATTAAAGCTCAAGAAAGGCTACTCAGAAACTTAGAAAAATTTAAGGTGTTACTGTTTATGTACACATACTGTCTGAGGAGTCACCTAATTCTGAGCTAAGCACAGCAACTGAAGTGGTTATTCTCTGACCCTGTATCTCCTCGTGCTTCTCTCCTTGATTGTTACACTACAAAGGCACATTGTACTTCTCCAACACTACGAAGGATTTCTTCTCAAGAGGACGAGACTACATCTTAAAGGTGCAAAACATACTCCTACACTGAGTCCTCTTAGGCTTTCTCACTCGTTTTCCTACCTCCATTAAGAAAATTGAGTAACAGGGAAAGAAAATTGAGTAACAGGGACCAACGACACCATCTGCAATGTCACTACCAATTGCAGACAGTGATGTCCTGTGTTAGGAAGCAGTATGCTGGTTTCCATGGGACTATGCCTAGAAGCACGGAAACCATTCATGATTATAATGAGTTTAAACTGTACCATCACATTCTGTTCTTTGGGTCTGCACTGACTTCAGAGGTATTTGCAGAATGCATTTCAGGAGAACTGATGGTTCTATGTTTGTGACTGACCATCAAGCTGACAAAACCTACCCCACTACATTCCTGGCTACTTACAGACTCCAATAAAACCTTTCAAAAGACCATTATTTCTCATGGAATAAATTCTGCAGATGGTCCTTTTGACTTTGAATTCTTCATGCAAATATGATGTGTGAAGGATTCTTAGCCATGTTCAGTGTCAGTGACTATTTGATGCAATCAGCGAATGATCTGATTCAAAAAAAGCCACCTTAAGAACACATTGCATCCTAGCTATATATGATTCAGTCTTATTCTTGCCTCCTGTTGAAATATATCTGTCACGTGGACGAGTAGCTGATGGACATTCATATGCCCGCCTGTGTTCTGCCATCCTTGAGTTTAAGCAAAAAAAATCACTTTATTTGTGATCAGGGAGTTCATGTTCTTGGAAAAGTATTCATTGGCAGATCAGTGTCTAATATTAATGGGCAGCAGGAAGAAAGGTTTATGACAACCAGACCTGGAATAATCACTGCATATTTGCATACAGTGAATATGCAGTAAAGCAATAAAGCGTGACTTAATCCCACTCCAGGAGGCTGTCTCTGTGTGCTGTAAAGTCGACAGGGAAGACCGAGGCAGAGGAATCTGTTCTCTGGTAGTCCAGTACATGCATGGCAAAACAAGATCTGAGTTTTGCCTTGCAAAGAAAGAAAACCTGCCACAGTGCCTTCTACAGCATGCTGCAGCAGTAGGTGAAACACTCATCACCTGGTGAACATGCACTTACCGCGTCAGCTGCCAGCCTTCAGTCTCGGACTAATTTACGAGGCTTCTCGATGTTGCAAGATAAAGGTAAACAAGCCCAGAGCCAGGCTGGTTTGTTGGTAAAGATACAGGGCAGGCAGAGAAAGCAAGAAGTAGTTCTTACCAGTTTCATTCCTTGCACCTCTCTTTGCTGGTTCATCAGTTCCTGGAGATCTGGTAGGGCACTGAGGCAAAGGTTTGTAGATTGTCTTACGAAACTAGGTGTATTCAGTGTGTTTGGAGATGATGAAACAATGAAACTGGGAGTTCCCTCTAAAGCAGATTAGTGCATAAGATGTAGATTAGTTTTAGCTTTTTCATTCCAAAATCCGGACACTCCTTTGGTAGATCCTGCGTGATTGAACACGGTTGACGGAAAAAACATTTCAATGTATGTGCTGGATGGGAGGTATGATCTAACAGAACACCGTGACCAGAGGGGGTATCTGCATGCTTATGATTACAGGCACTCATGGAAACAACAGGAACAAGGTGATTCCTGCTTTGGCAAAAGTTTCTGTCAGGCGTATGATCCTCCTTCAAGACTGCCTTTTGGTAGGAGTTTTTTGGACTTCGAAAGCAATGCAAGGCTATGCCTGAATTAACGCAGTCATACTTTGATGTGTCTGCATTTCCCTTACTTAGGATGTAAAAAGCCGGAGGTGTGAAGTGTTGTTCCATCCAAGAACCGTGCTGGCTGCGCTGTTGTTGAAGTGACAGCTTAAACACTGGGACTATAGGACTCACAAAGAAAGAAGCATAAAGAATGAACAAAGAAGATAGCGCCGATCTTAAGGTAAGTCTATAGAAACATGATTGATACTCTCCAGTAGGACCGCAGGAGAAAACATCTTGGCAGTTCTGACTTCTAGATATAACAAGCTAAAGAGCGCAAGATAGTTACGTGGACTTTGAACTACTAAAATGCCTGTTATAAAACACATCACACGTGTTTTCATATCAGTGAAGTGCTGCGGCACTGGGTGTGAGAATTTGCAGTGTGAGAACTGGTTTGTGTGGCTTGGCAGTGCAGATTTTTAGGTCTTTGCATTAGATTACGGACGACGCATCTTGATTCCAGGGAAGACCGAGGATTTCTCATGTCTGGAGGAAGATGCACAACTCAGAAAAACAGCAGAAATTTGAAAGGACAAAAATGCTTGCAGTCAGAGGAATCTGTACACCTACTTATGTCCCAGTCAAAGTCCAGAGCATCTGCATGTGCCGTGGTACACGCATTTCAAGCTTCTCCCAGGGTTCAGATTCACAGGAAGAGTGAAGCTGGTAACAGTGACTGATGGGTGTAGCTAGGAAAAGAACAAACATGCTGTTTGTCACCTGGTAAAATTTCTAGCAGTGAATCCTGCTGCTGGAAGACGTAGTGCTTTTTTAAGGCCTGCTGGGGAAGAAGTGCGATGTAAGAAGTCTAAAGACAAAATGGACGCTACGTAAGAATCAGAAAAGTTTTGCCGGGGGCTAGAGGCAGTTTTTGTACCCTTGTCGTTGAAAGAATAGTTTACAATAGTTTACAATAGTTTTACAGGGAGTATTTTAAAAGGCCCTGAGGCACACCCCCAGGGCTGAGCAGGCTTTGCTGTGCTGCTGGGTTTTGGGTTGCTGCTGAGCCTGGGTGCTTGGGTGGGGGTACCTTCTCCCTGGTGCTCTTGGAGGCTCCACTCCTGTGCTCCTGTACGGAGACAGCATGGTCTGAAGGCAGGGCTCTCCCACAGGGGAGGAGGAGGGAGACCTGGGCACCATGAAGATGAGACTTGGCCCTGCCAAGTTTTCATGAAGAGACCAGAACATGGGAGAAAGATCTAGTGGATGGGAAGTACAGATGAAGGGCAGAGGCAGGCGCGGGTTGGAGCTCACAGTCAATATAGTGGCACAGCTGAAACCAATCAAATAAAGGAAACAGCAGGCAAAAAGCAGATGAGAGAGCAGGGCAGAGAAACTGAAGAACTGGAGGCTGGGATTGATTATAGGAAGAGGGTAAGCTTGGGACAAAAGCAAATGGAGACTGAAAGCAAAAAGTGAGATTTGAGAGACAAGTTGGAGGGCATGCAGAAGACTGGAAACAAAATGAAGCTCAGGCTAGAAGGAGAGTGGCATATGCCTGCTGTGTTAGTTCCCACTCTGTACAACCGGCTATAACTGCTGTAGGCAATTTTTCTTTTTGGTCCTTGGCTGTGGGTGTCAGGGTGCTGATGGGCTGCAGGAGACCATAACTGCTGAGGGGGCACTGAGGCTTCTCCTCTGGGTTCTGTCGGCATGGAAAAAGTCACACAAAAGTTATGTGAAGAAGAATAGGAAGATCAAGAACCTAAGTATTCAGAAGTTTGGCTTTATATCCAAATTAGATCACTTTATGAAGACGTTTAATTAGTGGACTGTCCACACACTGGTTCTCTTGTACACTGGTTGTGTTGTTCATTATCATGAGCTGTAATACAGCTACTGCTGCTTCTTCACCTCCTTGCCTTTCAGCAATGTATTGATTACATACGATTCATGTCTTCATAGTTCAGAGGCAGTTTCTGGTTTCCGCTCGGACCTTCCCGTTTGATTTACCACCAGCGCTGTAGCCTGAGCTTACACTGTAGCACATTTTTTCACAACACCCTGCAAAATGACCAGGGGAAATACCCAAACCTCTAGCTTCAGGAGAAGAGCCGAGACGCAGAACAAACTCGAGCCAGAAACCCCGTGCCGAGCTCGGGATAAGTGTGACCCGTTTTCTCGACGGGGTGAAGAACGTGGCAGGGTCGGAGCAAAGCACCGCCGGGGCCGGGGGTGCCTGTCGGCGGGTCGGGGGGAGGGGGGTGGGATGGGAGATGGAGGCGGGGGGTGGTCCTGCGGAGCGGGCGCTCAGCCCGGCTTTCGGGACTCCCCGGGAGAGCGGTGGCAGAGCCAGTACACGGCTGCCCCACGGAGCGAAACCTCGCCCGCTGCCTCACAGCAGCCTTGCGCCTTCCGTGCTGGGGGGGGGGGGGGGGGGGGGGGAAACAACCAAGCAAATAAATAACTAAAAAGCCGGGGGTAAAGGACGGCGCCCCGAGGGAGAGCCGCCGCGCCCCGCCCGGCCGCCGGGGGACAAGGATCGCCGGCGGGCATGGCGGCGTGGCGGGACCTGCTCGTCTCGCAGCTGGGCTCCGTCTGCCGCGGCGGCCGGGACTGGCTGGGGGGCGGCTGGCGGCACCCGTCCCGCGAGCGCTGCGCGGCGGCGGAGGACGCGCGGCAGCGAACACCCCCGCACCGACCGCGCCGGGGCGGCCGCGAACCCGCGGCCCCTCAGGTGAGGGTGGGACGGGCGGGGACGGGAGGCGGCCGGCGGCGCGGCCGGCCGGGGGGTCTTGCCGCTTTCCGCCGAGGGACGGGCTGCGGAGTTGCTGGGGCTGCTTGGTCCTCTCCGTCCTCAGCCGGACCAAAGTCTGCTCGGCCTGGGAGAGAGGGGTATCGCCGTGCGGAGCGGGGGATGGGGCGGCCAGCTCAGCGGGGCACGGCAGCGGGCTAAAGCTCTTCTTTCCTCACGGGTGTGCATTGCATGGCCGCGAAGATCGTCAGGGGATTGGAGCACCTCTTCTGTGAGGACAGGCTGTGAGAGTTGGGCTTGTTCAGCCTGGAGCACAGAAGGCTCTGGGGTTACCTAATTGCAGAGTACCAATACTTAAAGGGGTCCTACTGGAAAGTGGGAGAGGAGCTGTTCACCAGAGGGTGCAGTGACAGGACCAGGGGCAATGGCTTTAAACTGAAGGAGGGCTGACTTAGGTTAGACATTAGGAAGAAATTGTTTACTATGAGGGCAGTGAGGCGCTGGCACAGGTTGCCCAAGAGAGGTTGTGGAAGTCCCATTTCTGGAGGCGTTTAAGGCCAGGTTGGATGGAGCTTTGGGCAGCCTGGTCTAGTGAGGGTGTCCGGGCCCAGGCAGGGGATTGGAACCAGGTGATCTATGAGGTCCCTTCCAAACCAATTCTGTAATTTGATGATCGGACTTCAAGCCCAGATGGCTTGGGGAGAGAACAGTTCTGTTGTCCTGATGGCAAAGAGAGAATGTTGGGCTACAGGCGGCTGTTTTGCCAATGACTTAATGTTCCAGCTGCAGTGCTGATCACCCCCGGCACTCCCGCAGGTGTGAACTTGAGTGGTGTTATACACAGACATCTGCGTGTGTCCTAGTTCTGTGCTTGCAGCACAACAGACTGCCCACACTACGAGAAGGACATCGAATGCTGTTTTTGTGGTAGTGCTGTTTGAATACCACGAGGTTTACAATGGGTAGATGTTGCATGTAAGAAAAATTACTCTGGCTCTAGCAAATTTCCAGTCCTTTTTACTGACTGAAGCTTCTTTCCCTTTTCCCCCTTCCCCCCTCCCCCCTCCCCCCCTTCACATTTAGAGATGAAACTCGTGTGATTCAGATGTTGGCGTTTTAAGAACTCTGATGCTATAGATAAAGTCGTGAGACTAGATGGTATTTCACACAGATCATGCTCTAGCATTGTGTCTCATGTATCCATTTCTGATAGACCTGCTGATACAAGAAACATGTTCACAGAGGAATATTCTTTGTATTTCTGTTTATGAATATGAATTCTGAAATATGTAGTGTCTGCTTGAACACTAGGAAATAAACAGGCTCGTTGTGTAATGTTTCCCCGATTCTTGTAAAACTGAAGGATATTTCTGTGTAACATGCATACATGATACACTCTGTCTGCTTTGTATTACCATCTTTTTACTTTTCACTCCCATTTCTAACATTTTACCTCAGTTTTTGAGAAGAGCTGGTCGCATCTTCTCCTGCCAATCCTGAAAGAAAAGAGGGGCCATAGCTCTAAGTAAAATGCTTAAGCCTCTTTGATTTGGAAACAGTGACAAGAAGATGTCACACCCGGTAGGATTTACTAAGCACTTGTCTTCATCCTTTCCTTGGGTCTGGCGCTGCTTTGTCTCTGCCATAGTGCAGTTCATGGAATCACAGAATCACAGAATACCCTGAGTTGGAAGGGACCCATAAGTACAATCAAGTCCAACTTCTGGCTCCACACAGGGAGAGACAGGTCAGAGCATGGGACTGAGCACAGCGTCCAGATGCTTCTTGAACTCAGTCAAGCTCAGTGCTGTGACCGCTTCCCTAGTTCAGCCTGTTCCAGTGCCCGACCACCCTCTCAGCAAAGAACCAGTTGCTGGTGAGCAGTGTTCTGATTTGTCTAGTTCCCTCCATTCACTGTACAGGAACAGAAAGGAGGCAACTGAAACGAGCGTCTGGGGTTTCTTGGTGTTCTTTTCACCAGACAGAAGCTGGGCGTTGTTCTGCACACTGAAAGATGCAGTTCAGAAAAAGGGGTTTTAAAAACCTATTGGTGGTGTGACATCTTGTCACAGTACCCAAATCAAATGCCTTTAGGTTGGTAATGAAATAGATGCTTCTGTTTTTTCCTAATTATTAAGTCCCAGTGATGAAAATTGAGTTCAACCCTTTTCAGGCTCAGCAGTGCTGAAGCTTTGCACAGGAGCTGCAACCAGGCAAATGATTGCCTCCCAACCTGTAGTGGTTTCAGCGGTAGTGGTCTGGAAATCAATGAACAGTCATGGCTGCACCATGGTGTCAGTCCCCAAAGTCCCCACATCCCGTCCTCTCCAGCCCATGTTTTCATTATAGAAGTGGTTCCCTAGCTGCCCTGTAGTTCTGGGGGTTCAGCAAGGTCATGAGGGACTGTGTCCCATCTGTAAAGTAGGACTGCAGTGTCTGTTGGGTTAGGCAGAATTGCTGAGGTTGGACTGCGGATATCAATTTTTTACCAGCCTGGCAGAATGGGACCATCCCAGGTTTGATGACAGCCCTAATGTTATAAACTGTTGCATCTCTTTACATTGTATCAGTGCAATTTAACCCCCAAAGAGGGGTAGATGAGCTTCTAGTAGTACATCCCAAGTGCTTGTGAAATACATCTATGCATCTGCCTGATGGCTCACTAGCGTTTTGGAAAGACTGAGTGTGGTGCTGTGCAACCTTCAGTCCTCTCAGCAAGTTCGCCTGGTCCCTGCTCCTTGCAGCACCCTCCCTGCCCCTGCTCCAGCCCTTTCTCCACCCCTTGTGTCAGTGCAGCTCACAGGACCCAGAGGCAGCCAGGCAGCTTGGTGAGGAGAGAGGTATCC
Organism: Gallinula chloropus; assembly: GCF_964237585.1. Taxonomy (NCBI): domain Eukaryota; kingdom Metazoa; phylum Chordata; class Aves; order Gruiformes; family Rallidae; genus Gallinula; species Gallinula chloropus. The sequence goes on from NC_140089.1 coordinate 38,561,382, forward strand.
TGGGAAGCTGGGTGGGTTTTGGGGCTGCTGTCCAGGGGAAAGGACTTAGCAGCAGGGTGAAGTGGAGACTTTTTAGGTTGCAGGGGAATGTTCCGGGAAGGGCAGCCTGGCTCAGTGCCGGGAGGGCAATGGTGATGGTTGTCAGGTTGTTCTGTGCAGCCTGGCATGAACAGCAACTGCAGCTGCTCCTCACTGCCTGGCCCTAGGGAAGCCCAAACCTGAGGGGGTCCTTTTGGCTGGCATTGCAACACCCACTGTAACAAACCAGGTGATAAGGCTGGTGTCCTAGAATGTGGCTTGGCACATGAAGCCAAAGGTGTAGAAAGACCCAGCATGTGTCCAAACAGCCTCTGTGGTGAAGGGCGGTGGGACAGTTCTGTCCCCGCAGTTTCTGGCAGCTCTTGCTAGGCTGGGGCTGGATCTGCCTCAAGCTTGGCCAAAGCATCTCTTCGCACGCCTGTGGTGTTGGGTGAGCTTATGGCGTGAGTTACATTTGGAGACAAGACAGCACTGCAAATGAAAGCCTTTTTGCTTTTTTTGTTTGGTTTGGTTTTGCAAGGTGCTGGGGTGGGCAGAGCCAAGGAGAGTGGTGAGCCGTGGCTGGGTGGGAAATGCAGAGGTGGGACCATACCTTCAGCCTCTTCGGAAATCACCCAAGCTGCGCGCCCTCCCTCTTTGGAAAACAGGGTTCCAGTCCTGTGGCGGCTTGCCTGTCTCTCAGTGAGCCTGAGAGCTGTTGTACGCAGCTGTGAAACCCACAAGGATTTTTATTACTGCACGGGACAAGCGAGGGAGCAAAGAAAGCAACTCTGGCAAGGAGAGACTGTGAACAGTCACGTGGCTCCAGAGAGGAGCTGTGTGGGTAGCTCACATCCTTTAAGCTTCACAGTGTTACAGTTTTAATACACACTGCTAACAGGCCTTCTGTGACTTTCTGGGGCCCTTCATGTTCCCTGGCTGAATTTTGCCAACTGCATTTGTTTTCCTCCTCAGACACTTCAGATACATCCTGTTTTCAGAGGGTCACCTCTCTAGTCTGTATTAATCCCTGTGTTGCAAAAATATAAAACAAACAAAGGAAAGCTCTGAAATTAACCAGCAGGCAATTTCCTTTTCTTCCTCCTCCTTGCTTAAACCAGGAAGAGCTTTGTGTTGTATAATTTTCAATGCTTTGATGGAGGAATGTGTTCTTGACAGCAGTGGGTGGATGACCTCTGTGATCCCGCAGTGCCAGGTCGGTGAGACCCAGTTTCAAAAATAGCAGGTTGATTAGCTATTTGCTAACATCAAGTGCTGAACAGAGAAGCAGCTCTGGCTGCCATTGATCCTGATGTGGAAATGTGAGCAAGACTTGAAGCATTGTATTGGCCCTTTGAATATACACCTGAAGCACCACTTTCTTACAGCTGCCTGGGTTTTCACTTCCTTAATGTGACTTGCAACAAGATCATTTCAAAGGGGACATGTAACTTGCCTTAAACCTATAGTATTTTCTGATTATATTCATTAATTAATAAAAGAAGACCAAATACTTGATTGTCTTTGGAATACGAATGGTACTACTGGACTCCAAAATATTTGGCTATATCCTGGGCTGTATCAAAAGAAGAATGACCAGCAGGTCAAGGGAGGTGATTCTTCCTCTCTACTCTGCTCTCGTGAGACCCCACCTGCAGTACTGCATCCAGTTCTGGGATCTCCAGTACAGGAAAGATGTAGACTTCTTGGAGCAAGTCTAGAGGAGGGTCACAAAGATGATATGGAGGCTGGAGGACCTCTCCTGTGAGGCCAGTCTGCAAGAGTTGGGCTTGTTCAGCCTGGAGAAGAGAAGGCTTCAGGGAGACCTTATTGCAGCCTTCCAGTGCCAGAAGGGGCCTACAGGAAAGATGGACGGGGACTGTTTACAAGGGGATGTAGTGATAGGAGAAGGTATAATGGGTTTAAACTAAAAGAGGATAGATTCAGACTAGATATTAGGAAAAAAAATAATCACTGTGAAAGTAGTGAGACACAGGCACAGGCTGCCCAGAGAGGCTGTGGCTGCCCCCTCCCCCCCCCCCCGCCCCCCGCCCCCCCAGCAGTGTTGAAGGCCAGGTTGGATAGGGCTTTGGACAACCTACTCTACTGGAGGATGTCCCTGCCCATGGCAGGGGGTTGGAACTTGATGAACTTGATGGTCTTTGAGGTCCTTTCCAACCCAAGCCATTCTATGGTTCTGTGTTTCTATGATTGTCAGTGAGAAAGGACAGAGTCTTCATTAAGGAAACCCCACAATTTCTGTCTACAAAGGAGACACAGGAAAATAAGGCCATATATTTAAGGATTTATAATAATTTCCAAAAATAGTATGGATTAACTTGCCATTTCTAGCTCTATTACTGGTGTCTGCTCTTGTTTGCCATGAGTTTTGTGTGTGTTTTACAATTTATTCTACAATTTTGACTGGTTTCCATCTATAAAAATCTTCAGAAGGTATCTTTCTGTATCTCCATGTATGACTAGCTTGTTCAGTAATCCACATTTTATGCTAATCATTGAATTGGCATTATAAGGAGAGATGATATGCAGTATTATAATGTATTTTAATGCTAGTAAGGTAAGACTAGTCAATGTTTATCAAGGTAGCTGTCTTGATAAAGGTCAGCTTTAAGCACAGATGTTTTTTATTGCCTGTATGCACCACAATTATGAAACAGCCAGATCCGAACTTTCTCTACAATCACCATGCTTCTAGTGCAGTGGGGTTTTGGAACAGCCTATTTTAAAGAGCAGGCTGAATTATGTTTCATGTTACAGAGAATTTTTGTCATTTCCAGTGGGGGAACAGATCGTGAAGCCCTTTTTTAGTAATACGCAGGTGTTTAATGCAAATACAGGAATTTTAGCAATGTTTCAGGGATAGGGCTGAGGGAAATAAGCTGTCATTTTAGATATCTTGTGTCTAGCTCATTTGCAAAAGCTGTTGGCAGAAATCTTAAGGTGAGGGCCTCTGTGGCCTTCATCCTCTAGCCCCATGTCAGGGGCTCTGCATGGTGACAGGAGACTCTGCTTGAAACCTCCAGCTGCAAACCAGTGGTCCCTTCATGAGCCCCTGCACCCTGAGCTCGGCGTGCTCTTGGGGCAGTGCTGTTTGATGTATTTGGAAAACTTTACATGTTCAGGGCTACGAGTAAGTCTTAACTGATTAGTTTATAAACTTTAGATGTAAAAAAATAATAAAATAATTAAAAGCCTAGTCTTTCAGACTGGGCTAAGCTTGGTGCTCCAGGGGTCGAGCTACAGATGCTTTCTCGAGGTGAGAATTTTTTATTTAGTGTTCCCTGCGTTCTGTTGCCATGACCCCACTGCTATTCGTGTTCAGAAATATTATTCCAGTTGTGTTGCATGGTCTGCTCTTGAGATCAGAAGCAACATGTTGGAAAGCCCATTAAAGTCAGAGGGTTGTTTTTTTTTTTATACTGATTAAGTTTGGGATTCAAAATATTTGAAACATTTTAATAAGCCCTTGATGTAAGGTGTTAGTCCAGAAAAACACTTAAGCATACACACTTAGCTTTTAAGAGTGGTTGATTAAGCTCGAAGCAAAATGCCATAGCACTCTGTTGGTTGAATACTGGGTTTATGTGTTTCTGAGAAGCTGGCAAGCTCCATTTGTGCTAAGCATAATAACCTAAAACCTCTCTTCAGTATAACTGAAGATTCTTAATCAGTTCTGTTAGCCGTCTCTGACTTGCATCCGCATTTACCCCGCCAGGTGACTTCTGTTGGTGTAGATATGGTATCTGTAGAGACCAGAGGATACATTTACAGTCTTTGACTTAGTTGTTAGGAAATAATCATGGAAATTCTGCTGTGACCTGAAATTATGTTATCTTTAAAAGGGAAAAATAGAGAAGCTTTCAAGTGCTACTGAATCTGCGGTCTCCCTGCAAAGGCAGTTTGGGATTAATGGGTAGCGAACTGGTGAACAACAGTGGAAACATTCAAATAAAATTATTTGCACAATATTTTTTAAGTTTTATTGAAATCTAGTGATGAAAATTTTCTTGCAAATTCAATTACTTATACCACAGTGTTTCCACAGATACGCAGACTCCTGAACACTTTGGCAAATGGGTAGGTAAGAAAGATTGCAAAACCAAGAGATGCTAGTTAGTCCTGATGCACTGTAGTTGAGGGGAACCACATCATGTCTGAGTTACAAAGCCAGGCTGCTGTCCTGTGACAAGGTAGCCAGAAGACAGGGAAATTACAGAAGACTTGAGAGTTTGTTGAATACCTTGCGTTGGGTTCGTATTTTATTGCACATGACCCTGGAGTTTTACAATGCACTTCTGCCCTATGTGGATCCAAAGTGGTGCTCTTTGTTACAGTCGATTGTTATATTACTTCATACCACGAGCATGCATGTAATGGATGCTGAACCAGAAAGTTCCTGCCCTGAAAAGCTTATGAAAGACAGCCTGTTAAGTTGGAAATCTCTTTAATGCTGGCAGCAAATTACCAGTTGCCATGGGATGCAGAAATACCACTGAAGTCCTGATTTTGTTGTTGTTTTTTTTTACTTAAGAACTATTATGCATAAAATGATAATACCTGCAAGTCCACTGTAGCTTTTATAGCTCAGGAAGAGTTTCCAGGGGTGAGGGTTCAAGAGATACCAGTGTGCTTTTATAGGGTGACCTCTTGTGAAATAGTCTTGAGTGTTAACTTACAAGAACTCTGGCTGCGTTTCAGGTATCTAATGTTCTTGCAAGTGACTTGCCATATGCATAGTTAATTTTTAAAAGGGTTTAAAATATTTTAGGACACTGTGCTGAACACAGAGGTTGGATTCTTGCAGAGGCTGTAGTAAGGGGAAGTTACTCTTTCCTCCCCCTCATTTATTTGAATAAGGACAGGTCACATGCTGCATTACACTGACTTCTCACTTGAAGGTATGCTTTCACCTGAAAACAATGTTTCCTCTCCTCCCCAGGCACTAAAAAAGCAGTTTTGGGTCTTTCAGGTATTTGCAATTCTTGCCATCGTTCTTTATAGGTACTATGTAAGTATACCAGAGTCACGAGGCAAATCTGCTAGTGCCTGGAATATCTGTTCCTATTTAATGTGTATTGACTTTCATGGAATCGTTTTGAGGGTGACAAATAATTTCTTAACTGGAAAAAGAGTTATACCTACTTAGTTTAAAAAAAAAAAGATCCTGCCGAACCTCCTATGCAGTACAAAAATGTTGTTTTAAATAGTTCAGATCTTCAGGAAAACCCCAGTTCTTGAGAAGTCACATAGAAAAGTGGTTGTGTGTGGTTGATTCAGCACAGACACAGTGAGTGCAGAGCTGAGGTACGGCACTTGGCAGTACTTCTCAGTTCTTGAAGTTTTGGCTAAGGCACAATGTAGAAATTACTGCTCTGCCTTATCAGAACATATTTGCTGCAGTTTCAGTAAGTGATTTATAACTTGATTGTTCTGGCTTGTTTCCAGCATGGCTGTACTTTGCCTAAATGAACCAACTTGTTACTCGAACTAGGTAGTCATTATAGGATTCTTCATTATCTGCCCCATGTCAGGATCCACAATGTGTCATTAAAGGCAGTTGCTGCTGTTTTGTCCAATAAATGGATATATTTCAATAATGGATGAGACAGTTCTGACACAGAGATGTGTGCCTTTTAATTTCCTTTTGTAGGGAATTGAACAGCATCCGGAGCAGCATGCTGTTTCCTTAGAAAATGTGTATGTCTGTGCCTCTCGCCCCAAAGGGAACAGAAGGAGAGCTAAAAATTCATTGTTTAGTACTGGCAGTGTAACCTAGTTTTCATGAGTTCATTACTCAACTAGTGAACAGTGTTTATTGTCTGGTCTTGAACGCGCTGAATGTTCCTTCCTTGCAGATCTTGGTTTAGTAAAGCTAATTCTGGCGCAGGAGAGACGCATATGAGCCCCCCTGCTTATCAGTGTTTAATTTGTGCAGTGCATCCAAAGGCTTTGTCCTTTACGAGGGGATGGGGTGGGCTGGGGCAGAAGGAGGCAGCAGCAGCAGAAGTTGAAGCATTCAAACCATGTTCACTGGATGATGGCATCAGTGCAGGCACCGTTATGGTGGGAGATGGGAGGGACACGCTGTCCCTCGGACGGGTGGCACCTGTGGGATGGTGGCACCATCACTCGCCTTGCAGGTGGCATCCCTGGGGTTTTGGAGGACAGATCACCCCTGTGCTAGGCTGGGTTTTCCAGGCTTTCTCTGCTCTCGATCTGGAAGAAGTGAGCGGCGCAGGTGTTTCTTTAAATTTTGTGCCCTGATTTCTTTCTTTGTTTCTGGAAGCCTTGGTGTTTGAACATTACTTACGCTTAATCAAATTTGACCTGACAGTGTCCCTTTAATACTGCATTATGCAAGGATCTCAGACATTAAAGATATTGGAAAAGTGATTAAAAGCAGTTTTCTAAAAACTACTCATGTGCCTTAAATTTCAGAGCCAAACTCTTGCCACTCCATTGACTAAATCAGTCTAGAAATCTCCAAAGCCTCTTCTGTGGCAGGGAAGTACAAGCAGCAATCCTAATCCTCAGACTGGCGAGAAATGAGAAGGCAAAACCCACAAACAAAGGTCTCGGGACCTTCTGGAAGGAAAATTGGAAGGAGAACTGCGGTATAAACTTGGCTGCAGGTCAGAACAGAACTCTGCGGGTGAGAAGGAACGTGTTGGTGTATTTCTGTCGCTTTTGGGGTTTGGTGGTAGAAAGGATATGGGTTGATGCTGGCTGAGGTGTATGTACCTCACTGTAGAGATGGGAGAAATTTCAAGTTACTCTTGAAGTTTACTTCATGAGGACAGTTTTGAAAGGTTGGCCAGAGTTTTATGAAAGGAGATACATATGTTACAGAGGTCATTTACAAAGTTAAAGAACCAAGAGCAAACAAACAGGAGTTCAGAAGCCTCTTCCTCTCTTCATTTTCACTTGCCCAGCCCTGAAGTCTAGGATGACTGTAGAAAGCATGAAGGTTTAAAACCCTTCTCCTGATTATACAATTAGCTTAGAAACCTAAGTAAAGCCTTAGATTAAGAAGTGAACGCTATTGTTATGACCTAAATTTTACATACTAAGGAAGAATTTCACAGTATATGGAGTTAAGAATAACGTGTCTCTCAGTGGTTTAGTTCTGAAAATTGTGTTTTACATATATTTTTGTGTTTTGTTTGTTCCTATGATTCACTGGAATTTCAATAAATACATATTTAAATAGTGCCACCTGTAAAGCAACTGCATTAAAGAGAAAAAAAGGTGGACTTTGCAAATTACGTTTTTTTTCTGTGTTCAGATGTTATCATTTTAAATGAAAACAAATGTTAAAGTTACAGACTTCATCCAAATCAAATACTAAGTACTCCTCTAAATGTAAAAATTACAGGAAGCAAGGAGGTGAAAGAGTGCAGAGTGATAAACACTCCAGCAAACTCTTTATGGGAATAAGCAAAGACTGATGATGAAATATCTGTAGGGGAAGATATGTTTCTTTGCAGGGCAAGGGAAAACTCCCAGTGTTGTATCAGTTGCCCTTTGTAATGCTGTTTTTTTGCTGAGAGTCCTCAAGTAGAGTTAGCTGAGGTGAGCGTTGTGCTAGGGGAGTCTCTGTGCCACGGGGTGAGGTGCATCCTTGGTGCTTCAAGATTCAAAGGTTAAATAAATTTCATAGTGACTTTGTTCATCTGAAATAAATGCGAATTTTGTTAATGACCTCCATAGTTGTCAGGTTAGAGTCATGATGTGAGCAAAAGCTACAGGGTTTTTTTCTGCCATTGGTTTTGTTGGACCTTGAGCCTGACCCACAGTGATCAGAGTGGGCTGGTGAGCTGTGGTATGTGCTGGTCACTGCCCTTGCTGCCTGAGTTGCAGAAAAACCATTTTTGGGCCAAATAGAAAAAGGATACGCAAAACATCTGGAATTCTAAGCATTGATATTTTTGTCTAAGCACTAACCACCCTCCAAAAGCAATGAATGAATGAGTGAATGAATGTGGAGGTTTTTTTAAAACAAGGTATGTTTTTAGGATACAGCCTAGATGTTCAAAAAGCTGATAGTAGGGAAGAAACCCATAGTAGATGTTGTAAAATTCAACTCACAAAGCCATCACAGAGTACCATAAATCATATTTTAGTTTGAAATAACCACACAAAACAGCTGTTGTATACCAGATGACCTCTCCCCCTTTTAAATTTATTGATTTGTGTTTTATTATGTATTGTATAACTTTATGATGAGAATCACTGAGCTTTGGAGGTTAAAACTTATTTGACACCCCTTTTCAAGTGTATTCACACATGGACTAGCTGAGTGCCAGTGCCTTGCTCAGCTGGCAGCTTGTTTTGCCTTGGCTGAGGAGATGCTGCCCTGTTGCACTGGGCTGTGGATCTCCAATGCTGGCCTTCACACCTGGAAAGATGGACAAATAACGCTTGATTTCCAGAATGTGTAATTCTGGAGGCAAAGTAGCTCAAGAGAAGCTAACTGAGACTGTGTGGTGCCAAGAACTTGTTCAAAATTACTCTGAACTACTAGTGCTCTTACTAAATTAATGTGACAGGAATTGGATGTTGTTCTCCTCTCGCAAGGCTGTTGCCTTCAGCAAGTGCTGTATGGCTTGTCAACCTCTTAGCCATTCTGTTACACTCTTTCCTGTTAATGAAAATTGTATTAAACTTCATTTTTATCCAAGGCATCCTATAGCATAAAGAGATTTTTGTTCCTTAGTTCTGATTGAAAACCAATTGCTGGAAATAGTAATGGGTTTCAGAAAAATCAGGGTCCCAGGGAATTGTAATGTTAGAAAGATTTCACTGTTTTGATTGGTAGCTCAAACAACTAGAATAAAGTGGTTTAGGAAGCATGAAACAATGCTGATTAGTAATGAGAACACTACTGAAAAGTTCTTGAGAGCAGTGTGTGCTTGCCCTCAGGTAATGAAATTTACCTCACTGTTTCCAAGGCTTTTCTCTGGATTTAATTTTTGCATTTTGTCTTCAGTACCTCACTTTCTAAGATAATTAATTTTCTTGCTTGCCCATGCTCTGTCCAGCCCTGAGGATCTTCCACGCTGTTACTCCTTCATTCAAAGCTCAACCAGACACAATTCAATTAGCTGTTCCCAGAGGAATACATATGCACACCAATACCAGAAAACTGCTTTTTAATAATCTCTTTCATCTTTGTCAGTGGGGGGGGCCTGTTTCAGAGCACATTAAACCAAAGGTAGGACTCCCGTTAGTCGTGGTGGAAGCTGGGTCCCCACCTGCAGACAAGCTGACAGTTCACTCAGGTAGCTCATGGTCCTCCATAACTGTGTGACTAGCTGGGAGATGGTATTTAGGGATGAGAAGCTGAACTGAAAAAAACGCAAGCAACCCTCAAATGGGTCTGCATTATTAAGGATCATAATTCAATTCAGGAGATAAAAGAGAAGTAGTCTCTCTCATAAGAATTATTGTTGAACTGCACCCATAAAATGATCCCAGCAGTACTCCTAATAAATTGAATTACTGGAATTCTCATGAATTGAATTATTTTCTAAGCCACTGTACAAAAGACACATTTTGCAAACAAGCATGGAAAGAAATACTATCATAAGTATTTTTATAGGGTAGGTGTTTTGCAGAGGAACAATGATTTTAAACATGGTGAATAAGTTCTTTACTCTGAGGGTAAAGTGGGTGAGGTGCTGGAACCGGTTACCCACAGAGGTAGTGGAGGCCCCATCCCTGGAGACGTTCCAGGCCAGGCCGGATGAAACTCTGAGCAACCTGATCTAGTTAAGGATGTCCCTGCTTACTGCAGGTGGGGGTTTGACTAGATGTCCTTTAATGGTCCCTTCTGACCTAACACATTCTATAATAAGGAGTCAATGTGTATTATTTGATTACTGTGTGCATTGTATGCCTAATCATTAACCAGGGCCCTACAGCCTAGGGAGCTTGCTATGTGTAAGGAAGACAACAGATAAACAGATGAAAGTGTGAAACAATGAGACAATAATGGTTAGTATAATCATATTTACTCTTTATGATAAAATATCTGTCCATTGCATGTTTCACTGTGGGGATAGTTCCATTTGACAACATGAAAAAAGTCCTTTGCTTCCAGTGTTTCCTACATTCAGTCCCAGAGATTTCCAAGCTCAGAAAACTGTAATTTCTTTCAGGGAATTTGATCCTGAAGAGAAGAGGTTAAAAGGCTCCCAGTGAGATTCTTTGGGGGGAAAAAAAGTATCTGTACGCCACCATGACTGCTGACTTCACTTGGCTGAAACAGGCTTCAGTGAGACAGCTTCCAGTGTCCCAATCGGCCAGTGGAAAAAAACCCCACGTGCCACGCGCCCTGGGCCCTAGCCTGTGATCCCTGTTTCACCATAGGCCTAGTTCAGCAAACATACAGCCAAGATGAATCTGTTCTTAAGTCCGTTAGGAATAATAAAAGGAGGAATCATCCACCTTTCAGGTAGAAAGAAAATCTTACCTTTTTTGACACTGTTGCCATTTGCCAGCCTTCTAACAGAACTGCAGTCTCTTAAGAGGTTCTGATTCATCCTTACTGCTTCCTCTGTCATGCGTGTGTTTGATAGATCCTCTAAATAATTTTTGAGTTTATTAGCAAGGCATGGTAATAAATTTGAATATTGATCGTTTTGTGGAGCTGCATAAAGGTTGGGGGTGAAGGGCTGAGATGATTCAGAGCTGTAGCTTCAGCTTACAATGTTCCGTCTCATCTGACATGGTGATGGGAACCGTTCTCAGTTACATGTTATCCATATAGAGCCATGTAGATGTTGCAGTGTGATTTTTGCCATTAAGTTCTCAAGTTCAGGAATACAATTATGTTTCAAATGTCTTTTCAGTCCCCTAAATCTTGGATCGAAGAGGCCTTCAGTAAAAGAGAATGTGCACACATTATTCCCAGTTCAAAAGATCCTCACAGGTAAAGCAATTAATTTCACTTTCTTTGAGTTACGTTTAGAAAGAATCAGAATAATTTTTATGGGGGTTGTGCGTAGCTTGGATGAAGTTCTTTCCCATTTTGATGTGGCCCAGTTGGTGATTACTGGTATTCATGTGTTTTCATAGGTACCATCACCAGTATGTTTTAAATGGGGCCATTCATTGGAATTAGAAATTGGCAACAAGTGGTCACTTGTCTAGACTTCTTAGATGTGTTGCTCTCAGTCCAATAACCAGAACTGTGGTTTGGCATCCTTTTGAGAGACTGAGTTACGTGGAATTACTGCTGCACAGGAGTTCTTAAGCCGTGTCTCACCATTTTCTCCCTTCCTCAGAATATTGCCTACTGCTGATCTCAGTATTCTGAGATACGGGTTTTTGCTCAGGCTGGTGTAGAATGTGAACAGAGTGAGGAAAAGAGCAAATCCTCAACCTCTGTTTCAGGACCTGAGAAAGGAAGCATAATTTGGCATTCCAGACTGTGTCTAGTGGGTGGTGTTGTATAGATAAAACCTTGGTGATATCAAGTTCTGAGGATATAAACTTGACATTTTGATTGGGTTTTTTTTGAACACATGGATTTGGTGGAGTAGGTACGGTAGATAAGTGCAGATTTGATATATGGCCCGAGATGTAAAACACCAGACAAATCACTGAAGTTACCCAGTACATCTTCCAGGAGTGAGTGAAGACAAGCATGGCCTTTAACATGGTTGATGAGAATTTTTTCACAGGTGAATCGATACTTTAATGAATACCATTACAGATGTTTTCTTTTATACAAGTATGTATTAATTATCCCCCTTTTATCACAGATGTCCTGCGGGATGCCAGGTGTGCCAGAATTTAATCAGGTAATAGTCAAGGAAGTAATGACATCAAAAATATCCTTCCTCTTTTATTGTCAGAACTGCATTTCTGGGGGCGTGCTGGAGAATATGTAGCATAAAGCTGCATAAAATAAATTGCATGATAACATTTAACTTATTTGCAATATAAATCTTTATCCAAATATGTTTTGTGGATGAACTTGTCCTGATCTTCTCCTAAGGAGACAATTCCAGCTATATCTTGGGTGGTATGAAGGAGAGTGAGGTGAAAGTGATGGAGAACAGCAAGAACTGTGGAACAAGGAAGAATTATACACAGGGAGAAGAAAAAGGGTAATAGAAACATCCCTAATGATAGGTTTTCTGAAGATTTTTTTTTTTTTTTTAACCTTGTCTGTGGCAGGCATTCTGAGTCCCAGCTTTTGGGAAGCCACAAAAATTACATCACTTTGGTGCTTTTAACCTGTGTGTGGGTTTTTCAGAGAGCTGGTATTTTGTGGCTTGAATGAGTCATATTCAATCCAATATTTGTTGTTCAATAGGTGTTCACACGGAGCTTTTGATACTGTATGTTTATGATAATAAATTACCAATTATTGGAACAAAAGTTTTAACTTTCCATGAAATTAATTTTGTGTTAAAGGCTTCTGAAGGATGAAGCAACAGAAAACAATGAGTTTTTGACAACTGACGACAACCAGGCTGGTTCTAACTAGGTCTGTCACCTGCCTGAGCACGATTATTTGCTTTTTCATCATATTCCACATTTTATTTTGCTTCTAAGGTTTATATTAAACAAGGGTCACATTTTCCAAAGAGCAGATAAGTTACTCCTTAAAGTCAGATGGCTGTAAAGGGCCAGTATAGAGAATGGTGTTGCCCTTTTATGCAAGGCAAATCATCTGTGTGGCGTCTGTTCGATAAGGTTCAGGTCCCTCTGAGGAGATAGATAGCTGTGTGTATGTTTTGCTGTAGGGCAGAAGAAGAGAGATTTAGAGACTCACGTAGTGTTCTGGAAGTAGAAATGCAGGGGCGATTTTAATGCTTCCTGCCAACCTGTAGGTACACAAGTGGGTATCTAAGCTTGAAGCTAACTTGCGCTTCAAAATATATTGATTTAATCCTGTTTAAAATGAGAGTGCAGAAGTTCTACAGTCCTCCCCCTCCCCCCTGCAGAGTGGCCATGTTGTTATTTGGTCTCGGAAGCTCACTGGCATGAAAATTAACCCCGGGGGTGTGGAAAACTAAACCAAAATTAGCTTTCCACCACATCAGCCTCCTAATAAAACAAGAGCTCAGCTGCTTGAATGTAAATACTGCAGTGGGAGAGGGAGGAGGAGAAACTGGAAATGTGCACCCCACGGGGTGGGTTTGTTGTTTTGGGTTTGTTTCAATCACCCTTGCCTGTAAGGACATCCAGTACCTTTGCGGTGTGTTGGTTTTTGGTTTTGTTTTGTTTTTTAATCTAGTAGTTGTTTCTTTCACTTTTTATTGAGCATTTTCATGCTGTTTAAACTGACGTGAATCCTATTTGTCGGTCTGTCTATGTATGCAGAATGTGTGTGGGTGTCTGATGATCATTTCAGTCTGTCATTATCTTGCAAATACATTTTCCCAAATGTTAACTGTTCTTGTTTTCTCCTATATCTTAAAGTTTAGTCAGAGCTTCATTTTAGGAGAATTTTTCTGTTTGTAACAAGGGGAAATGATTTTTACATGAGTCTTATAACTATTCTATTTATTAGATTAGTAAGGAAACAGGTTTTGCTCCTCTTGAGACCCATGCATAATTTTCCACAACAGTCCAAAAGTCATGTGAATGTACTTGATACCTGCTGTAATTTTGCCTAATATTGTAGGCAAATGAAATCTGTTAATGATTTCTTACTTTCAGAGAACATCCAAGGTTTGCAAGCAATTTGTGAGTGGGTTATGCAACTGATTGCTAATACTAAATAGAATAACTCCATTTAGTATTCGCTAATCAAATTTGAGTAACTTGCTGGTACTTAATAGCCCGTGCTTCACTGGTGTGTTGAAATGGCCTCTGCCTACTCTTCAGTGCAGTGCTCACTAACCCATCCCAGGTTGAACTTAGACCAATCTGACTTCATGAATATTTAGGAATGTTGTGTTGACCTGTTCCATCCTTATGCATCTGTGACCTTTGCACATATTGTATCTATAACTGACCTTTTAGGCATGTTTTTTCGACACAGTTTCTAAAGTGCTGCCTGCTAGGGCACCAGATCTTGTAATCTGGGTACTGCAGTTACTTTTACCTCTGTGTTGACCTTCCAGGTTTCCCCTTGTTGCTCAAAGTGTGACTTCCCCAGGAGTCTGCTTTTGTGTTACTGGCATTGTTCATTCCTTTGCCAGTAGCTTAGTGAGCCTTTGAAGCAAAGAAGGTAAAGTTACTGCAAAGACGCATTGAATTGATGCATATGATTTATTTATAGGATCCCAGGGTGACACAGACTGGCAGGGACCTGGGAAGGTTTGCAGTCCCAGTCCCTGCCCAGAGCAGGCTCAGCTTCAGGGTCAGACAGGGCTCCTCAGTACCTCACCCAGTCGGGACATTGAAACCCTCAGGGATGGAGATGGTACACCCTCCCCAGGCCCTGGCTCTACTGCTGGGCTGTCCTCTTAGGGAAAAGGCTTCTCCAGCCTGGGCCTTGCCTGTTTCAAATGTGCTGCTCTCTCCCTCCTCCCACCTCGCATCACTGTGAAGAGCCCAACTCCGTCTCCTCCACCCCTTCCCATGGGTGCCAGGACTGAAATTGGGTGCCCCTGAAAACATCCTTCCTCCCAGCTGAATCAGCTTGGTCTGGCAGCCTCTTCTTGGGAGGACATGAGCTCCAGCCCCACCATCTCGGTCACCTCCCCTCACCTTACTGCAGTTTATCAGTGTTGTTCCTTTGTTAGGTACCCAGATTGGAGGTGGTACACAGGTGGGGTCTGGCAGGCACCAAGCAGAGGGGATAGTCCCTGCTCTTCCCTGGCTCTTGGGCCATGTCCTGCTCACACCACCACAGGTGTTGCTGGCCCTCATCGCTGTCTGGGTGCATGAGTGACCCTGGCTCAGCTCGGTGCCCACCAGTGCCCAGGTCATGCCCCAGAGCTGCCCCTCCCCAGGGCTGCATGTGCCCTCCACCCCCTCCTCCAGGAGATGCTGAACAGGACAGACCCTGCACAGACCCTGTGGGACCCTGCTGGATACCAGCCTCCAGGCAGCATATGACCCATAACCACAAACCTGTGAACCCGCCACCTAATCAGGTCCTCACTCACCAGTGCGTCCTCCCTCCCAGAATGTAATGTCACAGCCCAGGTACAAGGCAGTGGTGAAAACCTGACTAGAGTGGAGGTAGGTGGCATCTGTTGCTCTCCTCCTGTGTCACAGAGAGCAGTCAGGAGGGTCAGTCATGGTTTACTCTTGGAAAATACCCACAAACTGCTTCCCATCTTTGACTTCTCCCTGCTGTTCCCAGATGTGGGGCCCA
Source organism: Gallinula chloropus (assembly GCF_964237585.1). Classification (NCBI taxonomy): domain Eukaryota; kingdom Metazoa; phylum Chordata; class Aves; order Gruiformes; family Rallidae; genus Gallinula; species Gallinula chloropus. The sequence goes on from NC_140089.1 coordinate 38,576,707, forward strand.
GGAGGTCTCACTCCTTGATTTTACCTGGGAATGATGAGAGACTGGTCCACCTGTAGTTCCTCAGGTTGTCTTCTGCCCTTTTTTGAAGGCAGGTGTGACATTGACCCTTCTTCAGTTGTTGGGGACTCCCCTGTTCTTTGTGACATTTAAGACCCGATGGATATCAGCTGCAGAAGAGTATCAGCCACCTCCCTCAGTGTGACAAACAAAAAAAATCTCTGCATTTTCATGTGACAGAGCTCAGATTTTTTCTTCAGTGCCTCGGCTTCTACAACTCCACTGAATAAGACTGCTTAATGGAGTTATTAATCCCCCAAGAGTATGGGAGGCTTCCTTCTCCAGTCTGCTTTTGCAGAGCATTGAGTCAATCAAATATAATTTGCTTGTATTGAAAAACTGGAGTGCAAACATAATTTAATGGTTTCTGGCTATCAAAAAGTGCCTTTCTAAATTTACTTCCTTAATTTGCTTAGAGGTTGTTTTGGGCTTTGTTTTTTTGGTGTTTTATTTTTGTTTGTTATTTTAATCTATTTCTCTTTCACTGGTTAGTTCTCACTCATTTCCACAGAAAACTCTTTCTGAGTGTACATCTTCAAGGTTTTGCATATGTTTACATCTACCTAGACCCACAGCTAACACATCTGAGTCCCAAGGCAGTCACTGAGTTTGGGCTGTTGGAGGTGGTTTGGTATATCTTAAATGAGTAAAAGGGAAAAAATTATCTCCATTTCTCAGGGTATATTAACTTCTGAAATGTCTAAAGGAAAACTGGACTGTCAGATGTCACTATAAATTATATTGAAATTAATCCTGTAGAAGAGGCTGGAGCCTGTCGAAGCCTGTATGACAGTCATACCAATTGAATTTGGAATCTGGGTTATTCATTCAGTTGCAGACCTTTAATGCTAACTGAGCTTCTGCTGAATTTCCCTTAACATTGCACTTCAGTTTATTTTGTATATTCACTATGCTGGTGTCCAATGGTTAATATAAAGGTCACCCTGAAGTTTTATCCCGACTGAGGGTTGCCTCTCTCCTCCTGATTAATGACAATAACTCCTAGATTTTTTTCCTCAGTACCTGGAGTAATCCATGGTAATAACCACAGCAGACCTTGGTGTCCTAAGATATTGCTCTGAAATGTCACATCTGAGGCCAGTAAATATGAGCTGCATTGCTTAGGTCAGAATTGCTCTACTCTCAAACTATTACAGAATCACAGCGCTGTTTGGGTTGGAAAGGGCTTTTAAAAACTGTATAGTCTAATCCCAAATGCTATTAGTGTTCCTCAGGTAGAGAACAAATTCTGTATTTGAAGAAAAGTAATCATGGCTTAGTTCAATGTCATTTTGCCATTACTGAGATTTTTTTAAACAAAGTTAATTTTTATTAAATTCTGTGTTAGAAAGCTAAATTTTCCTTTGTATAAAAACTATTTTGGTTATTCTGACGAAGATCCCAGGGTTGCATGCAGGTGTGTTCGACATAAAATAATTTTGCTATTTTTAATGTGAGATGTTGCTGTGGACGGCTGATCAGAGACCACCCAGGAGTCGACTGCAGCCGGCCTGTTTATCAGGCTGCCTCACAGAGTGGCGGTGGAGATTGGTCGGTGCAAACCCACACCAAGACGAGTCCAACAGATGCATTTGGTACAATAAATTTTCAAGATGGAGATCACACTTACCACGCCAAGGTAAGAGAAAGCTGGGTGTGTATGTCCAACTGCTTTTTATAACTTCGGCATATAGAAAGGCAAAAAGTGGTTTCAGGTGAATATCAAATCGTTTGTCTTAAGAAGGCAGGGTCAGGTTAGAGTCAGGTTAGAGTGTGTGTATGATATTTTACGCTGAACTTTGCCGCAGCCTTGCTGTCTGTATGGCTCACTGATGTGTTTTTATGCCGTCACTGTTTTGTTAGCAGTGTTGTGAAAGTTCTAATCCTGCACAAAATCCTTAAAACATCGATGCTGAGAAGTTTGTAAGACGTTGCAGAGCTTCTGAGTATTTAAAGGATGTTTAATTTACCCATTGTTGTTTCTTGCAGTATATTAGACTCTCTTATGATAGCAGTTTGGATCAGCTGTTGCACCTGATGGTGAAAGAATGGCAGATGGAGTTGCCAAAGCTAGTGATCTCTGTTCATGGAGGCATTCAGAACTTCAAGCTTCCCTCAAAGGTCAAGCAGGTTTTCAGCAAAGGATTGGTGAAGGCTGCGGAGACTACAGGAGCATGGATAATTACAGAAGGCATCAACAGCGGTATTGTAATTATTTTCCTTCATTTCCTCTGGTGGTGTTCCTTGGCATATGAGCATGTGGACAGGCTGGAGAGCTGGGCAGTAAGAAATCAGATGAGGATGAATAAAAGAAGTGTGGAGTCTTTTACCTGGGAAGAAATAACCACATCTATCAGTATAGGCTGGGGGATGACCTGTTGGAGAGAAGCTCTGCAGAGAAGGACATGGGGGTCCTGGTTGATGACAGGTTGGCCATGAGCCAGCAGTGTGCCCTGGTGGCTAAGAGAGCCAATGGGATCCTGGGGTGCATCAGGAGGAGTGTGGCCAGCAGGTCAAAGGTGATCCTCCCCCTCTACTGTGCCCTGGTCAGGCTTCACCTGGAGTATTGTGTCCAGTTCTGGGCTCCCTGGTATAAAAAGGACAGGGATCTCCTGGAGAGAGTCCAGAGAAGGACTACAAAGATGATTAAGGGCCTGGAGCATCTTCCCTATGAGGAAAGCCTGAGTGAGCTGGGACTGTTCAGCCTTGAGAAAAGAAGACTAAGGGGGGATCTGACTAACGTTTATAAATATCTCAAGTGTGGGACACAGGGGGAAATGGCCAGCCTCTTTTCAGTTGTCTGTGGCGACAGGACAAGGGGCAATGGCCTCCAGTTGGAGTACAGGAAGTTCTGCACCAATATGCATAAAAACTTTTTCACAGTGAGGGTGAGAGAGCCCTGGGACAGGCTGCCCAGGGGGGTGGTGGAGTCTCCTTCTTTGGAGATACTCAAGACCTGTCTGGACACCTACCCATGTGATATGTCCTACAGAACCTGCTTTGGCAGGGGTGTTGGACCTCATGATCTCTTGAGGTCCCTTCAAACCCCTACGTGTGACCTCTGATTCTGTGATTCTGTGATACGCATTTAGGGCAAATATAGAGAAATTGTTTTATAATTTATGATGTTTTAGCACAAAATTAAGCTTGCTTTTTTTTAAGGAATGATGGATAACTCAAAGAGTGATATCATACTCTTCTGCTATTGACAAAAATTCTGAATGTTTTTATTTATTTTTGTTATTAAAGAACAGTATTCTGCATGTAATAAAGAACACAGGTAGTACTAACCAGAACTTATTTGCAGTCAAATTAATCTTCTTCATTAAAATACTTAAGTTCTAAGGACTGTGAGTGGTGCTTTTGAAGCAGTTTTCAAATCTGAATTTAAATTGTGTTTTATAATTAATAAAGTTTTGAATTATGATAATCCACTAATTAGCCCGTTGGTATCTGCAGCTCCCTGTAGACTACTGTAGACTCCTTTCAAAAACTGAGGGGGTCAGTAAGTCACAGAGCTGAAACTGCTTTACTTCTTTAGCTTTTATTTGATCAGGTGACCTTATAGAAGAACTGACCTATATATGTATGTAAATAATAAGGTTTTATGGAAGTAGAAAGCACCATTGGCAACATATAGAAGTACTATTAGTTAGAAATAGGTGTTGAGTTTGAAGCACTGGTGCATTATGTCTGAGTCTTACAATTCCTGCAGTGCATGTCAGATAGACAAGTTGGGTGGGATGGTTAGTTTTTGGTTAAATCTCAACTGTAGAATAAATCAGATGATGGGAAACCATTTCATTGATGTCCTGTAGCAGTTCTCTGAATGCAGAAAGAAAATGATGATTTAATTATCTGTTTAGGAGTGTCCAGGCATGTAGGTGATGCACTGAAAGGTCGTGCCTCACCACACCTGAGGAAGATCTGTGCTGTTGGGATTCCTCCATGGGGTATTATCGAGAACCAGAGGGATCTAATTGGAAAAGATGTGAGTTGTACGCATTTTTATAATAAAAGCCTTCATGTTCAGGGGATATTATACTTAATTTTCTGCTTGCTTAGTTTTTCTTGTTTGATGTTTTTCCTTTGTCATAGAGACTTAGATTTTGCTCTGCAAAAGATTTCCATGGCACATTGAGGCACTCTATCTTGTTTTTTAATGTAAATCAACAGTTTGAAACTACTGCTTTTCTTAGAGAAATTTTTGTAATTTGAAATTTTGTAATTAATTAGGCAATTCTCTTGTGGTATGTATTTCTATATTCATGTGATTCAGGACCAGCAATCAGGTTAACGATATTTAAAAATAGGCTTTTAATGTGTGATTTTTATCCATAAACTAGAACTTCTGGTGAGTGCCAGTGTAGAGGGCACAATCTACATAACAGTCTAAAGCCATTTTACCAGTAAGGTGGAATCATTTATGCTAAATGATGGCTCACAGTGAGGAAAAATACATCATGCTGTTTCAGCTGTTGCAAAGGCAGGCAGTGGCTCTAGTAACTGCAAGCCTAATCAGAAATGTGGTATTTCTGTGGTATTAATTATGGTTTTGTTGCTGTTAAGAAACAAGTGAAGACCCGCTTGTGAGTTGAGAGGCAAAAAGCGTGACAGAGACTTTCAGAAGATCCCAATATGATGAAGAAATACATACAAGCAAGGCAACATAAATGGTGATATTTTGTTGGTTTCTTTGAAGACCTTTTTATTTTGGTTTTCTTAGGTAGTTTGCCTGTACCAGACTCTTGGTAATCCACTCAGCAAGCTAAGTACCCTCAACAGCATGCATTCTCATTTTCTAATGGCAGATGATGGGACAGTAGGAAAATACGGGAATGAAATGTTGCTCAGGAGGAACTTAGAGAAGTACATATCACTTCAAAAAATACACTCAAGTGAGTACTGCTGTGGTCAGCTTTATGACAGAGAAACCTATCCCAGAAGTTGTAGAGGTACTTGATAATTCCTGTTACATGTTTTGCATTTTCATTTGCCCTGGATTTCTCTGAGGTTAAAAGTTATTAATTGCACGTTTTGCACTCCAAGTATCAGGAAAGTAAAAAGGACAGCATTTTTATAACTCATTGTGCATCTGGACTAACTCATATTTTGATTTCTCGGTCAGTTGTAGGGACATCTAAATGACTCAGATTATTTCGTAGGTATTGAACATTTGCTCTGTTTGCACTTTTGCGGGGTCTTTGTATCAGCACTAGATAATTTCCCATAATTTTGCTAGATGGAAAAATTGTCACATTCAGTGGAATTTGGATCCTCCTACCCTCATCATTATCTTTATCCTCATTACTCTTCTACATTGCAAGCCCGTGACCTCCTCAGGTGCAGAAACATAGGCTGGTTGTGAGACTGATACTTTCAGCCAGGGTTTTTTTTTTGCCAGGTTGAGTAACTTCCATTGTTTGTGTGTATGGTAACTGAGTTATGGTATAGAAATCATGAATGAAACATTTATTACAGAGACAATTTTTTGTTATGCTATAGATGGTCTAAAATTATTTGTGGAAGTTCACTCTTACCTAGTGATGTAAATTTTGAGGTATGTTAAAAAGACATCAGCAGAGTTATGGTGTTGAATTCTTGCTTCCTTTATCTGCTCACGTTATAGTACTTACAAACTTAGAAATGTACCCAATTTTTAATCTATTCATATTTAGAGTTTCTTACTCAACCTCTTACATCTGTAACTGTGAGTTTTTGCAAGTCAGACTTTCTGTTGTTTTTCCATTTCTGTTGCATCCCATTTGAAATTTATTTCTGATTATTAAAAAAACCCTATCCTGCTGTTGTAAAACTTGAAAAAAATCTCAAAAGAAGTGCCTGATGTCTTTTCTGTGTGTGGATAGATATGGATATTGGCTACATTTCAAATGCCACCAGTGTCCTTGAGGACTATTGAGTGAGAACTATTGTAAAGGTCAATGGGATATAATGAAGGATGTTTTTTCTTTGAAGGCTAGGGCTGCTTACAATTTTATGGGAAGGTTTTCATTGTCTTTTTGATTTGGTTGCAGAAGTTCTGTGAAAGTCTTAAAAAGCATAAGTCAATTTAGAGTGGGTGAAGGCACAATTTCCTCTCAATTGAACCATGCATGAGACTGCTTCATGAGTGTTTGTTTACCAGATGTTGACTTTTTTGTGTCACTGAGACCTGTTTGTAACTGGTCAGTTGTGTTTTGAAATAGGAATGGGCCAAGGTGTACCCATAGTTGGGTTGGTGGTGGAAGGAGGCCCCAATGTCATCCTAATGGTGTGGGAGTACGTGAGGGCCAGCCCGGCTGTCCCTGTGGTGGTCTACGAGGGCACCGGCAGAGCCGCAGATATCCTGTCTTTTACCCACAAACACACCGGGGATACAGGGTGAGTAGTGGCACAATGCTCCTCCACCTTGCTCTGCTGTAATGCGAAGGAAACATCTGGAAACATCTGTCTGAGAACCACTGAGAGAATTTGTAATGCTCTGGTAATGACCCTGCCGTGGTCTTTTGCTGGCTTTCACTTCTGTGAAGTGAGAGCAGAGTTTCTTCCTTCCCTGCCCCAAGCTAGTGCTGACAGCATTCTGCCAAATTTACTACGGCTTTTTTGAAGAGGAAAGAGTATTGGGCTATTTTGAGTTCTTACAATTTTTGTCACCTTTGGTGAGTGGCACTACTGGGTGACCCCAAGGGACCCGCTTGGGTTTCGATGCAATCCCTTCTCCTGTCATCAGTACTCTGTAAGCAGGCTTGGATTTGGAGTGTGCAAAACTTATGAGACTCGGGCTTGGATTAGTTGTTCTAGGACCCTCAGGCTAGGGTAGGAGGTTCCTTGGCTTTGGCTTTCACAGCTATAACCCAGATTCGTCATCCTTGTCAGGCTGTAACTCTTCTTGTCACCTTCAGTGCAGCCTCAGCTGCAGACTCTATTAAACCCACCCTGATGGAAATTTTATGCCCAAACTCAAAATAAATATATTTATTTGTATAGCAAATTAATATTTTTGTGAAATATTTTTGAAGTCAGAAGTACTTTTTAAATTAAAAAAAAAAATTAAAAGGTGTCCTGGGTCTAATAATTTTTATATTCTTATTGTTCTTATTATTTGGTATCTTTTTAAAATATCACTTGGAGGAGGGTGTGTGTATTTTTCCCTTTTCTGTAGTGTGTTGTATTGAGAACATTTTCTTCACTTTTTTTTCTTCTCTATTTTTAATCTTATAAAAAGATACATTCCTGCTGTTTCAAAAGAAAATTAAAAAATGGACAGAAAGTTTAACAGAAATATAAACAAACAAATAATGATTAATTTAATTTTATTGCTATGTGATTATTAAATGAAAGAAAAAGTTTGCTAAAATTTTAGTGATTTTTAGCTTCATATTCACAGGTGATTCTTTAAAAATTGTTAACTTTTTCATTTGTTCTGTTGCAAATAGAATATATGTATGGCCAGAGCTAATGCCTGTATGAATAATTTATGTCTCTGCTTTTTTTTGATGAACAAAGGCAGGAATAAGTCAACAGCCAAGTAGAAATAAAAGAGTTTTCTTATATGTCTCTGTTTAAAACTGGTTTCATCTTTTGCTGAGGTGCCTTTCAGCTGGTAAAAAGTAGCTAAAATATATTTATTCTTGCTTGTGTATCTATTTTTCAGGGACCTACAGCCTCAAGTGAAGGAGGAGGTCTTAGGGATGATTCATAACACATTTAACTTGGGACAGAAACAGTCCAGTCATCTATTTCACATTTTGATGGAATGCATGGAGCACAGAGAGTCTGTGAGTGGGGATCACGCTCTGAGTTTATGACATCTTCATATGTTGTTACCCTGTTTGCTCTTTCTGTATTGGGTTGTCATGGGCACAGCAGTTGGAAAAGTAATGGTATCATCTCTAATAGAAAGATAATCACAAAGGTGTCTGTGCCAATTTACATACTGAGCAACTCCACAGATCCTATTTAGTTCTCAAGTCTCAGTGGTTGCTTATGAAATGACAGCCTTTCTGATGTTAATGAAAGGCTAGACAACTTTGCTTTTGTAGGAAAGATCAAGTAATTCCTACTTTTCTTCTTCACTAGTAGCCTCTTATTTAGAATTTAGGAATGTTTTCACCCATTCTTCTACTCAGAATTCTACTAGAACATGTTTCTGAGTATTGAAATGTACTTTCCACATGTGCTGGCACATTTAGCGGCTTGGTTGCTCTTTTGTAAGTAGAATCATAGGATTGACTGAGTTGGAAGACTATCTAGTTCCAGCTCCCCTGCCATGGACAGGGACACCCTCCACTGGACCAGTTGCCACATCCAACCTGGCCTTCAGCAGTGCTAGGGAGGGGGCAGCCACAGCTTCTCTGGGCAACCTGTGTTTGTGCCTTACTGCCCTCACAGGAAAGAACTTCTTTCTAATACCTAATTTAAATCAACCCTCGTTTAGTTTAAACCCATTACCCCTTCTCCTGTCATTACACTCCCTGATAAACGTTCCTTCTCCAGGTTTCCTGTAGGCCCCCTTTAAGTACTAGAAGGCTGCGATAATGTCTCCACGGAACCTTCCATTCTTTGGGCTCAACAAGCCAAATTCTCTCAGCTTGTCTTCATAGCAGAGGTGCTCCAGCCCTCTGATGATCACCCTGGCCCTCTTCTGGATACGCTTGAGCAGGTCTATGTCTGTCTTAGGCAGGGATCATCAGAACCAAACACATTACTCCAGGCTGGGTCTCATGAGGGCAGCATGGAGGGGTAGAATCACCTCCTTCAATCTGCAGCCATACTTCTTTTGATGCAGCCCAGGATGCAATTGGCTTTCTTGACTGTGAGTGCACAAGGCTGCTCTCATTCACTCATCATGTAGCCTTGCTCTCAATCCACTCATCATCTAGCCTTTATGCCTGTTTTGGATTGCCCTGACCTAGTACAAAACCTTACACTTGGCCTTGTTGAGCTTCGTGAGCTTTGAATGCTCACACCTCTCAAGTCTGTCGAGGTCCCTCTGGATGATGTCCCTTCCCACTCTAATACCAACCACACCTCTCAGAATGGTTTCATCCATAAATGTGCTGAGGGGGCACTCAATCCCACCATCCATGTACCCAGCAAAGGTATTAGAACAGCAGTCATCACTTCTCCACCCAGACATTGACTGCTCTATGAGCGCAACCATACCTCCAGTTCCTTTTCCATCACGTGGTGCATCTGACAAATCCAAGTCTCTCAAACTTAAAGACAAGAATTTTGTGCATCACTCTTCCCTGTGACCTGGTCACAGAAGGGCACCAAATTTGTCGGATGCCATTTTCCTCTAGTGAAGCTGTGTAGACTGTCATTAATCACCTGTTTTTTATGTGCCTTAGCAGAGTTTCAAGGAGGATCTTCTCCATGATCTTGCTGTGCACAGAGTTGAGAACTGACAGCCTGCAATTCTTAGGTGTTCTTTTTTAAAAATGGGAGTTATATTTCCCCTTTTCCAGTCAATGGGAACTTCACCAGTCTGTCACAACTTTTCAAGTATTGTGGAGTACCAAATATTTATTTTTAGTAGTAATGACAATTGTAGCTATGATCACTAGAGTAGAAACCACCAAAAGTATTTTTATCATTTTTTGTTTTACTTTATTTGTGTCCACTTTCTGGTTGAAAACTGCGTAGGTATCAACCAGGTTGCATTTTTACATTTCTTAGCTTTGAAGGCTAATCAAAAGGAAACAGACTCACGTTGTTACATAGCAGGTTGATTACAGTTTATCTGGGATGACATTGCATTAAAAAGCAAAATGGTACATTTTCTGGCTGAAACAAAGGAAAATCACGTCTGGGCATTTGCCATTGTTTGTGTTGAAATTTGTATGATTTAATCTACCACAGCCCTTACCAAGAAGAAATAACTACAGACTTCTCTACCTCACCTCAAATAGTATACTTCTGCAATTCTAACAGATAACCATATTTGATGCGGATTCAGAGGATCAGCAGGACATCGATTTGGCAATTCTGACTGCACTGTTGAAAGGTACCTATCTGAAAACATGACCTGTTTTCATCTGACTTACAGTCCCATTGGCTTACCTTTTCAAAGCAAAGGAGTAATGTCAATGTGTGAAAACTGCTAGGTCCTTTACTTGTTTCCTAGGTACAAATATGTCTGCTTCAGATCAGCTAAATTTGGCGTTGGCCTGGAACCGGCTAGATATTGCCAAGAAACACATACTTGTTTATGGACAACACTGGAAGGTACTATTATCTTTTCTTTATCACAGTGACTTTACACTTTATCGTGACAAATAATTTTCCATGATTTGCATTTCTCAGTCTTTGATCAAGGAGTAGTTTGATGATTGGAGTCAGTCTTCCAGAGTAGTCATCTTTGACTTTGGAGAGGCATTATTCATACATTTCAATTGTATTTAAGTACAACCCTCCCTAAGGGAGTTTTTATGTACATAATAAGATTTTTATATATAATAAATATCAAACTGTCTCCTCCTCAGCACATGATATTCCAATTCGTTATAAATATTTTCTTCAAGAAATATTTTCTTCAAAAACCTGATGCTCCCAGAAGTTCTTTTTAAATTTTTCCTTCCAAGAATCATGAGTTTGATTTTTCCCGTCCCAAGTCCCATTTCTTCTTCACAAGGTAAACTTTGGAAAATGGACAGTGGGTATAGTTTTTTGGGTGGCTGTAGCTGGTCATTTGACACAAGAAGAGAGCTGAATTTATTGATCACTTGCTTGTATTTTCCTGTGGTGTATAAGGCTGAGTACATGGAAGACTATGCCTAAGATGTTTAAAATTTGGCATCCGTGAATTAAAGGATTGGGGTTTGTTTTGTTACTTCTTTGGTTTCAAGTCATTATCTGTGAAGTGGAGATGATCACATCATGTTCTTGCACAAAATAAAGGCAAAGGCAAAGGAGGTAATAGTTGTTTTCTTTTTTAGGATTTGATTGGTGTGTGAATAATAAGAGATGAACAATAATGCCTAGAACAATAAAGTTAGAACAAAATGTTGAATAGCTCCCTTCTAAGAGAGCATCATTCACTCTGTGAACTGAATAAGACTAAGCCCTCTGGGGAAACATAGTGTATGACTGAACAGTGAATAATTGCACCATTATTCATGGTGATGAATTATCTGATAACTTTTGAGTGTTTGACTGCATAACCTTAACAGTATTTCTGTCCAACAGACTTGTTTTATGGAATTGGAAAAGATTTGTGCATACACAATTATGTGTGTATCTTTGCCCTTACAATAACCTGTTATATGTTGACTCTAAGAAAAAATGTATTTTTCCCAATGTCTTCTTCCCTGGTTTTATATCATATACATTTTTTTTATTGGTGTTTATTTGGTTTTTTGCCCTCAACAGCTCTTCTGTGAACTGTTGATAAGCTTTATTGAAGCATATCTTTGTAAGATATCAAAGAAAGGGGGACATCATCTGTCTTCTTAAAATTCTGCACTATTGGCATCACATTACATTTTTGCCATTTTTATAATTGAAGACACATGTTGGCAAGGCCTATGAGTCTGCATCATTCTTTTGTGTTTACATGAGAAGTGTGGCAGATGAAACTTGCTTTGATTGGTGAATCAGTATGATATAATAATATATTCATAGAACTATTTAGGATGGAAAAGACCTTCAAGATCATGGAGTCCAACTGTTAGCTGATCACTGCCAAGTCCACCACTAAACCGTGTCCCTAAGCACCACAACTGCATGTGTTTTAACCACCTCTGGGCAGCCTATTCCAGTGCTTGACAGCCCTTTTGGGAAAATACATTTTTCATAATATCCAGTCTGAGTCTCACCTGGTGCTACTTGAGGCCATTTCCTCCCATCACTTGTTACTTGGAAGAAGAGACCAACACCCACCTGGCTACAGCCTCTTGTCAGGTAGTTGTAGAGAGTGATAAGGTCCCCCTTCAGCTTCCCTTTCACCAAGGAACAGAACTGAGAATTCACGCATTTGCTACCATTTTCCATTCTGCTGTTAGAGGCACTGATTTCAGATGTACTTCAGTTACCTGGTAACTGTTGGGTGAATACCACCTGGTCCTAGCAATTTCCTACCACTTTGTGGATAACTTCTATAATCTTTCCTACGAACACTTCAATTTGACACAGTTCCTCAGATTTGTCTGCCACAAAGAACAGCTTTGATGTAGGACCTTTCCTAACATGTTCTGCAGTGAGCAGCAAGGCAATGAATTAATTTGCCATTTCTGCAGTAGCCTTATCTCCTTGCATGTTTCTTTTATATCTTGATCGTCCTCTGGCCTTACAGATTCACTGACAGTCCCCCTGCTACTGCTTCTGTGCTCCTGATATGTTTGAAAAAAGTCTGTGTACCTGTTTGCATCTATCTCAGATCAACTGTTCATCACCATTTTGAATGAAAATTCATTGTCAAATAATGTGTTTTCCCCTTCAAGTAAAATGTAAAGACCTCATAATAAATGAGTCTTACATGTCTTGCTGCTTCTCCAAGCAAAAATTAGAATGGCATATATTCCTGGCATGTTTTTTTTTTGACTAAGCATGAAAAAAAATCTTAAATAACAAATTTTTTTTGTGCATTGTGAAGAAGAACAAAAAGTAGAAAAGAAAAGGCACAAGCACAGTTCTAAAGTTTGTTTTTGACTTAGCTGCTTTAATTAAAGAGGAGTATTGACTCAATGATCCTTATGGGACATTATGTCCTTCTGTGACTGTCAGAGTCTGCCAGGGTCCACAGTTTGTGCCTGATTATTTTGGTTGTGTGTTCAAATTTTGAACTAGTTATATAAGCAGCAATTTTTAGGTGCTTGTCCATGCAGCTGTAATATTTTCCTGTCTTTGTGAGTGTTTTAATGAAACGTGCACAATTATGTGTTTCTTTTTCAGAAGCTTTGTCCTAAAAGTTTGGTGGTAAAGCCTGTAACCACTGTAACTATGTTTCTGCTTATATGCCAGCTCAGTCTCAAATGGACTTTACACCAAACAATGTCATTCTAGTAGTTACCAGCCAGCGGTGTAAACCCCTTTAGCCACACTGACAGTGCAAAGAATGATGGCTCCAGGGAGTTTAATAAAGGCATGGTCACTTTGAGACATTACAACTGTCTTTTCATGTGTGACAATTCTGGCACATTTATCGTTCACTTCTGCCAAGCATGAGTATGCAGCTGGGGAGGACTGACTTCATGTGCCAAGTCAGCACTGGCACCTGCCCCAGGTGTGTGCCACTGTCCTCATTTTGCTCGCCCCACTGCATTTTCTGTGCAAGTGTGTTCTGTAGAAATTATTTACAAGGATTTCTGGGAACCTCCCGTGTCCAACTCCTCTGGTATTCTGCATGTAGAAACCCTGCTGCGCTCTGCACAAGTGGGACGAGTAGCGCGTTCACCGTTTGGACACCGTTGTAGGTAGAGCTCTGCTTTGTGGTGTCTGTGACAGAGTTTATCCTAATGCAGGTTCTCTCTCATATTTGAAAAGAAGTCTGCTTTAAAGAACTTCAAGTTCTATAGAGGGATCTTGAAATGCAGTACCTTGAAATGGCTTTTGTCATATGTCAAAAAAGAAAGGCTTTCCTCCGCCCCCTGCATTATCATACATTAGCTTCTGAAGTGAATTAAAGAGTAGGTAATGTATTATCAGGATCTGGTTGTAGAGATAGATTTGTAGAAGTAGCTACAAATGTTGGATTTAGGGAGACTCAGTTTTACTCCCATTTTCTGTTAGATTTTTTAACACAGTTGATTCCTCCAGCATATCTTTCTTTTGTACTATGCACTTTAAATGTACGTAAAGGCAAATCATTGTGATAAAGTCCCTAGTTGTTGAGGAAATTTTTATTTATTTCCAAATGAAGATAATAATTTTCTAAGCTTTTCCTTCATCTCTGTCCTTCTGGAGGTCGGTGCCTTGGAACAGGCAATGCTGGATGCTTTAGTGATGGACCGTGTGGATTTTGTGAAGCTGTTAATAGAGCATGGAGTGAACATGCATCGCTTCCTTACCATATCTCATTTGGAAGAACTCTACAATACAGTGAGTATTTGAAATACCAATGCATAACGTTAGATAAGAATGCCTAGAAAAACTACTGTTTTTCTTAAAAAACTTGATAACTAGGCCACATTTTTATGAAGCATTTATGGAAAAAAATAAAAAACAACAGGTTTTGATAATTTTTCATTGTAATGGTGGATTTTTGGATTGGTGTTCCAGCTTTTTATTTTTGATTCATTGGCACAAACCAGGATGAATACTCACATGAAGCTCATGAGAAATATGTTCTTATTTGTGGAGTCTAGTATGTGATACATGCTTATCTTGTTGAAAATGATACGTTGTTTAACCAAAGTGGTATCAGTGTCTTTCCAGAATGTGTCAGGATTTAAGATAGTAAAGAGAGGTGTTGCAGATCAGTGTTGAAATGTTTTTGAAGAGATCTTAATGGGGAGATTTTGAGTGGGGAGAGTTTGAATCACAGTAACTTACCCTGGAGATTTTTTCAGCCTCTTTTGTTTATTGTTTTGATTTTTCTAATGTAGAGTGACATGTTTTTTTATTGTCTTTTCACACCACAGAAACAAGGACCATCAAATCTACTTTTGCACCACCTAGTTCGAGATGTGAAACAGGTAATAGGTGTATGAAAGTGTGGGGAACCAAAATGGTAGCTTACAACTTCAGTGTCCACTGTCACACTGCTGGTAGGTAATACAGGGGAGTTTTAAACAGACAACAGAATTGTAGGGGTTGGAAGGGACCTCAAGAGATCATTGGGTCCAACCCCCCTGCCAAAGCAGCTCCCCAGCTCATATTGCACAGATAGGCATCCAGATGGGTCTTGAATATCTCCAGAGAAGGAGAGTCCACCACCTCCCTGGGCAGCCTGTCCCAGGGCTCTGTCACCCTCCCTGTGTAAAAGTTCTTCCGCATGTTGGTGCGGAACTTCCTGTGCTCCAACTTGCAGCCATTGCCCCTTGTCCTGTCTCCACAGACCACACTCCTGTATCTACTAAATGGTTTTATCTTCATTCCACTCATCCCTCTAAGCAATTAACTAGCATACTACTTTTGGATGCTCCCAAGGATCCTGTACCTTAATTTCAAAGCCAGGCAGTTCATATAGATCGGACTGTGTTTTTCAAGTTACCACAGTGACATTATGAAGTGATTGCACAAAAGACTTAGTGAATTACCACAGTAATTACGCTCACTGCTTTAAGGTTTTCTTTTCTTCCCCCCAAAGCTGAAAAGACTTTCCTTGTTGAGCAGTAACAAAAAGATACTGTGATAAGATAGAATATTTGAATGTGCTGCATTGCCTAGGAGAACAGAAGGTGGCAGTGGATGACTACTGCATGGAGCTCTGGTTCTGTTAGCAGTGTAGTGGTAGCCTTGTTATTTAGCTACGCAGTTAATTTATTTTGTGTTTCTGCTATCTATTGTACCTCCCAGCACTGCTTAGCCAGGAAGGAATGAATTGTTCTTTCTGCATCTAGTTTCCACTGCAGGAGATGTCTAGATCCTAAACTAGACTAATTGGTTAATTCTTTGTATGGTATGAATGCGAAGGTAAAACAAAACGGTAAATCTGTTTTCAGAGATCTGTGGCTTCAAGCAGTGGGGTTGCTGGTATGATTTTCTTATTGTAGGTGGCATACATGTAAATACCATTGGTGGTTCTGTAGATTGGCATAGGGTATTCTGGTCTCCATAGCAAGCTGTTTTCTATGTTTCCCTATACTCACAGACATATTGGAGGTCTAATTTATGCGAAAGAGTTGGAAGATCTGTGTTGAAAAGACATTAAACTTTTTCCACACTGACAAATTTTTACTTCTGTCTTCTACAGAAGTGATTTGTTCCTTGGTATGAAAAAAAAAAAAAAAAAGCTAAACTTCTAAAATTCATGGGTTGGTTACATCTCAGGACCCTCTGGAAAAACTTGGGGTATGATCTAAAGGGAAGCTTTCGTACTTGAAACAGAATAGTGGAATTTAGATAGAAAATGGATGCACAGTTTCAAAACTTTCTATGCTATTGAGTAAGCTAAACTCACCTGGGACCTGCAAACAGGTCTAACCACCTTTTTCACCTGATCTTCTGTAAGCTCGCACAAGTCTTCTGTGAATGGGCTGTGCAGTTGCTGTCATTAAATGTGATATCACAGTAGCTGGGACAGTTACCAGAGTGACATGACCACAGATTTCAGAATATTTTCTCCATTAGAGTGACCGGCTTTGTGCCTGCTACATTTGAATAGAGACGTGTTGCAGTCTGCCCTGGTATCAGACAGTACACTTTTTTTTGATGCAGGGAAGTGTTGGTGAGTATAGGTAGTCAGAAATGTTTGCCTAATTCTCGGTGACAGAGCTAGGAAGCTCTGTCCTGTGAGATGTGCTTTTACCCCAGTGTGTCAGCATGTTGGTGCTTTCTGTTCCTCAGGGCTGGGAGGCCCTAACTGTCTGTAAAGAGGCTTGCCACCAAAGTCTCTTAACAGTCTGGAAGACATACACTGTTAGGAATACATAATGCCACTGATACTATCTATATACAGGCCCATTTTTCACTTCGAAGAGTTGTGGTTTAAGATTTTATCAATGATCTTTAAAATGTGCATGGAAGACAATCTGTTCTTCAGAGAATTTTTCACAAACCTTGTGTCTGGGAAGGACAGCAAAGGTAAACTGGGAAGCAGTGGTGCTTTAAACAGAAATGTGGGAGTCTCAGAAGTTATAGCTAATGCACATGTGGCTGCCATCCTAGCTGTGATTACAGACTTCAGCCTCTGCAAGAGATTATCATTCTCCTGGAATTACTCTCCAACATTAAATACGTGCTTCATACACATCTTCATTTTTAATTAATCAGCTAGTTTAATGAGCAAATCATACCATGCTAGTTTTCTCTTGTTATGAGAAGAAGATTTTTATCAGGCTTTCTGGCTGCTGGTGAGTAACCTGCAGAACCATTACCCTCACTGTTCAGTGCAGCTAGTCTTGTGAACATTGCAGCATAGGTCCCTGTGTGGTGTAATGAGCTGTATACATCCCACACATTTTTCAGGCTGAAAATGTGGACATGTCTGTGTTCTCCCTCCTAGGTGAGTTTCGCATGCCTAATGAATGTGTATGCTTTCCTGACAGATGCAGGACCTCTCAATTGTACCTTCTCCCAGACTCCCATCATAGTAGTAGGGCTCTGACATGGTTGAGTGTTGCATATAATAGTACCATGCTCATGGCATTTGGTGTTTCAGAATACCCTTTCCTTGGATTACAAGATATCACTGATTGATATTGGACTGGTGATAGAGTACCTCCTTGGTGGAGCTTACCGGAGCAGCTACACAAGGAAGCATTTCCGAATTCTCTACAATGATCTTTACAGAAAACACAAGGTAACTTCTGTGACATGGTTATCCACTGGTCATCAAGAAAAAACAAAATGTGACATGTGAAAATAGTTCAGGTTGTCATTGTGGTTTGTCTGAAGAGCACCAGTTAAATGTGTGCAAGTCTTGTCTGGTGTATGAATCTAATTGCCAGCTGTGAAGAGGTTGCAAATAAAGTGGAGAAATTCCTCCCCAAACTATTCTCTGGCTCTCAAGACCACCTGTGATTGTTCAATCAACTGTTATTTCAGTAAATTTACCTTTGTGTCCCATAGGCAGGTTGTGTTCTTTGTTATTGATCAAAGTTGGTCAACAAGCCTGTACCAACCACCATTTCCCCTTTTGTGAAGCAATTGTGCATTTCTGCTCTTGCCACTTGAACGATGTCACAGAAATATGGAATTCAACAGGAACTGAAGTAAACTTAAACCATGTCACCATGGCATAGTGAAGAGCAACATGGAGATCCCTGACCTAGGTTTTGAGGAACTGTCTTATCTTTCAGAAGCAGCTCAATGCTAGTTCTTCCTGCCCAAGCCTAGGAGTTGTGTTTGCCTGACAGAGTCTTTTCTGTGACACACTGGTCTCACAGGGAAAGCCTCATGTTGGATGTGCCATTTGTGCCATGGCTGCTTGTCAGTATCATCACCTCTATAGACTGCCTCAGAAGTGTGCAGACATACTGCCCCTTCATTTTTCCCATTGACTTTCCAAAACTAGTAACTTGAAAACAGCTTGAACTTCTCAATTAATTAATTGAATGTTATTCGAAACATTGCAGGAGGAGTAGATTGCCTGCATAAGAATTCTCCCTGGTTTTTGGAGTAAAACTGGACTTCAATTAAAGCACTTTCATATATTAAAAACCAAGCAACAAAAACCTCTCATCCCCATGTACTACTTTCATAACTGACAGGAGAACTTCGGGGTGATCAGGAGAAATGTGAAGTAACAATGAAAACTGTTGCTTGGAATTACACAGAGACAGAGCTTCTTGTGTGTCACTGGCTTAATGCAATGCTTGAAAAGAGATACCTGCACAGCTGTAATGCTCTTCACTGTCCTTATGAGCTATAACCTTAACAGGGATGGGTGAAACCACATGATCATTGAAACTAGGAACTGCAGGGAAGAACAGTAGTAATTCAGCTGGTAGAATTCTTCCCTCTCAGTCAACACTGGGCAAAATGCCTTCCTTCAGAAGAAATTGCCAGCAAAAAGTTCAGAGGACTTCTGCCTTTTAAAGGACTTACTGCACTTTTTATGAGGTTTGGCACTTGGAAGAGCTTCCAAGTTGTGTGATTCCAATCTGGTGCAAGCCCTGTTGTTGTTGTAATTGGTGTCTGCTATTGGAGAAATCAGTATTTTGAATTTAGAGATTCAGAAAAATATATATTTTTTAAATTAGATGTGAAACAGGATATTTTTTCCTTGATGGTATAAGCTCCAGTGGTAGTTACAGTGATTGCTGGCTTAGGAGTCTTTGAATAACACCAGTTTTTACAGGCACCATTGCAATCAGATATAAGTACAGGCAACTTTAATCTCTAATTTGCATTTTTCTCCTTGTGTTTTACGGTATGCCTTTGGATCTAGAGAGTCCTCTCCAGCTTTTCTCAGAGCCTGTCTCATTCCCTTCATCAGAGTAATCAGACAGATAGCAGAATGGGATCTGCTGAAAGTACTTTGCATTCTCAGTTCTTCAGAACAGCACAGCCTTACAAATACAAGGTAATATAATTGCTTATTCTAGACTTTGCTTAGGACATACTAGGCTGCTAGTCATTTTGTTGAGAGACTTTACACGTATGTTGGTCAGGCTGTTATTATAATTTTAATTAAATTCCCATGAAAACAATGTTTTACTGCTCACTATTCTTGAAGTAGGGGTCTTACGGATTTAATTACAGAATCACAGAACTGTAGGGGTTGGAAGGGACCTCAAGAGATCATCGGGTCCAACCCCTCCCTGCCAAAGCAGCTCCCTAGGACATATCACTCAGATAGGCGTCCAGATGGGTCTTGGATATCTCCAGAGGAGGAGACTCCACAAACGCCCTGGGCAGCCTGTCCCAGGGCTCTGTCACCCTCACTGTGTAAAAGTTCTTCCACATATTGGTGTGGAACTTCCTGTGCTCCAACTTGCAGCCATTGCCCTTTGTCCTGTCTCCACAGAGCACTGAAAAGGGGCTGGCTGTTTCCCTCTGTGTCCCACACTTCAGATATTTATAAACATTAACAAGGTCCCCCCTTAGTCTTCTTTTCTCAAGGCTGAACAGTCCCAGCTCACTCAGCCTTTCCTTGTAGGGGAGATGCTCCAGGCTTTTAACCATCTTTGTAGCCCTCTTTTGGACTCTTTCCTGGACATCCCTGTCTTGTTTGTACCAGGGAGCCCAGAAGTGGACACAATACACCAGGTGGGACCTGACTAGGGCAGAGTAGAGGGGGAGGATCACCTCCTTTGACCTGCTGGCCACACTCTTTTAATGCAACCCAGCACTGAAATGACTCTGGGACTCCATCTCTGATACTGTTTATTTGTAAAGGCTTTTGTTCACTGAAATGTAGTATCAACAAATTTCTGAACATTGAGCATGGGTGAAAACTCTTCTTATTTGAAAGGAATAGTACAAATCCTCTGATTTTCTCATGACTGCTTATTAAAGTATCTTCAGTAAGCCTGCTAGGAAGAGATACAGTTCTGATGTCTGGAAAATGATGACAGAATATTTTCTTTCAAAGAAAGAATGATAAAAGGGTGAAGATCAGCAGATACATATATCTGACAGACAAAACATAAAGTAGAATGAATTTAAATGGCATTACTGGAATTAGTCTGAGCAAAAATGAACCCATTATAGCACTGAGACAACCCAATTTATACCGCTAAGACTTCTTCTTTGCCTTAAATGGAGAAATATCCAGACATGGACGTGTAGCAAGTTTACATTACAAATGTGGCAGACAGTAGAAATAATATTTAAGTGTCACAAGCCCATGGTGTATGTGTCTACTGATTGCTTTTCCTCCTGTCACAATACAAGTAAGAGTACAATCTTTGTGTCACAGGGTTTCGAGACTTCCTAACATTATGGAGGGGGAAGCTGTAAATGGCATGGGTACAGGGCAAGGAGTGTTTTTCCTCCAATGATATTACTAGCTTCTTAGCACTGATAATATGAATGCAATCCTAGCAGTGGTTTCTGATTTAAATGTATCTAATGATCAAATAGTTTTATACTTGCAATTCAGATTTGCAAGCAGTTTTGTTTACATGAATCTGAACCTCAACCATTCATTGAGATTATCTTTTTTTTTCTGAAAAACGAATTTTTAGGAAAGATCTACTGCTTTCCATAAGTATAAGAAGAAATCAAAAGAGGATATAAATTTTGCAGAGAACCATGAGTCAACTGGCTTTATCTACCCCTATAACGACCTCCTGGTTTGGGCAGTATTAATGAAAAGGCAGAAGATGGCAATGTTTTTCTGGCAGCATGGAGAGGAAGCCATGGTCAAAGCTGTTGTGGCTTGTAAACTCTACAGGGCAATGGCACATGAAGCTAAACAAAGCAACATGGTGGATGACACTTCAGAAGAACTCAAGAAGTACTCAAAGTATGAGTTCTCCCTTCACTTAAGTTAATAAATGTTGGCAGTGCTTAGAGTGGTTAGATATTTTTCTAATCAACTAGGAGTTTGTAAGGGTAGTGCTGCTATAGATTATATACATCCAGCTGTCCGCTATTTATATAATGGAGCTATGCGTTAGTGTGCAGCCTAGTTCAGAGTTAAAGGAAAGCTGTTAGCATGTTATTTGGTTGCATATTTGAAAATTAAAACACAGGTGAGTAGCGCATGTCTCATTGTCTTTTACATAGCCAAGTGTAAGATTGACATTTCCCATACAGCTCTCTCTCCAGTTAGGAAGCCATATGGCACATATGTATTGGACTTTTCAACTCTGTAACTCGTGGTATTGAGCAAACTAAAGTCAGTTCATGAATTCTGCTATGTGTAAGACCTAAAGAAAAATGTATTCTGGAATAACTGAGTGAATAAGAAATGATGTAGAGGAAGAATTTCCTTTGAGTTTATAGTTTAATGTGAGTGTTTTCTGCTAATTTTTCTTGTTAATAACACATTGTATGCTTTGTTGACATCATGCCTCAGTAAGACGTGCTGTCTTCTTTTGCATGGAGCTCAATTTAAAGGAAGATGTATCTTTCTTGAGGAGTCTTTCCTACAGAGATGTCTTAGAGCCAGCATAAGAGAAGATGCTTTTGCAGCTGCCTGCAATGTTTGCCCATAGTGGTGATGAGTCTGCAGTTAAAGGAAATACACATAATCCATTTTGATCGCTGAGATTAAGAAAACAAATTTAAAAATAGAAAACAGGATGAGCCTAAACCTTATCATTAGGTTTAAATAGTTAGCTTTACTCCCCAAATTATTTTTCAATAGTTATATTGTTAAAGCAGTGAGAAAATGGGAGAAGGCATACTTACTGAGATTGCTAGCTGAACTTTAATTAATCAAGTTTTCAAACCTACCTGTTTGCAGCAGTGGTTCTGAATTTTGACTGATTCCTGTTACATGAACTGTTGATTTCTTTCTGCTCTAGGGAATTTGGGCAGCTTGCCTTAGATGTTCTGGAGAAAGCATTCAAACAAAATGAGCAGATGGCCATGAAGCTGCTGACCTATGAACTGAAAAACTGGAGCAACTCAACCTGCTTAAAGCTTGCAGTGTCTGTGGGGCTGCGGCCTTTTGTGTCCCATACTTGCACACAGATGCTGCTGACCGATATGTGGATGGGACGGCTGAAGATGCGGAAGAACTCCTGGTTTAAGGTAAGAACACTAACTTTTTGTGAGCATTTAGGTGCTGTTTATGTGCTTTGTATGTGTCTTTGTGGTTCTGAACATGTCTAGTGCAGCTTCAGATAGATGTGCTCAAGTATGGATTGGAATGTGTGCATCTGGGAGAGAAAAGAAAGGTGGGGAGGGAAGACAGCACTTGCTTCTGTTTTACTTACTTGCAAAAGCAACTGTGGGATGATACTGGGAGAATGCATTTTGTGAAGGTTTTTTGTTTGCTGTTCCCTCTCAACACCCTTCAGTTCCCCCCTACCTGCTCTTGCTGCCCCACATTGCTCGTTGTCAGGCAGAGCTGCTGATGGGAGGAGTGCCCTCCAGACATGGGGAGCAATAGCTGAAGTATCCCCAGGTACCATGCTACTCTTCAAAGCCACAAAACAGTCAAGAGCCACACATTTCTTCGGAGGCTGTAGGAGTATGATACAGAGATTCCCTGCAGCAGTGGCTCCCCCCAGGCCAGTGGAACTGTACCAGTTTTGTGCTGGCAACATGCATGGCTTACTATGGCCTCAGGCCTATGCTATAACTACTGAATTAATTTTCTGAATCTTGTCTCTCTCTATTAGGTCATTATAAGTATTCTTCTGCCACCCACCATCCTGATGCTGGAGTTTAAAAGCAAGGCAGAAATGTCTCATGTACCTCAGTCTCAAGACTTCCACCAGTTCACATGGTACCATGGGGATCAGAGCCCAACAAGCTCTAAAGACGCCTTATCTCCGGTTAGTCTGTGATAATCAGTCACTGGTGTGTTAGGTCCTGTCTGTTTACCACTGTACAATCTTGAGGAGTGAGAAGACAGCTGGAAGTGTTGGAGCCCAATCCCCAAGAAGTAGGGGGTTGACCTTGGACAAGTCACTTCATCTGTCCTGGGTGTTGCTTCTACACTGGTCATCCTTCCCAACCTCACAGAAGTATAGTAAGATTATAGTTATCTGTTAGTTACACAGGTTTTTTAGAGCACAGAAACTATTCAAGCTGCAGATAAATACCTATGTAATCCTGTATGCCAAGAATGGTTTCATACAACAGACAAAACTACATCATTTAAACTCAATTCAAGTTGCCCAATAAAGCTGTCCAGAGCAGGGAAACAGAAGAATTGAACAGTCCAGGTCCCATCCTTTCCAACTCACTCCTTCCTCCTGCTCTGCCTGGCCAGCAGCCTCTGTCCCGCATCTCAGCCGCTACCATTCTCCATGGCCACTCAGCTTTTGCTCTTGTCAAGATTTTGTTTCCTGAACTACACCAGAACCCTTCCAGAGATATAGCTCCTGCCCTCCCTGTTAAAAAACAGGATATCTCTACTTCTGCATTGCTTGAGCCTGGCAGATAGGCCATTTAAAGCAAAAGAAATGCCAGTTTGGTCACCTGAACTGAGTGGTGAAACACTCTGCAGGAACCTGTGCTGGCACTGAAGTCCTTAGGAAGGACTCTCTCACTGTGGAGAGTCTCCAACATAGGTGAAGTCTTTGCCTTTTAAGATCTGAATTTCCCAGACTTCTGCTAAGCAGCATTTTCTGTCCTTTCTTTTTCTCATTCTTGCCAAAGCATTCCTTCAACTGAAAATTTCCAAAAGGTTTTGGTCTGAGGTAGGCAAAAGACATGGAGAATTTCCATCCAGAAAGGTAAATGTTGGTGAGGTGCTAATGGTGAAATGAGAGCTGTGAGGCAATCTTTTTTGATCCTCTCTGCTTATCTTACAGCAGATAAGCATTGCAGATTGTTTGGGACCTTCTCAGTTAACTTTCAGTTTGTGTGAAATAAATAAAAAAAGAGATCAGATTGTTGTTGAGGGCTTTCACAGCAGCATGGTAGGCCTGTCAATGCTATGCTTGTGTTTCCTCTCTCTGATGCAGAAAAGTTCTCAAATCTATTATCTCCTGCAGTGTCTGTCTAATACAGTCAGTTCAGAAACGCTTTTTATGGGGTTAGGTAATAGCTGTGATACAGAGGGCTGGGCAATTGTAATTATTTGCAGCAGAACCTCCCTTGCAGTCTGGTAGAAGGAAGCACAGCAATGTGTGAAAGCACTTTTCTGATGTGCCTCAGATAGGCCTGCTTCCTTCCTGCACTAGCAGTAAACTTTACTTCTGATTTTACCTAATGCAGACTGTTGTTTAAAACAAAAGGCCAATCTACCACTTTCTCCTAAATACTCTGATATGAAATATTACAGAAAAATGTAAAGAAAATTTCAACAGTGCACATGTGCCATATAGAGCATCTTTCACACAGACATGAATTCCAGAGACCTACTGCAGCTAGGAATTGCACTCTCTCATGGGACAAACTCTCTCCTTCACCTTG
Organism: Gallinula chloropus; assembly: GCF_964237585.1. Taxonomy (NCBI): domain Eukaryota; kingdom Metazoa; phylum Chordata; class Aves; order Gruiformes; family Rallidae; genus Gallinula; species Gallinula chloropus. Next base: position 38,601,352 of record NC_140089.1, read on the forward strand.
GAGGATCTCATGTTATCACACTGGGATGATTCTGTGTATCAAATTCTCTGATTTAGCAGTTTTTGGAATCTAATGTGATGAAAAAAACCCACCAGCTTTGCCTTGATAACTGAAGGAATTGTATAGGAGGGACATAAAAAGGACTATATTTCAGATATCTAGTAGCAGTTAGTTTTAACATTGATATTAGCCACTGGCCAGCATTGAAACAAAACTGAACAAGTCAGTTTGGTTCCCTCAGCCTTGCCCAGCTATTAGCTATTTGTCACTCCTCCAGGCCTCTCTTCTTCATCTCTGAAAACTCCTTCCAGCACCTTCTGGTTTTGTCAATTCCCCACTGCTGTGTGTCTTCAGCTCCTGTTCGGCTTCAGTGGCAATCAGATGTTTGTGCTTTCAGAAGGGTACTTAAACAAGTGCCAAACTCTGGGCACATAATCAAGTGTGTTTGCTGGTTTTGGTTTGGTTTTATTTTACTGAAGATGATAAAGAAGTTACCTGTATTTTTTGGTAGGCAGATCTTTGCGTGAGAGTTCTTATCTTCTAATCAGGTATAAAATGCATTAAAAATAGCAATTAGAGTCTGTATTTAGAATTTCACTGCCTGACATTTTCTGTGCAACTGTATACATGAATGAAAATGTGTTTCTTGTTCCCTTATTTCAGAAGCTACTGCTGTTGTTGGAGTTCTGTCTAACACAGTTGTCTCATACTGCGAGTTGTTACTGCTCTGTATGTTCCATAGTTGGGGAAGGAGACACAGAGTGATGAAGTGACTTTGCTTACAGACTTACAGAGAAATGTGTGGCAGAAACAAAAAAGAGAGTATCCAGGTCTGCTGACACCCAGTCCACTGCTTGCAGTTGAAAGAGCAAACTCTGAATTTTATAGTGAAAAAGTGTGCCTTTTTATTATTGCAAATGGGATGGTTGTAACCAGACAAAATCAAGCTACACTAATGGTTTATATATTCAAAACAAAGCTTAAATACCTGTGCCAGTCTTACCTCTAACATGAAACAACCTTTACAATTATAAACAGTGGTTTCTTACTTTTAAAGTGCTGTTTCCTTTTAAAGAGGGATTATGATGTGGAGAAGGTTGCTCAGAAGTCTGATGAAAGCCAAGTAGACGGTGGACAAGGAAACCTGCCTGGCACTAGAAAAATCTATGAGTTCTACAATGCACCGATTGTCAAGTTCTGGTTTCACACGGTTGGTCACTATGCTAGAAACTGCATTGCCAAAACCCAGCGTTGATCCTTCAAGTACAGCTTGATGTTGCTTTTATTTTCCTACCATGGATTTGCAGCCACTTACTGTGGTGGTGGTGGGGGGAAGACATTTATCTCACACTTAAGTGAAGAGTTTTTCTACTAAAATCATGCAGCTGAATTCAAAACAAAACAAAACAAGACCAAAACCAATTATAAGGATCTAAAGAAAAATTCAAGCACAGCTTTTTACAATGGTTAATTCCACATGTAGACGTAAATTTGAAGTTGGTCTTAAATACCTTATGTAGCTTACAGATCGTAGAATCATAGAATCATTAAGGTTGGAAAAGACCTCCAAAATCAAGTCTATTGTCAGCCCTACACAACTGTAACTTCTAAACCATCATCCGAAGTGCTACATCTGTTTTTTGAACAGCTCCAAGGATGGTGATTCCACCACCTCCTTTTGGGCAACCTGTTCCAATGCTTCACTACTCTTTTGGTGAATAAATTTTTAGTAATATTCAATCTGAACCTCCCCTGATATTCATGTCCCTTTCTTTAGGAACAGTTTCTGAAGGAATGAATATTAATCTGCAGGAGATAATTTGCTATAAGGAATTACGTGTTTATTAAATCAATTTTAGTAACTAACTCTGTGTCAGTAGAGCTCAGGGTGCCTGTTGGGTCATACTACAATGTACATAAACTGTTACTTCTTTAACAGGTTGTGGTTAACAGCTGTTATCTCAGATAAGTTTATATTGTGTTCTGGTACATTTAAAATATGTGCCTTCCACCTGATACTGTCCTTCCTGTGTTTTGGAATGCAGAAATTTATTGAAGATTTTTCTGCATGTGGATTATATACGGTGTGTGTTTTGTAGATGGCGTACATGGCATTTCTCATGCTCTTCACTTACACTGTGTTGGTGAAGATGGAACCAAGACCAAGTGTGCAAGAGTGGCTTGTTATTGTTTATATTTTCAGCACTGCTATTGAAAAAGTCAGGGAGGTAAGCTTTTCCATTCCCACTTCTGATGTATAGAGTATGCATTACAAACCAAAGAATACCATAAAATAAGAATGCATTCTTTTTGTAGAGAATTTATAAAAAGAAGGAAATCTAGAAGTAATTTTTTTCTGAAAAGTCCTTTATTTGAAGACTAGAATTTGGGCTTTGAAAATACATTGCTCTGTGTAAAGCCAGTGGTTAGGTGCAGATTGCTTGACGGTGATTTTTCTGAATTGAGATTTGGATCCCCAATGTAAGTAGCTGTTTCTTAGCTTTTTGAAGTGGAGCATTGGATTTCTTGAAACAAATATAGAATTTGTCTCTAGATATTTAATTTGAGTGTGGACATTGTTACCTATTGATATCTGTTACGCATATAATAATCTATAGCTCTCCATCAACGACCCTCTATAAATGAAACTGGCACCCCCTTCCCCCAAGTAAGTTCTAGTGCTTTTTTTTTAAGCATGGAAAAATAATACTCCAATCAAATTTAATTGCAGTTATTTGCAGGTGATTAGATCTGAGCTTCTGAATACAACTTGCATTCCAAACCTGAGGCTGGGGACAAATGCAACTATGTATTTCCAAAATTATTGTATGTGATCCAACACATCTTAACTGTAGCATCGGCACAGAGTGAACAACAGTACCGTGAATTGTCTTTTATATGACATTTGAAGTGCTCTACTTTTAAAGGAACAAAACTGCAAGAAAGCAGTCGAAGTTCTGAGTGAAGGATGCTGTAGGAACAGATCACTCAGGACACTGTGACATCAGTATGAGAGAAGGCTTTCAAGGGGCAGCAGAAGTGCTGATAATATATTGAAACTTGGATAAGCATGCAAGTTCTGTGGCAGCTTGAGAAAAAAATCTACAGAAGGATTGTCTAACTGAGAAAAAAAATAAATGTGAAATAGCAAGCACTTTGGAAATCACTGTGCACTGTTGCGTTGATGATGGGACAGAGAAAACAGCAGCTCTTTTTTCTCGGATTCTTGTTTGTGGAAGACCTTGAAATCTGTGCCTTCTACTTGATTTTCTTTGTCCATGTACTCCTAGTTCTGATCTGCTGCCAAAAAACTTTGTAGGACACTGTGTCTTACATGTGCAGCTAATTAACTGCTGAGGGCCTTTTTATATATAACTGCAAACCCCCATTTCTCTAGATTGTATCAACTAATTGTTGAAGTTTAAGGCCCTGATTCTGCAACTAGTTCCCCATGTGAATTAGTCCAGCTAAATTGGGTAGGATCACTTGTTTACATTAATGTGTTCATATGCGTAAATTCTTGCAGTATCAGGGTGAAACATTTAAAAAATCTCTCCTTTGCTTGGTACTTATCAGATTGATCTTACATAGCACTGCCTAATTGGCCTCACTTGTGCAATGGGCAAAGTTTTTGTTTATGGCCTTCCAAAGATTCCACTTAACACGTTTGCTCAGTGAAGCTTAAAATCCCTTTGGGGCACCTCACAGTTCAAGGAGTGAACATTTCATTCTTTACCTTGCTGGTTGCCATCACTCCTTTTTTTAGCGTGTCCTTGACGGAATTCAAGGATCTTTCTTTATATTTTCAATCTGAAAATAAAAGGCATTAGTTATTTTCCCATCAGCAAGGTTAGGTTGTTACTTTCCATGACTTAGGGGCTTTTGAAAAGGGCTGTTGCAGGTCATGACTATTCCTCTAGAAAATACTCTTTAATTTATAATGATATGTATGCATAGCACTTCTATACTGAATGTACTCTTTGGTGAATGGGTTCCTGTTCAGAATCCATTTTTCCTTAGGAAGATCTATCCTTTTTGGTTTGGCATACTTGAGCAATGCATCACTTCAGATTAAATACAGAGCTCAGATAATGGTGAATGGCGGTATACAGTATGCAGGCCTTAAAAACAAAGGAAAAAATTGGGGGGGGGTGGGTGGGAAGGAAATGACACATTCCAATATCATGAAACAGTTCAGACAGATAAGGTTAAATAATATACCTTTGATCTTAATAGAGTTTTGTTGGGTTTGGGTTTGTTTTTTCTTTTATATTCTACTCAGGTATTTATCTCAGAACCTGGAAAATTCCGCCAAAAAGTGAAGGTGTGGATTTACGAATACTGGAATTTTACTGATTCTATAGCTATCATCCTGTTTATGATTGGTTTTGGCTTGCGCTGGTCTGACCCCCCTGTTCAAACTGCAGGGAGGCTACTTTACTGTTTGGATATAATATTTTGGTACACTCGGCTCCTTGATCTTTTTGCTGTGAATCAGCATGCTGGACCATACCTGACAATGATTGGAAAAATGGTAAGTATTATGCTTTGCAGCAATATTCTGTAGTTAAGGCATCTATTGAGGGACATGTCAATGTCAAAAGTGACAGGAAAAAAATGATGGTCAAAGGAGAGGTCACCTAATAATTCAAAGTGAATGTACTATTTCAAAATACTGTTATCTTTTTCTGTTTGTGAGTTGACCATGATCAGATTTCACTTCTAATTTATTCATTATTTGAATTTATTCACAAAAGTCATTTCTGCTTCATTCCTTGGAGAAGAGTTGCATTTGAGTTGAGTTTCTGATCCAGCTTGATAATAGAAGGAAAAATCACTGTCTCTTGCAGACAGGCTCGCTACTATATATAATTCCCCGAGCTCTTGAAAACTGTCTCATTATTATTTTACATTTTGATTCAAATAATTATATCCCATTTTAGCAGGCAAAATTTCTCTGAGATCAAAGTTAATTTTTTTTTTTCTCTTTTGGTATAAGAAATGCTGCTGAACTGCTGCCTAGTCTTGAGGGACATCTGCAGATTCCCACTGTAATTTCCCTCAGTTATTGGGAACTATCTTATTAATACTGTTATATTCTGTCTTGCATAGTAATTCTGATGTAGTGTTAGAAGGCAAAATCATTTTCACTGCTGTTCCTTGCTCCCACTTCAGAAGAAATGCCACTGAGGAAAAACAAGATCATAAGGTCTCCGTGTTTTTCAAATCTTGTGTAAGATCCTAAGAGGGTCTTGAGAAGCAAGTAGGACTTGTGGCCATTTCGGTCCAGGATGATTTTAACCTCTAAAAAATACAGAAGTAGTCCAGAAATAAAATATTTTAATTTCCTCCAGCATATAACATTATTAGCCCTGTTTTTATATTCTGATTTGTAAAAACAGTGATTGAGACTCTAAAATAAATGTGTCCTTTGCATATAATTAACACAGCTAACTGTTTCATTCAAACATGTCTTCCAGACAGCAAACATGTTCTATATTGTGGTCATGATGGCCATAGTCCTGTTGAGTTTTGGAGTGTCACGAAAGGCAATACTTTCACCAGAGGAGCCTCCTTCTTGGTCTCTGGCACGAGATATTGTATTTCAGCCCTACTGGATGATGTTTGGTGAGGTCTATGCTGGAGAAATAGATGGTGGGTAATTTTCACAGTACAGCTAAATGGCTTAAATGTAACACATGCTGAATTACGTCCATTTTGTGCTACATGAGTTTTGACCACATATAGAGTTTATTAATTCTCAAACAATGTTGATATCAATATATGTGTCCTTCATGAATAATGCTGAATGAATAATACTGCATGAATAAAGGCGAGAATTTTAGTTTCTTTGTAAAAAGTAAAGATTAAGCTTTAAAACCTTTGAAGTTGGCTTTTCAAATTAAGTATATGACAAAGCTCAGAGGAAAGCACATAGGAACTAATACTAAGCTAGTTCATGGTCAGGAGATCTGGTAGTGAGATGAATTTTCAGTTAGGTGAATCCAGAGCTTCTCATCTCTTGGAGAAAAGACTACAAAGTTGCCTTAAAGGAAGGAAGAATAAAGGGGAAACAAAAAAAGCAAAATAAGAAAGAAATTTTTTTTTTCATCATGGTAAGAGTAACTTGTCAGCATTTTTAAGCACATAAACTAGCTGATCATAGGAAAAATAGACTCCATCAATGTAAATAGGGAAAATGTTATATTTTCATTATGATTTTGACCTTGTCTCAGTACGAGAGAAGAACCAGGCACTCCAGGAGGTATTCCAACATTGCAGATGGAAGGCACTATTATGATGCCAGGTGATGGGTACAAGTGAAACAGTCCCTAAAATAGAAAAGTAGGCATTCTAATAGATTAAGTTATTTAAGATAGTTCATAATAGACTTGATTCATTAAAATAATTTAAGGTGTTGCAGTTATTACTGCTGAAGCAGTTACATGATTGTTATGTATTTTGGTTGTATAGGTAAAAATTCTTTTAATGAAAGCACACTGTTTATTTTAACAGTTTAATCAATTTAATCACTTATTACTTCTAACCTTTCAGAAATTTGACATGTCCTAAATTAAGCTATGATTTCTGTAATGACTCTTTATGCTGGGGAATATGTCTGTAATTTGGGGCTGCTGTTTTATAAAAGTATTTTAGATTTTCCTCAAAGTTGTAAAATTTGATAAAAAATATAGAAATTGGAAAGATTTTGACAATTTAAAATCATTAAGAGGGATCACTTAATTTCTCTGATTTGTTGCTTCACCTCAGAAGTATTTGTAACCATATATACTTTTGCACATGAGTTAATATCTAACTGAAGCTCTAAAGGAGTAACACTCCAATACTGGTAAAGCAGCCTTTGTGTTACATCCTTTCCACAGTGGAGACAGTGAAAGTTTTGCTTTAAGGATCAAAGATTTGGATTTCAGTTTACTTGCATGTATACCATCGCCCAAATACATTTCAGCTGCCTCATTTTTTCCCCTTAACAAGAAGTCAGGGGGACAGGCATAGGAAATACTATGTATGAAATCGTGTCTACAACATTTGGATTGCAATGGAAATTATGGGGCAGTAACATCATGAGGAGGTCTCAGATCTCCTTTACGTGGAGGTTGACATTTCAGTTGGGAATTCAGTAATATATCTCTGTGAAAATGGCAAAGAATATGCTGGTTTTTACTGGGCCCAGTAAGAAGCACATGTCATTTCTGTGCCCTGATCTGATTTCTGTGCTAACCATGCTCTGTATGTCCTTCACTTTCAGTCTGCGAAACCAATGAAGACTGCCCTCCTGGTTCCTTCCTCACACCATTCCTCCAAGCTGTCTATCTCTTTGTGCAATACATCATCATGGTCAACTTGCTTATTGCTTTCTTTAAGTAGGTACCATCGTACATTGTTGCAAAAGTAACTAATACATGTTATGCCAACACTTCAGCAAAAGTCTTTTGCCAAAAATGCCCTAGTATGTTGATGGTGATTGTTACCCCATCTTCCATGGGGGTTCTGTGAATAAAAAAAAAACCAACAGTGGAAGCAAGAGGGTGGGAGTAAGGGGCTGGTGAGCAGACACCTTAACTAACTGTTTTGCCATTTAAACAGAATCTGCTTTTTTGAAAGTGGACAACTTCAGTAGGAAAACAAGCAATGTTAATTCAGCTCTGAAGTAATTTGTCCTTTGCTTGTAAAAGTTGTATTTGTTGTGCTGAGAACCTATATACTGTTCATCATAAGGCAGCCCAATATTTAAATTGGCAGTTAAGTGGAGGAGGTTTTCAAAAGAAGAGGATAATGACTTTGTAGGACTAGGCTCTTCCTTTAGGAAATAATTTGAAAATTCCTGCTGTTTGGTGTGATTTGATATATTCGAGGTTGAAATATAACTGTAGTGATTTTAGCTATTTGCTTTTTAATGTCTCCTGCCAGAGTAGGAAGAATCAATGTAGTAATTGTGTAGTAGTGAATCAGTGGCTTTATAGTAATTCTAACCTTTCAAATTTTAACAGGAAAACACTTGTAGTGGATCAGGTTTTGCAAAATATTAGTGAAGAACAGTCTAACACAAGTAGTTAATTATTTTTTCCTGGATTTTTACTATTTTGGGGGAAGAAAAAGTCAGCTGTAGGTTAAAAAAAAATTGAAATGAGGAAATGTAGTGATTAATATTCAAGAAAACTGAATGATCACAACTCTTTCTATTCCCACTTCCAATTAGAAATCCCTTTCCTGAAATCATGGCAAGGCATCAATTTTGCTGTGGTTTTTTTTTTAATACATGGCTGTGAAATTGCAATTTGAGTTATTCTAGAGTTAAACCTTTAGCAATAATGATATGTTAAATCTTCTGGCTAGTGATTTGATTGTTCTAGAAGTGGGACCAAAAATGGGTATGTGCAATATATTTAATTATGCTCCCAGAGGCAAATCTGATGATTTTGTGATTATATACTGGGTGTGTAGTATGGTGGTGCAACTGAAATGACAGTGTGAAAAAACTTGCTTCTTGTACTTGGGCCGATGATAGTAGATACAGGAGATTATTCAGTGCAACAAGAGTCGTGTTTTATAATGTCATAGCTCCAAAGAGCACCCTGCAGAAGCACTGCACATGTAGCTGCCTATCGCAGCAAGTATTTTGTTCAGGGAGAGTGCACTGAAGAGCAACAGAACCATTTTGTTAACATTCTTCCCTTAGCCTGACTTTTGCATTTAATCCAGTCCAAAGAGGCAGACAGTGTTGAATTCTCAGTTAGGCTATGTATTAAAGTTTAAATAATCTGGCTGAGATTTCAAAGCCACTTCAGGGATATTCTTTGCCCAGTTCCCATTAATGTGAATGGGAATTGGATCTCCAAATCCGTTAGGCAGCTTTGAAGATCTCATTCTCAGTGCACTAGCTGCAGGCACATGCTGCTGCTTTGTTAAATGAAAGTTGCTAAGCTGATTTACCTCACTGGAGGGATGGGACTTTTCTTCAGTGTCAAATTAGATCTGTAGACAAGCATATTGTGCTGTATTGGGAGCTTCCCTCACAAGAGTCTTTTACCCTCCTTCTGCCTTTATCTCTCTTCTCAGTAATGTTTATTATGATTTGAAATCCATATCGAACAAGCTCTGGAAGTACAACCGATACCGCTACATTATGACCTACCATGAGAAGCCATGGCTGCCTCCACCTTTCATCCTCCTGAGCCACATCGGGCTTCTGATAAACCGCATCTTCCACCATCGTCCCCCAAATGAGATGGATCAAGAGGAAGGCGATGTTGGTCTAAGTAAGCAGACCTAAGCTAGGGATCCAAAGGAATAGCTGATGAGGAATGTTTTGCCAGCTTCCTATTAATTTGTAGCTCAGTTCCTAAAAAAAAACCCAAACAGACAAACAAACAAACAAAAAACCCTGTAAAAAAACCCCCAAAAGCCAACAACCAAACCCGAACTGAAAAACACCTTCTCCCTCCCAAAAAAAGATATATTCTCTGTATAGGATGCTGGTCTTATTTGCAAAATGAGATTTAACCTGCTTGTTTGAGAACTCTTGTAGGAAAAAGTGACCAGGGTAATGCTTTGCTTTGGTTTTGGCTTTTGCTTTGCATCATACTGTAATGTGCATCAGCCAAGATACATCATCACTGAGCAGAAATCAAGTGACAGCAGCTTTTCTGTAGGATAGAACAGCCTTATTTTGAAAGTAAACAATACCGGAGGTATACATTTCTGTACATTTGTCCCGAGATCAATTCCTTTTTAATTGCCCAGAGGAAATAGCAGCAGAGCCCAGAGATAGAGGAGATCCAGGGATGGCATATGCAGAGAGCCTAGGGGCTTTTGACCTCCTTACTGCATCCTTCCCTTTGTGCACTGTCTCATTGCTGCACCTTATCCCCAACTCATTCACCCTTCCCAACCTGGACTTCTCACTTGCAAGGTCCTTCTCTTTAATGCCATGCCAATTCCCTGTTCCACTGTTGTCAGCTCCTGCAGCTCTGCCAGGAGCAGGCCTAGCCATTACAGGGAGAGACAACAAGATGTTGGGATGGGAATTAATACTGGGGCTAGGGTGAAGCAGAGGAATGGGGAGAAGGAGCAGCTTTTCAGCTGTACCCTTATCTGAAAAGACATTGGAGAACATTGGTGCATATTATTATACAGCCTAATTCTTTTTATGCAATGTATGTCCTTGATGCCTAATAACAGAGGTGAGCAGACCCTACCTAGGTTATGCTTCACTTAGGATTTTCTTTGCTGAACATGAATCCCTGAAGATACCTGGCATGCTCACAGGTGGTTACAGAGTTAAGAACTCAGCTTAACTAATCGATACTGAGCTGCTTTACTGCTGCTCCTAGGCTCAGCTCCTCCATCATGACTGCATACATCAGCCTGCCTTTGAAGTACCGCTAGTTGTTTAATATGCACGCTCAGTATAAGTCACTGACGTAGTCTGTCTTGTAAGGTGCATTAGGCACAAGGAAAGCTGAAGCACTCCTTAGCGCATCTGAAGTCCTCAGAGAGAACAAGGCTCATGCCTTGCCTACACTTCTCAAAGGAAGAGACTTCTTTTTGGTGTTGTGTGTACTTTTTTGTCCCTTTTCTATATGCCTCTGCATTGCTTGGTAAGTTTCTTCCACTTGAATTTTGGTGTGGTTATAATTAGCTGGCTTTAGCAACGAGGATCCACTGCCACCCCGTGGAAAAACAATGAAAATACCAATACACAGAGAGCAAAACTTTGGAGGCAGGTGCACAAGTGGATTAGGGGTGAAAAGAGTCTAGGAGGTAATCAGGTCTCATCGGGAGTGAGAGGGGGACCCCCGGAACACTGCGGGGGGCTTCCCTGCTGGGCCATGTGTGGCAGCCAAGGACTAGATGCTCGTAGCAAACACTGCCATGTTGCTTGGCATGGATACCCCCCTAGCAAGTACAGTGAGGACCTGGGTATGTAAAGCAGGAAAGAAAAAAGGAGCTTGGAAGGAAGATGCAGAGTTTGGATCAGAGAAGCAGCTTTCTTTCCACCGTCTGTATTTCTTCATGCTGACTTATAATTGATCTGTTCTCTCAGAAGTCTTGGTGTGCTGAAGAGTGGCATCATGAGCAGCCCAAGCTGTGGAGTTTTCAACTTTGGAACGTGTTCTTTTTCTCCCAGTGGTGTTGCTTAATGTTTTATACCTACAAACGTGTGAAGAAATCAGGTGAAAAAAAAGCTTTGTAGCTTTGAGTACCTGAAAGGACTGTAATTATTATAGGTGAATAGTCCTAAACGAATGCCTGGACAAAATTATAGTGAAATCTTTGTAAGTCTTACATATTCACAGCTAAATCTTGTGAGTCACACATGTATAACAGGATACAGAGAAAGGTTTGGGAGAAAATACATCTTTGTGAGCAGCCATTTGGTGTGTACTTCTGAGGCTTTAAAAGGGAGTGCACGGGAATTTTTGTCAGTGTGATTTTGCTCCCTGTCTAAGAGAACATAAAAAATACCCCAAACATTTTAAGTCTATTTGGTATGTTGAGTGCACACATACCCCCAAATTCGTGGACCTAGATCAGATTAATTCATTTCAGGAGTGAGAGGGAGGAAACCTATGCTGAGAGATTTCTTTTTTCTTCTCATGGATGCTTATAAACAACTGTATTTGTCAGCACGCTTATACTGACTCCTACCTCCTTTGTTCAGAGCTGTACCTGAGTGATGAGGAGTTAAAAAAACTCCACGACTTCGAGGAACAGTGTGTGGAAAAATATTTTCATGAGAAGAATGAGAGCTTGAGTTCCAGTGACAGTGAAAGGATCCGTCTGACAACAGAAAGGTTTGCTTTGATGCAGATTTGTGCTCTTTTATATACATTTGTTGTATAAAGGGACTTTGATAAACTCATGCTTTCAGACGAGTCTATGGCCACTATGGCTGATTTGGTGGAGAAGTAACGTACCTGCAGTGCTGAGCAGGCCTGGTGGGGAAGCCTTGCTGGCAGAACTGCATCTCCAGTTGCCTGCAGTGTATGGCTGGTTAAAGGGGTGCAGTGAGGTACCGCTCAGTTTCACTTTTGAGGGCCAGGTAGCACCACAAAAATATGCCCTTGTAGGGCACACAATGCATACTGTTATTCAGGTGCTTAGTCGTGCAGGAGCACTGCGCCAGTATTGCTTGTGAGCGTGGCTACAGCTTACAGAAGTAAGCGTATAACCATTATCTACAGTCTAGTGCCTTGGTTTTCAAAACATCAATAGACAACTGTCAGTGGGGTTTCAAAACTCTCGGTGTTGGCCTAGTTCAGTTTTCCATTGAAATCAACGGCAAAGCTGCCATTAAGTGTAATGGGAAGAGTTAAAGAACGCGAACGCTATCGCAAGTCTTACTGACTGCCAATACCGGTCTCATCTAATAAATTTGTTTTGCCCAGAGAAAGATAGCCTCTTAATCTTCTCCTGTTCATAATCTTTTTTTCTGCATACTAAACCAAAACACGCAAGCAAAATGAATGCCCCCCCTGTAAAGGAAATAAAATAAGTAGCTTTGTTCAAATGCTGCAGAATCGATCACAGCGGGAAGATTTCATTTAGTGGATAAATATAGATCTGGGAAGTGGGGTTTTTTCTGAGTTCAAAGGTGAAACACACTTCACAGCATTGCATAGCATTAATACATAAACTAATTTAGGTGAATATGATATTTTGGGACACCGGTCTTTGATTTTATTTGTGATTTTATTCAGCTGTTGGTTAGATACTACATCTTTCAGTTACTCAGTGATAAAGGAAAGGAGTGACTTCTGCATATTGCCTGCAGCTAGTTTATCACTGTCATATTGATAGAGCACCAGAGATTATCTTCAGGAAACACAAAGATAATGATTTGGTTAAAATTGTATCATTCCAGGCAAAGGAACTCTTGCACTGTGGATTTGAAGACTGTTAAAAAAAAAAAAGGCTTTGCCTTTTGGGTAGTTGAATTTTACCTGAAGATAACTGATGTCATCAGACACACAGAATTTGTTCCCAGAGGCCAGATGATAGGTAGTTGGGAAGACCCTTTTCCCAGGAGTCTCCAGTACTAGAGAAATGCAAGAGCATCTGTGGGTTTGTGTGTGAGCCTTGACCTTCTCATGCTTGCACAAGAAATGTAGACATGCAGGATGACTGGCTGACAAGAAGTTATACTTTACAGAATTTTACATTTATAGCTATAGTCAATGCAGCATGTCCCACACTGCGTCCTGCTGCCCATAGTTTAGTAGGTTCTATGGCAAGGAATGGACATTCATAGGAAAATAGCCGTTTTTAAAATAGATACTCCCTGAGCAAAAAGCCTGTTTCTCTAAAAGTCACTGGCTGTTGGCCAAGTAGTCTGAATGACATGTTACAAGTCTGGATGAGTTTTGTCAGATTTAGATATTCATGGGACTGGAAGTCACCAGTTTTAAAAAAAAAAGGCTGTTTGAAACACTGACTTTTTGAAATGTGTTAATAGCTTCATCATCTGGCAAACAGAAGTAAAGATCCACATTTTGCTATTTTAATTATCTTTTCTTTTTCCACCTAGAGTGGAGGAGATGTTTCTGCAGCTTAAAGAAGTGCACGAGAAGGTATTTTATATCAAAGAGTCATTGCTCTCCCTGGACAGCCAGCTAGGACATCTGCAAGACCTGTCTGCCTTGACAGTGGACATCCTCAAAGTGCTTTCAGCTGTAGACACCTTGCAGGTGGAAGAAGCCTTACTGGCTGACACAAAACATCGAACCTGTAGGAAGCTGCCCCATAGCTGGAGCAACGCACTCTATTCTAAGACCTTGAGCAGCCTGGAGTGTTTGTATGACAAGAAGTATCACTACTACAGCGTGCCACCTTCCCTCTTACGGAGCTTGGTAAGGAGTCAGTGGCCATCAGAGTGCAAAGACCACTTACTGAGAACTGAGAGTAACAAAGTGGTAGAAGACAGCTCTCGAAAGACAGAAACAGAAAGTGACACGCTCACTTCAGGAGTATCCTCTGAGACTAAGTCAACGCCCAGATACGGACAGTTTTTGCTGGTGCCCCCTGACCATCAGGGAGGATCTTTATCTGAGGATGTTAACTTGAATTTGTCCTTTTTGAGCACTCCTACCAAGTTCAGAGGTGAACTGCAAAGTAACGTGGTGGTGCAGCAAAACTTGCAGAGTGCCAGCCTCACTGGGAAGGAGCCAGAAGATTATGGATGGAGCCAGAGAGACTTTGTTATTCACTTGCCATCAGAAAAGACTAATACTGTAGGGGCTGGTCATCCTGCAGGTCTCCAGCTGTCGCTGGATATTGAAGAAAGCGCAGCGCTCTCCTGCGATGACAGGGAAGAAACTGAAGGTGGTTATGTGAACTGGGGATTCTCTGAAGGTGATGAAAAGGGGGTTTTCAGCTCAGGGAAGAAACAAAAGAAGGCCCTGTGCATACATTCCACCTATAATAGCGAATGCAATTGCACAAGTGGTCCTCCCAGGCATGTCCAGATAAGAGAATCAAAGTCCTTCTCCTACAACTCCAACAGGTCACGTAACAATAGCATCACCTCTCAGAACAAGCTGAAGCGCAGCACCTCCTTCTGGATCAGCCCACTCTGGAAAGACTGGAGTTTCTGTAGGAGCAACAGCTTACAGGCCCCAAAGAAAGAGAAAAGACGTGAAACCTTCAAGACCATAGGTGGTAATTATAAAACACTGTAGTTGTACAGTATCATTTACAGGGGAGCCTGAGGCATTATAAAAAGTGTTTCATTTTCATCCAGGAGTTACTGCCTGCAGAGAGTCCAGAGATGCTTCATCACTTTCTTTGTGCTGGGTCTGACAGCTGTAGGGGAATCCTGGTGTGTGCCCGGTATCCAAGCTGTGCCACCCCCGTGTGTCAGCCACTCCGATTCTCCCCGTCTCATGGGATCCTTACGGCTGTGGCTACACAAGCCCAAGTGACAGGGGACACTGCTGGCTCTGGGCAAGTCTCCTGCTCTGAGGATGCAATCCAAGATTTGCAGGAGCCAAAATAAATTGTGCGTTTCCTAAGAGATACATTATTGGTACCATAGGTCAGATGGATGCATGGAGAATGAAGAGGTATAAATTTTAAAGCTAGTTTAAAACCCTCCCTGTACACTACAAGGTTTGCCTACCAACAGCTAAAATACAGCAGATTCCAGTTCTGAGTATTCTCAATATGATCTGATGGATAACATTTGTTGGTTTATATCTTGTGATGGTGCACGTCTTTGCACTGAACTGCACGGGTATTAGCTTTGGGTGTCACAAGCCTTTCTCAGCTTGCTTTGGAGATCTGCCAACTCCCTGTCTTGTCGGATCTTCTCTTGGTAAACAAAAGCTCTGTAGCTTAATGGTGCTTTTTGACTCCTTTCCACAGAGTCTTTACATTCCGGTGAGCTGCACCACAGTGAGGCAACAAAAGCAAAACAACAAAACAGAGACAGAAAGTCTGGGAGGGGAAAGAAGAATCAAAAATCCCTTCAGGTGCCGGTATGTGTGGGTTCAAGAGAATCACATATCCCCTATCTTGTCTTTTTCATTATGACCATCTCTGCTGCACGGCTTAGTTGAAAATGTATGCATTTAAAGTGCTGCACATAAAGTGGGGCATCTTTGTTGTGCGTCTGGCTTCGGTTTAATTTTGCTTTTATTTGAATACGTGGGATTTCAGTTTTGAATGTGTGGAAATCTGTGGATTTTGCTCCATAGCACACCGGGGGTATTACTGACTGTACATGAAGAGGAATCAGTGCTTGCACTTCGGCTGGAAGGACGACTCAGGGAGGCATCATGTGATCTAGGATAGAACTAGGGAGAGAAGGGCCACATTCAGGCAGTGTGCAACTGTAAACAAGCAAACCAGGCCTCCTAATGTTGCCTCCTGCCTCAAAGAGTCCTGCAGTGTTTTCTCTGAACCCATCAAACATTTAGCACATTTCAGGCAGCATATTGATCATGTCATATGTATGGGGCAAGTTTCATAACAGTATGTATGTATACATATATACAAATGTATTTATAAAGTTACAAAGACATTCCCAGGATTTTTGTCAGCTGGGAAGGGTTATCTCTGTTTAATGAGATCAAAGCTGAAGACTGATTTGTTTACATAAGATGCTCAAGTCAGCAACAGGTCTTAGACTTGAACTTTGAGACCTTAAACCTGAAAGTGTTCTGAGGGACTTCAAACTTTTAAAAAGCTGTAGTGCTAGGTGTTGCATCAGTAGTATTTACTAGACAGAAGCAATGTGTCTTCTGCAACTTGTAATAAAAATGGGAAAATCTCTTTCTCGGTTGGGAGCGAGTTCAGTCATTGGCATTTCAGTGATGCTCTGAAAGGCCACGTCATAGGCTGTCAGAAGAACTGCAGAGGTGCTAGTCATCCTATAAATTGAGTGTTGTTTTCTCTGTGTCTTGCCAGGTGATTAGAGTGGATGATTGTCCCCAGAACACCCAAGTGAGCTCAGAGCCTGCAGAGATCAATGTCTGGGATGAGCAAGAGAAACACAGCAAGAACTGGCTCACCGTGTCTAATTTCAGTCAGCTAAGTACGTGGTATTTTGCAGAAGGTGAAATTCAGAACAGATTTTAAAAAGAAGCCATAAATAAAATGTCAGAAATGTCATCCACCACTGTCACCTCATGGCATAATTTTTACAGGATTAGAATTAGGTTGCAAGAACACAATACTTGGTTATTTGCTGTGTCACTGCAGAGGCAAAAGGGGCAGAGGTTGGATGGAAGGTCAGTTAAATCTTTCTGCGACTGCTGCCTGTCTTGTGTGGGAGATGGTGGAGTACTGTTTCTCCAAATAAGTGGGAAGCAAGGAGGGTGATATCCTTTTCTCCTCTCCTGAGGTGTCTTCTAAAGTGACATCTTGGCTAATTGCAAAAATAAACTCTCTCGTGAATTTCTCAGGGCATTTTCACTCACAGACAGTGCTGCGATACTGTATCTGCTCACAGATCCTCTGCATGCATTATTCATTACTCATTGCTCAGAAACACGTCCTCCAAAGGGAAGAAATGAATTCTGTAGCGTCGCTGTTGGAATGAAAAGGGAATGGTGTTCTTACTCTTCTCTTAGTAATTCTCCAGCTCTTTCATTCTCAGAAATCCTTTCCACAGTTCACCTTATCTTTCAGCTTTGCTGTGATGTGGTTCAATGGCTTCATCCCGGGAGCTGCTGGGAGAAGCACCAGCAAATGCTGTGACTCACTCACTCGTAGCATGGTCTGAGAAGAGCTGCGCTCCTCTAAAATCTGCTGACAGAGCATGGAAACAATCTGTTTCAACCCTACAGAATTCTGTTATTGCTTTTATAGCCCATTACATATTTGCTGGGGCAATATGGTATACAGATGTTTATTTTATAGCTGTGCATAAGTGTTTAGTTTGCAGCAGTGGGGCTGTTCTTTTACACTCTGGAAATAGCTGATACCTGCCTGCTCTTTCGGCTAGGTTTGGAGCGTCTCAGTTACATGCACCAGAAAATGACAAATCACGACATCAGTAGGCATACCATACCAGTCTGTGATTACCTGAGGCATTCTCGAGAGGTAAGACCTAAGATTACCTATCCTAGCTCATAGCTTTGGCTTGGATGAGCCCAGGGTAGCTCTACGGACATCCATGGACTTGCTGCTGTAGGTTCTTTGTCATGAAATAACTCTTCAAAGAACTTTGTTGTCTGCTGGCACAGCACATGTGTGCAAGTAAATGAATAATGTAACAGTTGTTAACACTCTGTTAAGTTTATTGAAGTAGGATATTAAATTATTGAGTCATGGAGTGGTTCTGAGTATGAAGAAGTTGGTCAGAAATGATGTGTGTGTTGATGTTTCATTAGGCAATGAGTGAGTGCACAGCTTGGCCTTGAACCTGTAGGCAGAACTGGTTAGCAGAGTGAAATACATCTTGGAAAGTTGGCTACATAGCTCTTAAGTCTGTCACTTGGAGATAGTTATTTCCTGCAAAATGGGATTTAAATATTGGTAATAATTGCAAATCTTAGATTTCTTACCCACTGGCTTATAACACTGTATTTTAGTATTTATCAGAACTGAATTGCATGTCCATAACGTAAAGGTCCCTCTGCCTATTTGAATCAAGATGGTGAGAGACCAGTTCATATTTCCTGAAGACTGGGAATAGGAACCTGGCTTATAGGAACTTCTATCTGTTTTAAAATGATGTACATAATGAAAGAAAATACATGTTTCACTACATTGCGTAGGGGTATCTCAGAGGTATGAAAAGAAATTAACAAAGAATAAATTAAGGAAAAGAACTGTGAAGTAGTCCTTTCCTCTTCCCTTCTCCACCAGCATCCTTCCTTGCCTGTTTTACTTATAGAACTCTTGATTATCGAAATGGTGATTGTTAAAAGCCTAGTTTATTCTTCACTGTAAATGCTATGAGTTGCACTCTTTTTTTTATCAATTGAAATAAACTAGATAGCTTCAGATATGCTGTTCTCAATGCTGTACAATTTGAATCCCAAATACCAGCGAAGAGAGCCTGAATCTAAATTTTAAAAGTGGCAAGGTTTTGTATGAAAGAGTGGAGCAAGAGAGAGAAATAGAAATGGAAGAAATGGATTTACTGATTTTGTATTCTGTAAAACCTCAGCTTGGAGTCTAAATCAATAAATCTTTGAAATGTGAAACACAGGGTCAGACAAGCAAAATAAAGGTACAGTCAGGGAAGCCAGCTGAAGGGACCAAGTAATTCAAAACCTATATTAAGATGTCTTGGGTAGAACTCAAGGGTGGGATTTTTAAAGTTCTCAGAAAAATTCTACTGATTACAGCAGGATTGGAGTTGGATTAGATGAACTCATTCCTGAATGCCAACTTCAAATTATTTATTCTTGCAAGATGTCATCTCTAATAGCCACTGAGTTGCTGTTCTTCTCTTGTGTTATGAGAGTTTTTATTTATATACCTATATATATCACTGAGATGTAACAATGTTGCTGCATCCAGTTGTTCCACTTGGAGTATGATATATTTTAAAGAAGTGTGTTTTCCCTAACGTGGTACTTCTCAGATTTACCCATTGATAACCAGCAGTTCAGAAATCCCTCCTGATGGGGAGCAAGGGTGGATGAAGTGTGGCTTAAGTGTCAGATAATATGGGAAGCTGAGTTCTGGTTAATTTATCTTTAAACTTTGATCTTGCAGAACTTTTTGTGGGGGCTCTGTTTCTTTTGAGGGGGGCTCTGTTTCTTTACTCACTACTATTCAGAAGAATAATCCAATTTCTGACTAATATATGAGGAGGACTTGGCTGCTTCAATTTTCCCTAACATGGCTGGAAGCTTAGAAGAGTGTTTGAGTACTTTTTTAACTCTGAGACCTGGGAAACATGTGATCAGTCCGTTACGATCTTCTGTTATAGAGGTTTAGGGTGCGTTTTATTTTCAACACCTTTAAAATTTAAAATCTCTAAATTGGAATTTTCTGATATAGAGTTCTCTAATAGTGTCCATGTTAGAAGACCTTTAACATGCTTTTGTGAGTGTATTGAGATACAGATGGGTACTTGAATGTATGGAGACAGCATGGAAAAACTGCATTGTGAGCGATGAGTTCCATTTTTGTGTAGATGTGGCAATGCTGTGATTCACCTGCCTGTCAGTGTCATTCTTTCTGCTAATGATAACAATAAGTGTTTTCAAGTGTGTACCTCTCCGAGTTGCACGGTGTACATATGACAGTGACATGCAGATTTTAGCAGTAAAAGTAGCTCTCTTCTTTACAGGATTTGAGTAATGGCATGTTTGGAACCACCAAGAAAAGTAATCTGAACAGGAACTCCTCGTACGTATTGTTAGTATATTAAGATACTCTTCACATGCTTTTACAGGCTTCTGTGCTTTCTGCAGTTTTCCAGTTCAGTTCTGCAGTATACTTAGGAAGAGAAATTTATGTGAAATGAAGAGTTAAGGCAATTCAGTCTGTTCAAGTTTTTTAAAATGAAACCTTATTAATGGAGATAAAGGAGATCCATTTAAACAAAGCATATAATTTTATTCTAACCCTTTTTATTCTAACAATAATCCAATTTTCTAATTCAATCACTAAGATCACCATAGCATCTTTAACTAGCCATTATTCCAATCTAGTGAGCATGAAAAGTTGCATTTGCTTTTGCTGTGCAAATTGCATGTTTCCTTTTTTAATAATTAAAATGCTAGCAGCTCCTGAAAGCTTCTCTCATTCTCTGATTAATCTCTTTCGTACTGAGTCTGCACACTTCCAAAATATTTAGCTTGGTTTCCTTAATGAGTTTTCAATAGTTATTAAGCTTTGATTATATTTAGGGAAAGTATACTGATTTAAAAAGTGGTTTCAATTTTATTGTGGGCTTTTTGATTTTTTTTTTTAACTTGATCAATCATTATTTTAATGTTAGGGGTATTTTAATATTGTGGCATGGGGAGGGGCAAGGACTGGGGCTTCAGTCAGTTCCTCAGGAGTTGTTTTCCTTCTTGGCCTGGGGGGTCATTCCTCACACCCTCCCACTGCTGCACCATAGGGTCCCACCCACAGGAGACAGTCCCATTCATGAACGTTCACGAACATCTCCAACGTGAATCCTTTCCCACAGGGCTTCAGCTCTTCACCAGCTGCCCTGGTGTGGGTCACTGCTATGGGGTGCAGTCATAAATCATAGAATGTCTCTCAGTCTCTCAGTCCCAGCTGGCTCCAGCCTGGTCCCTCCATGGAGTCACACACCCCTCCCTCCCACCCCCAGCAAACCTGCTCTGTTGTAGATATCTCTCTTTCTTGTGCTCATTTCTGTGTCTCTGTCTCTTTCCATGGGCTGCAAGTGCTGTCAGGGGCTTGCTCTAGCATGAGTCACAGAATCTCCTGTATGTCTCCATCTGCTCCAGCATGGAGCCTCTCCACGGGCTGCACATGGGGTCTTGGCGTTTTCCATGGGCTGCAGAGGGACACCCGCTCCACCACGGGTTTCTCCACGGGTTGCAGGGGCATCTTTCTCTCTGGCACTTAGGGCACCTCCTCCCCCCTCTTCACTGACCCTGGTGTCTGCATAGCTTCTTACATCTTCTCGCTCCCTTCTCTGGGGGCAAAAAGCAGCTGTTTGGGGGGGTCTTCTTTCTTCCTAAAAGTGATTCCCAGAGGTGCTGTGACAGTCGCTGATGACCTCAACTACAGGTCTGGCCTTGAGCTGGCTGGTGTTTACTCTGTTGGGCCTGCAGAGAGCTTCTGGCTGCTTCTTGCTGAAGCCACCCCTGGAGCCTCCCCGCTTCTTCTCCACCAGAACCCAGCCATTCAAAACAGTTTGACTGTGGGTTTGTTTGTTTGGGTTTGGGTTTTGGTTTAACCCAGTCATTCATAGGCAGTAGGCAAACCACATACTTCCTAGCAGGACTTCAGAGGCCATTGACTGGCCTGATTCTGTCACTGAGCCTGTTGTCTTCCATGGGATCTCTCTCCTCTGTGAGGTCAATCATGTCCACTGTCCTCTGTCACAAAGACTGCTTTAAGATTAACACCCTGGCTCTAGTCTCTCTGCAGCTTTGCTAATCCGAAAGAACATCAGCTTTAAAAGTCCTGTTTTGTGCAAGTGATGATAGTTGCCTGTGTGTGGCTCTGAATAGTCTCAGTGTTGATTGAAAAACAAACAACTGTCTATGTGATTGGGGTGGTCTTTAACTGACGCTGTTATTGCCATATAAACAGTACGAACAGTGATGCAGAATCGCAAGAGCAGATCAACATAAAGCAGAGAAACGTGTAGAAAAATATGGCTGTTCTTCAATGACTGAAGATTATTTGCTGATTGTTGAGATGAACAAAGTCTCATTGAGGGTTATTTTGCTTTATGACTGCTGATCAAACTTCTGTCACTTTGCCCTCACATAGATAACATCTCTTTACATATACAGCAGTGTTAGCTTAATGACAGAAATTTTGGAGTAAAATATTAAATGTTTGCTTTTAAACAGGTTAAGAACTTCAGAGGACACTGACAGTAAGTTTTTGGTTGTTTGACTATCATTTTAATTCTTCTCTGCAAACTCACTGTAACAACTCTGAAATGCAAAATCCACGCAGAATTTAATTTACTATACAGTTGGACAGTTATAGGAAAACATCCAGCTATTTTTTTCATATGTTAGTTACAAATTCATACTTTAAAGTGGAAGACTGTTCTTATGAGAACATGTTTTTCTTATGAAAACTGCAAAATCTTAAAAGAGAAAAAAAAAAAAAGTATTTTTTTTATCTTTGTCTGCCCAGTAATGATGTCCTTAACAGCAGGAAGAAGCTCTTTGAGCTGATGGTGAGACCTCCAGAATTAAAGCAGGGCGTATTCCTGATGATAGATTGTGATACAAAATTTGTAATATATGCTTGATTTTTCAAGTTGCAGTTTGTTATAATGCCTCTGTTGGTGTGGTCTTCCTGAAACTGTGAAGTCAGTGAAGGATTGAATATGTTATGAAACGGCTAAAGAAGAAAGTCAAGTTTATAGTGAGGAATGGCTTTGTTCCACAAAAGCAGAGTGCTAGTATGACTACATTGTATTTGTTGCCTTTTAGTCTATCTTCCAGTTTTCCTGACATGCCACTTAGCTGTGAGGCGCTGAGCAGCTGGGCACCTCTCTCTTTTTGAGGCTACCTGTGATGCAGAAACGAGTTGCTCGTAGACTTACCTCCTCTCTCCCGGGTCTAGCTGTGCACGAACCACTGCAGTGCTGAAGCACACTGTTGCAGCCATGGTGGCTTGTGAGCTACTCTCTAGAGCACACCATTGCTTTGATTAAAACGTGTTTTTTCCATCCTCAAAAGCAATGACTTAGTCCCCATCCCCCTTTTCATATTTGTTCTTTTACAACATACAAAGTGCAACAAAACTAGTTTGGTCTAGAGAAGAAGAGAGTGAAAGGGATCTTGAACTACCAAGGGCATTCAGTGGAAATGCTGGCACTTCCCCCAACATCTATTTAAGTTTTTTATTTAAGATCTCCTTCTGTAGAAAAGGGAATATAAAAAAATAAAGTAGACCAAGAAGAAAAATGTAATGTTCAAATATTTTGATGAAGATTCAGTTTTTATTACCTCATTTTTCGGAATTAAAAGTAGAGTAGTTACTTATTTTCTGAAATCTGGCATTTTGAAGGATTGTTTTCCAATAGAACAAAGTGATTTCATCTAATTTGTGGAAACATACTCATTAATCTTGGTTTTATGAAAAAGACTATGTAAAACAGACTTCTGGAGCAAAATTTGTTGTGTCTGTGCCTGTTAAATATGTAACCACAGAAACTGTTTGTCTCTTTACATTTTAACAGCATTTTAGATGTTGTGGGTTAATGGGACAGTATTATTATAACTTTGGTGTAATAATATAGTTAATGGAATGCTTAATGACTGAGGATGGAGTTTGAAAAATCATGCCTTTGGGAGGCTGTGAAGCATGATGGACAGCAAAGTGCTTTTAATGTCCCAGAGGTGTAATTGGCTTAGAGAAGCTACATGTCCTTGAGGTTAATATCACAAGTTTCCCACAATTTCACTGAATAAATAAGTCATCTGGTTATATTACATTGATGACTGAAATCTGCCAATATACTGTGCATTAAAATGTATTTAAAGACTAATAGTAATTATCTTCTTTAGAATGCTGAAACAGTAATTTTGATTAATCTGTTTCATGACAAACACCAGGATGGAAGGAATTAAAAAATCATGCATTTACCTCTGTTACAATAATTAACATAATGATCTTTTAAACATAATTTCAGATATTTTCACCTGCTTGAAAACATCTCAAGATCTACATCATCACTACTCAGGTAAGCAGGAGGCACCAGAATGATAGCTGAGTAATTTAACAAATTAAAAAGAACGTTAGTTCTCCCCTTGTTACAGACAGTTCTCCCCTGTGATTTCCACTTTGAAGAGTTTCACAGTTGCCCACTTCTAAGAAGGTTCTGGATTAATTCATTCCTAACGTTCCTGTGAGAAAATTATGAATTATTTTCTTGCTGCTAATTGCTCTATTCTGGGTATTTCTGGCAAATCCAGAGCAGAATGTAGATAATCACTGTGAAAATATCAGTGGAAACAGTGAATAGAGCTCTGATTCCTGGAGGGGAGGGCAGGAGAGGCACTCATTTGTTTATAGCTGTCACTTCCCCTCACACCTCCCACATCCTCCTTTGTACTTTCTGGAATTGGTTTCTTCAGTTAATTGGTCCTTTACTACTTAATCTGTGTTTATATACCTATGAAGTCCTAGAAATCTGGCAGGGAATAAATCATTTGGATACTAATTGCTTGTAGTCCTGTCTTTTCCTGAACTGAGTATGCAGAGATTGTCCCACAAGGCTGGGATTTCAGTTTTTCCCGGAGGAGAGCCCCAGACAGCTTGCCGGTAGATGTCTCTGTTGCCTGCAGGACTTGGTCTCCTTTAAAGGGATGCTTAGGGTAAACCTGAAGCGGTAGCAGCCTCCTCAAGTTGAAAAAAAAAAAACGTCAAGCGATTTTAATTGGGAATAACACCTCCTGGTTTGTAATCAGCGTACAGCAGCCATTTCGCTGACACCGTAGCATTGTTGCAGTGATGAATTTGGCTCCCGTCGGGCATGCTATTTGAGATTAGGTGGGACTTTGTGGCGCGGGTGAGGGTGGTTTCCATTATGAGTTGACAAACGTCTCGAGAGGTTTCCAGCTTAGCTTTCCTAAGGAAAATCAGGATAGAATTTAGCCCTCGAAGCCCAGAAGTTTGATACTGAAATCCTGCACCACTTCCTGCTTATGGATTGTTTTTACTATGATGATGTGCAGACAAATATAGTTCTACCTCTCTGCATACCTAAAAGAACTTGAGTTTTGACCAAGTTCAGTGAGTGATACGAATCTACTTCACTTTTGCTTCTGGAGGCTCTAGATTGAGTGCTGGCAGCGTTTGACAGATGGCAGAGGTCTGGCAGCTCCCCTGTTCTTGTCCTTGTCCTTGCTATGCACTAATTTTGTGACTAGA
This sequence comes from Gallinula chloropus, assembly GCF_964237585.1. Lineage (NCBI taxonomy): Eukaryota > Metazoa > Chordata > Aves > Gruiformes > Rallidae > Gallinula > Gallinula chloropus. Next base: position 38,626,384 of record NC_140089.1, read on the forward strand.
GCATGTTCTTAGTGAGGCGTCAGAGGAGGACCTTGATTTTCAGTCCTTGCTCCAAAACTATTCAGACATGTTAACCAATGGCCGTTGAATTTGGAATATGTAAACAAGCCTTGAAGTGGAGACTGAAATGCAGATCTTTTCACATGAGGACCCTAATTCATGGGTTGGCATATCATGGGTCCCCTTTGTTCTCTCCTTCTGAGCCAAAAAATCTGTGATTAATTTCTGTTCAGAGAAGTAATCTTAAAAAAGAAGGACAGATGGTGTCCAATCTCTAGAAGAGCCAGCCATTAGGGCTTTTTGGTTGCCTCGCTGAGAAAAACAGCTCTGCTTTAGCTCTGCTTTCTGCCTTAGATGTTAGTTTTGTCTTCAGCCATTGAATAGGGAAATTAGGCTGTCAGCGCTGCAGCATCCAATTTGCCTCCTTGTCCTAGTCTTACTCTCTTTTTGGCTTACTTCACCTCTCTCTCCCCCTTCCTGATGACTCAATCATTGTGACAACAAAGCCAAAAATACTTAGTTGTCCCTCTGAAGTTTTGAAGGTGCTGGCCTGAGAAATAAACTGCCAATTAGGGAGACATAATAATGTTACTGATACAGTTTGGCAAGGAGCCCAGATGAAAGAACAACGCTCAGTGCAGGGCAAGCTTGGATTTTCCTGTGATGCCTTGCTAAATCCTCAGGTGCTTCTGAGCCTCACAGAGACAGGCAGTGACAGTGACAGCAGCCAGGGCTGATGCATCTCATTGGCACCACGCGAGTGTAGCTGCACTGGAGCTGGAAGGAGAAGGAAGTAGTGGCAGCTGGTAGTGGATGAAGAGCTATCAGTCCTTCTAGCCAAGGTGTAAGGGGCTTATCTCAGAGAACCTGTTTCCTGGGAAGAAGAGGATCTATGCATGTGGGAATGAATGGCAGCTGGTGCTTGTGAGATGCCATGGGCATGCAAAGGGTAGCTGGTAGCTGGGTGGGATGGTGATCAGATCTGACACAGGATCACACTGCAGCCTCCTTGGCTTCATACACTACCATAAAGCATCACCAGATGTTTTTGAAACTAAACCAGCTTTTTGATTATTCAGTATAGTAGTGAAATCTATGTTGTTTGCAGCTGTTGAAAGAAACAACTTAATGAGACTTGCTCAGACCATACCTTTTACACCAGTCCAGCTCTTTGGTGAGTATCAACTTCCTGGTTATGATTTTCCTTTATAAATAGTCAGTACCTTAACTTTTTTAAGACTGTCTTTGAGAAGTTTCCTTGGATTACTTTCAGCAATGCTTCTTGTCTGAAAGAGATGAACCAGGATAGAATTGTAATCCTGTATTAGGTTAGGGACTTTTGGAAACCAGCTGGTTCAACTCTGTCTGAGGCCAATTTGGATCAGGTTGCTTAAGACCTGTCCTATTGCATTTTGAATATGTCTATAAATGGAAGTTCCTCAGCTTCTCAGGACAACCTCTTCCAGTGTTTGACTGACTTTATTGTGAACCTAGTGTTTTCCCCAGTATTTATTGCACTTTCCTTTGGTGTAGCTTGTAGCTGTTGGCATACCTGTGATTACTGTCAACCTCAGAGATGAGTCTTAACTCCATTTTCTCTATACCTATTGTTAGGATAGCTGAAGACAGCAAAAAGATTCCCCTTAACCTTAATTCTCTCTCTGTTCTCTGTCTCTCTCACACACACATAAATATATGTGTATAGGTTATCATATCAAGAAGAAAACCAAGTATTGATTGAAAGGGCGCTCCTGTATCTGGTACAGAAGACTTGTGTGCCAAAGAAAAAAAGAACTTTGCTGTAACTGAAGGGTGGTAGAGAATAATACATAAATAGTTTGGGAGACTTCCAGTGTACAGCATTGACTTACACCAGTAGAAACTCTCCCTTTAGACACTGGAGATGTATGTGCCTTCTTTTCAATGGGTAGAATATTTTGTCTCACAGCAACTAATTGCTGATACTTGCAGCATCACAGGATTTCTTGGGATCAGATTGCTGCAGATAATTAATATAGCTATGAGCATATTGAACATTCTAATCCTGAAGCTCCCAGGAGACACCTTTCTAGGTATTAAAATGTCAAAAGATAATAAAATGAAGAATTAATGTAAGATTAAAACGTGTCTAGTTACAGTATCTTTATTCAAGTGCCTGTCTTTTATGTAAGACACTCGCTTTTCTGTTGCTTTATTTTAAATTAAAATGTGCGCAAATTGTGGCGTTCAGTAGCATCTACATTTGAGATAATGGGGGAAAGTAGGCTTGGGAGCAGGGAGGGAAATCTATTAATCTGAATGCAGTTTGTCCTTCCTTAGACCATTCTTGGCTGTTTTGCAGATGTAGATACCTCCTCACACTTGCCAGTGAAAACTTCTTTGTTACAAATTAACATTGCAGATAACGTGAGCTGCAAGAGGGAAAGCCAGGTTTAAAAAAATGGGTCCACTTTGTTAGCTTACAACAGAAAGCAACAGAAAGACGTCTTGTTTATGCTACAGGAGACTATATAGGGAAACAGATTGAGACTGAGTTAAAGTTCACCAGGTTTCATGACATTTGAGAAAAATGTTACTAGCAGGAGAAGAATGTCTGAAGTTCTGTGCAGTACAGACAACACTGGAATTTCTAGGAAAAAGACAAACCTTAGCTTAGAACACCAAACATGTAAACTTCCTGTTAATTTGCTTTAGGTTGTTCTCCTAGGATTCCTTTGACCATGGAGAGTCATGTCCATTTCAATCTGATTTCCCCATTTCCTTGTGGCCAAGTCACCGCTTTTAAAACAACTCAGCTGTTTGTTTGCGTCAAACGGTGGCATTTCCCAGGCCTTTAATTTTGTAGTCGATAACTATTACAAGCTCTCTGCATCTGTTTGCCTTGTTTGGTTGTTTTTTTTAAGGACAATTACAAGGAAAACACTGCGAGTGTTCCATAGATCTTTATTAACTTAAAACAAGTCTTACTAAAAATTCCCCTTCCACACAAGTGCATAAACAGATATTTTAAGTTCACAAACGAGAGATAAAATATTTTCAAAGCTCAGCCATCTTTAAGTACTTAAAAAGCAGTGACAAATGAGATTGATATTCTGGTCTATATAAATTAATGAGCTTTGTTTGTGGAGAAGTGTGCAGGAAGTGTGTTAAATTCATCTCTGTTTAGTGGCTTAATACAAATTCTTCGGACCACTTACGTTATCACAGTAGATCTTAAGTGGAATGTATGTAGTAAGTAATGTAAGTTTAGATGGGGAAGTTTTACACAGATAAACAGTAATGATAAAAACACTTTGAAAGTGTAGTTTGTAAAGTTGCATGTCTTTTCAATATACCAAATGAAAATGCAGTTCTCTTCTGTTCCTGCAAAGTGTGACTTCTGCTAACAAAACTTCCTTTTATTTAAGCTGGAGAGGAAGTGACCGTCTATCGACTGGAAGAAAGTTCACCTATGAACCTTGATAAAAGCATGTCTTCCTGGTCCCAGCGTGGTATGGCTGCAATGATCCAAGTCTTGTCGCAGGAGGAGATGGATGGGGGTCTGCGGAGGGCCATGAAGGTCATTTGTACTTGGTCTGAGAATGATGTATTGAAGTTGGGACAAGTATTTATTGTGAAGTCTTTCCTGCCAGAGGTGGTTCAGACTTGGCAAAAGATCTTTCATGATGGCACAGTGTTACATCTCTGCCTGAGGGTGAGTTCAGACCTGAAGCTACACTGACTGGTCTGGCCTGATGTGCCTTAAATGTTACACTGCATACACATGAATGTGATGTTATCTTTTGGAAAGGCAAAAGGTTTTGCAAAGGAGGTATCTCCCATTTCTACACAGTATAGAATCAGGTGTTTGTTTTGACAAATTCCTGGCACCATTCTTCATGAAAATAAAAGTAATGTTTATAACATTATTTTATTTAGGAGATCCAACAGCAAAGAGCTGCCCAGAAGTTAATCTATACCTTC